>NC_053489.1:303745379-304077046 GCF_905171775.1 Rana temporaria | reverse complement strand
GAAGTTTAATGTGTATGACAAGAAAACCGTTAAACAGAACATCTAAAGATTTTGTGTTGCCCACATAGGGGTCTCGATATGGTGTACATGGCATTAATGATACAAGGGCAGCGCAAGGCAAACAGAGGTTTAATTGTGTAACCTTTGTGAATTGTGACACAAATTTCCATACCTAGTAAAGTTAAATATTAAACAAGATAATTATCTATTCAACTTCAGGCTTTGCTTTATTTAATATCTAGGAGGCCGTAGTGGGGTCTGCATACCATTTGGCCCACACTTTTTCATACTTAGCTGGGCATTCTCTATTTGCATAGGTGTCTCTATAAAGTGGTAGATTATTGGTGATCAGATGTTTCAAAAAGGGAATGGAGGGGAGAACGTGCTTCTTCCAATGCAAGGTGATGGCCTTTCTTGCATAAAACAGGAGGAGGCTGAAAAAAAGCATACTTTCTATGCAATGCCTGTAGTATATAAAGTTAACATAAATGGGTGCTTTAAATTACCGTAATTGAATTAAAATCCTTCACTGGTCCATTTAGCTGAAAAAATATATGGAAATAAAATGTGGTTATTTTATGTTTGTATATACATTCGCCGTTCTTTGCTATGAAAAAAAAGTGTGAGTGCTCCTATAAACAAATTAAAATAAAACACTAAAAGCCCAACTCCGGGTAAAGGGAAAATGCTGTCCTCCTGTTTGGCTGCTCCCACACTGCAAGGGTTATATGCTCATTTAGGTTGCGTGTCTCTGCGTCCAGAGCATACAGAGGGTGAGAAGAGGCTGCTAAGACTAGTCCTACAGCCTGGAGGGAGCCTGTGGGAGTGAAGAATATAAAGTGCTTTTTGCTGTCCCCTGGCCCTAAACAAGCATTTAACTTTTGCATTTTTCAGATAGCCCTACTGTAAGGGAGAATTTTCTCCCTTCTCCGGAGTTCAGCTTCCAGACAACTCCATAGTATTTTTAATTAAATATGATGTACTGTTTTAATCACCAGATGACAGAACTGTCTCTGTCTAGTAAACTGAATTCTTATTGATTAACCAAGTGTTCTAATGTGAGATGTCCTTAATGAGGTCACACAACTGTAACCGTTAACTAACATTAGCATACAATGTTAACCTCGTGTGTTTGAATAACATTTTATATTCTGCTTTTTTTTAATTATGCCTGTATGTAGGTGCGTAAACATGCAGTGGATTAAGATCAGTGTAAAAAAAAATCTGCATTATTGGACAGTGTGCACAAATAAATGCGTATAACACGTCCTATCAAAACGAGAAGAATTGTTATGGATGTGTGTGCGAATACACACATTTACTATACTGCCCATCCTCGTTTTTTTTTTTTTTTTTTCCAGACGTTTTCTGCCAGGAAATGTCCTTATTGCATTACTTTTGGAAAGTAAATGATATAGGGCAGCTTTACAGCCCAAAGAGTAGCTTTTTATACCAACTCCAGGAAAAAATGTAATTGAAATAGTGCATTGTGGATCAATAACCTTTACTCTTCAGTCTTTTTTTCTTAAATATTTCTTTTTGTTGTTGTTTGTATTGCAATATATAGATACATGAGTTTAAATGTACAGATCGTATTATGCATCATTTCTGTTATACAATCACTCGTAGCATCTTGCAATATACTTTAAAGACAATAGCAGTTACGTATCTGGTGCGATCATATTGTTGTATAGGCATTAAGATTTTACCCAACAATATGTATCAACTTGTGTAAGGCAATAAGAGTCACAAGAGAATTTAAAGTGAGGGTAGAAGAAAGTAAGGGGTCATCGTATTGGCTCTCTACCTGTACATGGTGGGTCCTCCCGAAGGTGCCACAGCTCCCAGACTGTATTGTGGGCCTCCAGTCTGTCCTGTATCCTAGCGGATACAGGACAGACATATAGGGCCTCAGGGGGGGCGCCTTTACCAATTTAGAGATACGAGACAGCGTGCAGCCATGAGGATGTAGCGTAATCATTTTTATAGGGTGTGGGGATTTTCAGCGGTGATGAGCCTAGTAAAAAATAAAAATTTGGTGTCGTGGGGACATGAAAAGACGGGTTAACAGCTGTTGAACAGAGTTCTAAGAAGGGGCAATCAATGGGCAGCTCTGTCTTCCTGACAACGCCAGCAGCTGTCAGAGCTAGCGGGGTAAATGGCATGGAGTACATCTGGAGTCATGTACCAAAAAATGGAGGATTTTATAGGTGTTTTCTTTATACAATGTGCATCAGAGCTTTTCGCCACTGGGACCAGATCACCCGCCACTGCTCTATAGGGATTTCCTCATTGAGCGCCTTCTCCCATCGGATCATGTAGGTGTGTTTGCCCTGCACTTCTAAGAGGTAGGTGTTTAGTATCCTGTATATATCGTAAATTAAGCCCTTCTGGGCGGAGCCTGCTAGTATTAGGATTTCAAAGGAGGTTGAAGTTGAAATTGCAGGTTTGGGGCTATAGTTGGGGCATAGTGGTGGATTTGCAGATACCCGTAAAACACCTGGCAAGGCAGATCCAATTTGATCTGTATTTTGACAAAAGGCAAAAGTTTGAGAGAACGGGGGTCTACTAGGTTCCCAAAGTGGAATAGGTTCCGCGAGGACATCCAGTGGGTGAGGCTATCTGGCACCTTGGAATTACAGACAAACAAGGTCAGAAGTGATCTTTCTGAGGACAGCTCATGGAGTTGCGACAGTTTACGCCAGAGCCGCCAAAGTTGGGACATGGAACTCCTCAGTCTTTATTGTAAACACCTCTTCCTAAGCCACCCTGCATTTTAATAGATGAAAGTCAGTTTCCTCTATGAGCACAGCGAATTTTCTTAGGCACTGGTCCCTCCACCGGCCCCATGAGTTCTCCTGCCTCTGAAGTCTATGAGAGATCACCCAGCCACTAAAAGTGTTGCCTTTACCAATAGGAGGTGTGCACATCAAGAAGGCAGTGATGTGGACACCCAAAGAAGGACCCCAGGAAGGTAAACCGAGCAAGAGCGAAGATGTGATTTTAGTTGAGGGGAACTAAACCAGCTTATCCTGTACAGCCAGTGAAACTGCTATCATCTGTTTGATCTGTACTTTCCATGCTGTTACACAGGTGATCAGTTATAAAACCAGCTATTTGGTGGCTTGGATCTAATGAGATCTGATGAAAATGGACATGCTGTCCGTTTTTGTCCGATCCCTCCATAGGAATCAACGGGGCTCTGACATTCCCCTCCCCGCTCAGTGAGCAGAGACGATCATCTGCCCGGCTCGGTAGAGATCAACGGAGAGACACACAAAGTTACATGACAAGTCTTAGCCCATTATTTTCAATGGCACCTGTTCGGATCTATGCAAGTTAACCACTTCAGCCCCGGACCATATTGCTGGTCAATGACCGGGCCACTTTTTGCGATTCGGCACTGCGTCGCAATTGCGCGGTCCTGCAACGTGGTTTCCAAACAAAATTGGCGTCCTTTTTTCCCCACAAATAGAGCTTTCTTTTGGTGGTATTTGATCACCTCTGCAGTTTTTTAATTTTTTGCGCTATAAACAAAAATAGAGTGACAATTTTGAAAAAAAAAATGAATATTTTTTTACTTTTTGCTGTAATAAATATCCCCAAAAATATATATATAAAACTATTTTCCTCAGTTTAGGCCGATACGTATTCTTCTACATATTTTCCGTAAAAAAAATATCGCAATAAGCGTTTGATTGGTTTGCGCAAAAGTTATAGCGTCTACAAAATAGGGCATAGTTTTATGGCATTTTTATTAATATATATTTTTTTACTAGTAATGGCTCAACGATTTTTATCAGTACTGCGACCTTAAGGCGGACACTTCGGACACTTTTGTCACATTTTTGGGACCATTGGCATTTTTATAGCGATCAGTGCTATAAAAATGCATTGATTACTATAAAAATGACACTGGCGGGGAAGGGGTTAACACTAGGGGGCGAGGAAGGGGTTAATTATGTTCCATGTGTGTGTTCTAACTCAGAGGTCTCCAAACTTTCTAAATAAAGGGCCAGATTACTGTACTTTAGACTTTACGAGGGCCGGACCGTGGTCAGTGAAAAGTTCCCAACGTCACTGGGAAAAAATAATGCCCCGTTGTTTGTTTCAATGGGAGTAATTTGTGCCTCATCAATGGTGTGATTGGGCCCAATTGCTGGTGTTATTGAGAAAAATTGTGCCCCATCGTTGGTATAATTGAGAGGAATTGTGGCCCATCACTGATGCCATTGGGCACCATTATTGGTGTCATTGAGAGAAATGATGCCCCATTGTTGGTTTCATTGAGAGAAACTATGCCCCATTGTCGGTGTCATTGTGAGGAATTGTGCTCGATTGTTGGTTTCATTGGGAGGAATTTTGCCCATCATTGATATAATTGAGAGCAACTGTGTCTCATCATTGTTGTCAGTGGGAGGAATAATGCCCCAATGTTAGTATCAGTTGATGAAATTGTGTCCCAAGGGCCAGATAAAAGCAAGCAAAGGGCCACATCCGGCCCCCGGGCCGCAAGTTTAAAGACCACTGTTCTAACTGAAGGGGGGGGTGGAACTGACTTGGGGAAATGACTGATCGCTGTTCATACATTGTATGAACAGACGATCAGGCATTTTTCCCCCTGACAGGACCGGGAGCTGTGTGTTTACACACTCAGCTACCGGTTCTCGCTCTGTAACAAACGATCGTGGGTTCCCGGCGGTGATCACGCGTGCCGGGACCAGCGCGCCTCCGGCGTCTCGCACGCACCCCTATTGGCTGAATTGCAAGATGACGTAACATTACATGATCTCGCGCAGCCGAGCCGACCCGTCGGCTGGTCGGCAAGCGGTTAAAGTCACAGCGACTTTGAAAAGGTTCTTGCATTACTTTGATGCAACTTGAATGGCAGAGAGTATAAAGTTGGCAATCGTGTGACTTTGGAATTGCATAAGTGTGAATGGAGCCCAACTGTTTTACGAAATGGTTACATTGAAGGGTTTAGTAAAATGGTAATTTGGAGATGTGTTTTTTTTTTTTTTTTTTTTTAAATCATGATAGTGGTTAGAGGGGGACAGGGGTGGTTGTTAATATCCTGAAGTTGGGTTTTAAACTATGCCCTCTTTTGTTTGCAATAAGAGTCATCTTGAATCCTGTTCGATAGTTTGTATGGTCAGGAATGGCCGTGTGAATGAGCCCTTTAGGACAGGTATAGTGTTTGGTAAATTTTCAAATCCTGAAACATTTGTTTATATTTTTAGGCTGATTTTTCACTTTTTTATCAGTATAATTTGAATGTAGACCTGAATTAAAAAGGTGAAGGTTTACTACGTCCTAGGAAAAATTTTGAAATTGTAGTTTTGCTTGAAAAATTTACCTTTTGTAAACGAAACATTTTCTTTACCATATCAGTGCTCTTACTGGTGTGTGAAGGTGCCTAAGCACTCGTATGCCTTCAGCTTCATACCTGTATATTTTAAGGGAGAGAAGCTTTTTTGACATTCCAGGTGTGCAGTTTGTAAAATTTGACAGATCTGTCTTATAAGGTTTCAATTCAACTAGTCGGATACATGAATAATAATCTTCTCTCTGCCTTCTTTAGAAGGTGTTAAATTGCCCTCCAGCAGAAAGAAAAACCTGTTTCCAAAGAATTGTTAAAGTATTTGTATTAGTTTTTTTAACCCTATAGGTATAATTTTATTTAAGATCATTTTGAATTATGTTTATGCATCAAAACAAGATGATGCTATTCAAAATCATACAACGCTTAATCGATGAAAACTTTGATATATCTGGTTTGCCAGTAATGTTATTTATATTGATATAAGTAATATAAATCTCAGATTGTGTTGCTGATAAGTGCAATTTTGTATCCGCACTGAACTGCTAATTGTCCAAAGATGGATTTCATTAGGACAGCCTCTTTCAACCTGGGTGCCTTGGCAAAATGCATAAAAAATTATCAAAACTGTATACAAGCCAGCAGGTAGATCAAGCCTGCCGTTTGGTTAAACAAAGACATGGTTTTCATTATGCCCCATTATGACTTTCTAGACACCTGCATCATAACCACCAATGATGTCATCAGTTGATGAGGAGGATGTTTGCCGCCACAGCATTCTTGTTTGACCCTCTGCCCCTCTCCCTCAGCACTGGGGTCACATTAGCAGACTGATGGAGAGAAGAGAAACATATGAATACTAGTCAGTATCGGTGTGCAAAAGTGTATTTGCTTTGGAAGAATAAAAATCGCCTCCAATGTTGGGTGTCCTATGTGTGGATGTGGCTGCATTATGCAAAACGATTAAATTTTTTACATTTTAGAATGGGTGCCTTGACTGAAAAAAGGTTGAGAAACCCTGCTTTAGGATATAGCATTAATACCTATAGTATGCAGAGTTTGTTTTTTGTAGAATAACTTGCTGCAGAAAAGTCATATACAGTAGCCATTATAAGTTGGCTCTTTATACAAATCATATGCTGCCATAACATGTAACTTGTTGGGTTTACAGATATTTATCTACCAGTGCTTCAGGTTTGGTCCCACTGCCAGAATATAGATGCTGCTGGAAAATCACATCTTTGTTTTGGCAGCCGAACTGAGCCCGGAGCATTAACAGTGTATTAACTTAACTTAAAGATAAATACACGTTTTAAAGGTTAAAATCTTAAATGTGAGTGGTTGGTTGGTGGTTCTGGCTCATTGCATATCATCTTCCTTTGTAAACTGAGATGTGCAATTCAGTTACTGAGCATTGACCTTCCTATTCGCCATTCCCTTATGGAATAAATACGAACTAGATTCTAACTATATGCTGTGATTCTATTGTAGGCAGAGCCACATTCCCTTTCATCAGAAATCGTACTCTGACTAAGTGTTTTGGAAAGATAGGCAACAGCATGTTTTAGACCTATGCTATTTAAAGGTTGTGAAACAAAAACTGATATTTACCAAACCCTCTTCCAGGACAGCATATGTGAGATATAGGCACCTCCTCCAACAGGAACAGGAAACACATTATCAAAAACAGTTTAAAAGGAAGTTTTTCTTCTGAACTGGTCAGGTTGGTGTTTTCCCCAGCCAGAGGAGATGCATCACCTGAAACCTGAGTGAGAGAGGCCTCTGTTTCTCTGGCTGCCTTGTGATTTGGGGCTCACACAGTAGCTGTGTTGGGTGTGTGGCCTGGCAGTGTTACTGTTTCACTGGATGATGCCAGGCATTAATCCCAGGTGGGGTGGAATTTCCAGGTGACGGAGGCAGCTGCAGGCATCATCCCGGTACCGTTGTTTAGAGCCGGCGATTGGCTATTCGGGTATAACAACCGATGCAGCTAAAAGCGGTTGTTATTCCTCTCACCGCTCTGACCGGGCCTCCCATCCCACCGGGAGACCCGATCCGCGATCCGATGCCTCCAGTGTCTAGGCGCAGACTGGAACAAAGCCGTAAATGGCTTGAATTCAGTCTCCGCAATGTAAACACGGAAGCGGCGTTCGGGTTACTCGGCTGACAATGGCGCCGGATTTAAAAAAGTACACCGTATTCAGAATAGCTGTTTTCTGCGATTTGAATACTTTAAAGTGCAAAGGAGGGATTGAGGGGTCTTTTGGACCCCCTGATCCCTCAATAAAGAGTACCTGTGACAGCAATAAAAGTGATCAAAAGAAAAAAACAAACACCCAATTTAATATTACAAAAAGAAGTAAGATTTTTTTTTTTAAAGCGCCCCCCTCCCCGCGAGCTCGCGCAACAAAGAAAATGCATACGGAAGTCATGCCCACGTATGAAAACGGTGTTCAAATCGCACATGTGAGGTATCGCTGCGATTGTCGGAGCAAGAGCAATATTTCTAGCACTACACCTCCTCTGTTACTCTAACCTGGTAACCGTAAAAAAAAAGTTTAAAACCTCGCCTATGGAGATTTTTAGGTACTGTAGTTTGTCACCATTCCACGAGTGCGTGCAATTGTAAAGCATAACATGTTAGGTATCTATTTACTCGGCGTAACATCATCTTTCACATTATACTTTTCATTTTTTTTTTAATTAATGAAAGTTAGTTTTTCCCAAGAAGTTGCGTTTAAAACACCACTGCACAAATACCAGGTGACATAAAATATTGCAACAATCGCCATTTTATTCTCTAGATTCTCTGCTAAAAAAATTCATATATAATGTTTGGGGCTTCAAAGTAAATTTTAACTTGTAAACGCCAAATGTCAGAAATAGTCTTAGTCATGAAAGGGTTAAATAGGAACCCATATCCCTGAAGGTTGGCACACATACCCACCGTGATGGGTGAAGTTTGGCTCTGTCTGGTCTCGGCAGAAAACCTGCGGCGGGCATAAGGTAAGCCAGGAAAAGAGTCCGAAGCATGAAGCTTAAGGACCTTTCCTATTTTTTGGATAGGTGTCTTCTTTTTGACCACCGCTAGAGGGAGTAAAGAGCGGAGTTCCACTCACCATGCTCCAGAACAGTGTCGGGTCCTTCAGACAGCATACTCTTTCCGCTGCAGAGCTCTGCCATGGACGGCTGCCACTTCCCTCCTTTCACAAAGGGTCAGAGGGATCTTCCCTCATCTCAGACTGCCTCCATCAGCCCCTAGGTCGTGCACGGGGGTGCGCTTTATGGTGTACAGGTGAGGAGGGAGGGGGGTGGGGTATCGAGCATGCGCGGGCACATTAGTCCAGCGGCAATCAAAAGGCAGGAAGTCGTAAAGGAGCCTCACAAGCCTGGAGCTTTCCTTTGAAGGGACACAGCAGTGTTAAGGGCACGTAATATCTGTGGATGTGGTTGGCTGAGCACTCCCAAATTTAGACACCTACTCCAGTATGAAACTGTGTGTTGCTAGTTGACTTTATGTGAAATGCTAAACTAGCACAGTAGTAGATGCGGTTTTGGTACCTTGGCTTTGATTAGTAATATCTCTTCCTAAAGAAGAAATTCAGGCACTAAAAGCAAAAAAACATTGCCACAGGAGACAGGGGGCTCTAGCCGTGCCTGCTCTGTACCGT
This sequence comes from Rana temporaria, assembly GCF_905171775.1. Classification (NCBI taxonomy): domain Eukaryota; kingdom Metazoa; phylum Chordata; class Amphibia; order Anura; family Ranidae; genus Rana; species Rana temporaria. Next base: position 304,068,055 of record NC_053489.1, on the reverse strand, counting down.
CCTCTCCTGTAATATCTGATGCACCTATACAGGATGAGCCATTGCCTCTATCAGGAGTGCAGCCTCTCCTGTGGTGCAGGTGCCTGCATATGTCACTGAGGACACTTTGGCGGCAGCAACTTAGAAGGGAAAATTGCTACTTTTAATCACAAAGTCCTCACAAAAGGTCAAAAAGCGAAGTAGATCTCCTTCTGTTGTTTTAGATCTCCTTAAAGAAAAATCTGAGGAGGATAAGGATAATGCGACACCCTCAGGGGATAACGATGAGGAGTCTGAGGGATCAGGGATATCTGAAGAAACTTTCTCTACTTCCCAGGTTCTGAGATTGCAGGTGCAATGTTATACTGAAGCAGTACACTTTGCATTTAAGTTACCCTCCACAGAGTTAACTGAATCGCCTGTCTCCTCCCTGGGTTAATTAAGATCTCTGCAGGGTTTTTACGGTTCATCCTTTACCGGAGAATCTGATTTACGCAGACTGGCAACATTCAGATAAGCGATTTTTTTCACCTCCTAGGAAACTTGAGGTTCTTTTATCCTATGGAGGAGAAATTTACCAATAAGTGGAGTCTGCCCTCTGTAGATGCAGCTATCTCTTGTGTAAATAAGAACCTGACTTGTCCGGTGGACAATGCCCAGGTATTTAAACATCGTTCTGAAAAGAAAGTCTTCCTTCCTTTTGTCTGGTTCTGTGGTCCAACCTGCTGTGGCGGCAGATGATATGTCAGGTCCTAAAGGAACAAGTAAAATGGGCTGAAAGATCTGCCTCCGAAGCAGATCAAACTTTGGGAGAATCTGCCTAAGGCCTTATGTTTTACAGTGGATTTCATGAGCGATTCTGTTCAGCAAGCATCTCGCCTCACACTCCAGCTGGTGCAAATGCGCAGAATTCTTTGGATAAAGCATTGGTCAGCGGAAGCTCCATGCAAAAAGCTTTTGGCCAGTTTCCCCTTCCATGGCGAACGCCTCTTTGGGGATGAGTTGGAAAAATATATCCAAAAGATATCGATCGGTAAGACTATCCTATTGCCAGAGAAGAAGAAAAACAAGCGTCCTTGTTTTAAACGTTCTCTCTCCCCTGCTCCCAAAAGGTCTGCCTCCAGCCAGTGGCAACGGCATTTTCAGCCAGCCACAAAGGCTAAAGAAAGCCAGGCCCAGAAGAACAAGAAACCGTGGGGTTCAAAAGCTAACAAGACCCCAAAACTTTTTTATGAAGAGGCGCCCCCGTTCGGCCGAGTGGGGGGACAGCTTCAGCAGTTTTCAGCAGTATGGCAGACCGAGTTCCAGGACAAGTGGGTAGTTTCCGCAGTATCCCTAGGGTACAAGCTGGAATTTCGAGAGATCCCACCTAACCTGTTCCGAAGTTCAAGGCTCTCCAAAGATCCATTAAAAAGAAAATCCTTCTTCAAAGGATTGGATCACTTAATGTCTCAAGGGGTAATCATAGAAGTACCCCTAAAGGAGCAAGGATTAGGTTTTTACTCAAACCTCTTTGTGGTTCCAAAACCAAATGGAGACATCGGACCCATCCTGGATCTAAGATCTCTGAATCGGTTTCTAAACATTCGACTTTTCCGAATGGAGACTATTTGATCTGTGGTCGCCACCCTACAAGGCAGAGAATTCTTGGTGCCTCCTAGACATCAAAGACGCATATTTACATTTTTCTATCCATCCCGCTCACCAAATGTTCCTAAGGTTTGCAGTAGAACTTTGCCACTTCCAGTTTGTGGCTCTGCCTTTTGGTTTGGCAACCGCGCCCTGGGTATTTACAAATGTTCTAGCCCCTATGTTGGCAAGGCTGAGGGCACGGGGCATAGCGGTGATGGCCTATCTAGATGATCTACTTGTTATAGATCAGTCGGTGGGAAGATTAGATCACGCAGTGCTCAATAGAGTAAGACACCTGGAGCATTTAGGATGGATCATAAACCTACAGAAATCCTCTCTACAAGCCCTAAGAAGGGTAGAGTATTTGGGCATGATCATAGACACAGCCCAAAGCAGGGTATTCCTGCCAGAGCCAAAGATCAAGTCTTTAAAATAATTGTTTTCACAAAGGCCGGGGCGAAGAAGGGACCATCGATTTCGCCTCTGTATGAGGCTATTGGGGAAGATGGTGGCCTCCTTCGAGGCTGTTCCTTACGCCCAGTTCCATTCGAGACTTCCAGGCAGCTAGAATATTGCTTTGCAGTAGAGGAAAAGCCAAGCTCTGGATTTACCCATCCACAGGTGCGCCAAAACTTTAGTTTGTAGTTAAAGACCGAGAACTTGCGGAAAGGAAGGTCCTTTCTCCCAGTCATCTGGAAGGTGGTGTCTACGGATGCCAGCCTGTTGGACTGGAGAGCAGTGTTAGGAGAAGCTTCAGCCCAGGGTACCTGGGCCAAGACTGAAGAGAGCCTGCCCATCTACATACTGGAGATTCAGGCAGTATACTTGGCCTTCAGAAACTGGACACACAGGTTACAGGGCCATCTGGTTTGGATTCAATCCCACAATGCTACTGCAGTAGCTTATATCAATCACCAAGGAGGCACCCGGAGTCGGGATGCCCAGAAGGAGGTGAATCTGATTTTGACATGGGCAGAAAAACATGTTTGTTGTCTTTCTGCAATCTTCATTCCAGGGGTAGAAAACTGCCAAGCGGACTATCAAAGTCGCCAGCAGCTGTCACCAGGAGAGTGATCTCTCCACCCCGATGGATCCCCCGCATCCAATTTGCAATAGCAGGAGAATGTGAATGGCTCTCTATGGAGCCAGTTCACATACACTGTATCTCCAATGCGGCTCCGGAGCAAATTTGCACAGGAGCCCGGTGCATCTTTTGGTCCATTTCAGGTTCAAATTCAGCACAAAATTTGGGTTGAAATCAGACCTGAAATGGTGAACCAGGATGCACAGGACCCCTGCTGGGAGCCGCATCGGAAAACCACATACACTGTCTGAAAATTCCTTTTGACCAAGAAGTTTTCTATTATTTCTGAACATTCCCATCACTGTGGTTAAAAACGGATGTCGATTTGACCCTACTGACGATTAGAAAAATCGAAGGAAATGTTCTTTAACTTTTTTTTTTTTTTTTTTTTGAAGGAAGACATTGATGTATGACCAGCATTTATTTTTCTATTTCTAATTTCTTTTTACGTTTCTTTTGAAATGTATGTCTTCACACTGGTCTGTTGCAGTGTTTAAAGGAAAAAAAAATCCTGCTTGACGAATTTTTGGTGCATATTGGGCCGGTTACTAAAACTCACCAAAAACACACCTTCCCATTGAAAACGCGTCAAAAATGCACCCGTGTTGTGTTTTCGATGCAGTTTTTGAGTCGTGACCGATAAAAATGCGCTCTGTAAACTGTGCCACTATCGTCACTTGTTCCCCCCCCCTAATATAATCTATTTACAGGATCTGCATCCCTTTTTTTTAGACATGATTTTCTATTGCAAGTATCTTACCAAAAATGACATTTTTGTTGCAGGGGTTGCCCAAAATCTGATTTGTATGTTGCAGACTTCTGGGAAAATAGCGAGCCAGGAAATTGTCTCTGGGGTGCGTTCTGTACACTTTCCGTGTAGAGAACACCTCCAGGTAGCCATATTGCATTGCATAGTACAGAAAATGACAGAGCTGCAGATATAAAAAGAGGTAATTTTCAAGGCATTCATTTACAATATGGTTTTAGTCGCAATTGTATACGCTATCGATAGATTCTATCTATAGATATATATATTTTTGCCATTTTCTGGGTGTGGCTGCCTCACAGGTGTTTGGCTTGCGTTTGTGCACACATTGTACAATCCCCAGGCTGTTAACACAACCCATAGTTAGCAGAAATTTCACCTCCACTTGTCTCACAGAGCTCTTATATTCCCATTAGAGCAGAGCTTGAGAAGCTGAATTCTAAAACTTCTCAGCAGTTGATGAGGGCTTGGTTACCCGGTATACCATCACCTTCACCAGAAACTGCATCTAAAATCCAATCAGTGGATGTCTGAATAACACAGTCATTATCACGTACTGTTGGTATAATAAAGGGTTCATGAATTGTCTTAGCTAAAGTTTGACTATTTTGTCTCCTTATTCAAAAATATGCTGTGCCTGATGACATAGTTAATTTTGTATCTTGTCAGTAAGTGCTATTGCATATAATCTTTTGGGCATTCTCCAGGTTTGATCATTTTTGGCAGTCTGGTCAGACATAAAAAGGTATCAGAAACTGAACACCAATATGACTCCTAGGGAATAGTTTTGTATTGTTGGTTCATGAACCCTGGCCATATAGGAGCCTCGCATAGAAGCCTTGAAGGTATCCCATATGAGGCCCTCTGTGACCTCCTGATCATTTTTCTGCCCATAACTTTTCATATCATCCGACATTTGTACATAGCCATTGGATCATTAAGCCAGAAAGGACTCGTGAGCCAGGTGTGAATGCCAGGAGGACATGACGCCAAGAGCAGGAGCTCTAAAAGAGCATGGTTAGAAATAGCCTTTGGTAGGTATTGGTTATCAATGACACTGCTCAGCGTATACATTGTCGTGGAAAAAAAAAACTTATCTAATCTTGATAATGCTTTGTGCGAATGCGATTGACAAGAATACTCTGTATGATCAGAGTGCCTCCAGTGCCAAATTTCCACCATAACTCTCCATTCAATCCCTCTGGGTTGAAGGAGGGGTTCAGTTCCTAGTGATCAGTAACAGTGATCTCTTTCCAGTGGCGTAGCGTGGGTTGTCAGCACCCAGGGCAAGGCAAGAATTTGCGCCCCCCCACTGCACTGATCACCATACTAGACTACACTGACCACTGTACTATACTGTCCACTACACTGACCACCATACTACACTGACCACCATACTACCACCATACTACACTGACCACCATACTACACTGACCACCATACTACACTGTCCACCATACTGACCACCGTAGTACACTGTCCACCATACTACACTACACTGACCACCATACTACACTACACTGACCACCATACTACACTACACTGACCACCATACTACACTGTCCACCATACTGCACTGTCCACCATACTGCACTGTCCACCATACTACACTACACTGTCCACCGTACTACACTGTCCACTACACTGACCATCGTACTACACTACACTGACCACCGTACTACACTACACTGACCACCGTACTACACTACACTGACCACTGTACTACACTACACTGACCACCGTACTACACTACACTGACCACCGTACTACACTACACTGACCACCGTACTACACTACACTGACCACCGTACTACACTGATCACCTCACTACACTAAACTGACCACTGTACTACACTACACTGATCACCATACTACACTGACCACTACACTGACCACCATACTACACTACACTGACCACCGTACTACGCTGACCACTAGACTGACCACCGTACTACACTAATCACCATACTACACTATACTATACTGTCCACTACACTATACTATACTGTCCTGCTGCTTACAGTATTCTCTCTCTCTGTCTCTGTCTCTGTCTCTGTCTCTGTGTCTCTCTCTCTCTCTCTCTCTCTCTCTCTCTCTCTGTGTCTCTCTCTCTCTGTGTCTCTCTCTCTCTGTGTGTCTCTCTCTCTCTCTCTCTCTCTCTCTCTCTCTCTCTCTCTCTCTCTCTCTCTCTCTCTCTCTCTGTGTCTCTCTCTCTCTCTCTCTCTCTCTCTCTCTCTCTCTCTCTCTCTCTCTCTCTCTCTCTCTCTCTCTCTCTCTCTCTCTCTCTCTCTCTCTCTCTCTCTCCCCGGGGCCAGACAGTATCACTAGGGAGTCTCAAAGTCACTCACCTTCTTCTTGTTCAGTCCTGGCCTGCATTGGTCTGGCTGGTGGATTGGAGGAGGCGAAGGCTGTGGAGGAGGAGGCAGCGGAGGCGGCTCACATTTTTGGTTAGCGGTGGAGGAGGCAGCGAAGGCGGCACACATTTTTGGCAGCGGAGGTGGCTCACATTCTCCCGAAAAGGAGGCAGTGAAGGCGGGGGTAGCGGAGGGGAGGAGGAGGCAGTGTCTGGGGCACTGTGATTGGGTGTATGGGGCGGGACTTCAGCAGCAACCGCTAATGCAGACAGGCCAGCCCTACGCCTCACGTGACCGCCATACACCCAATCACAGGGCGCCGGAGTGCAGGGACACAAGGAACCTAAATATAGGAGGCGACAGCGTAAAAATTCGCCCCCCCCAATATCGCGCCCGGGGCCACTCCCCCCCCCCCCCACGCTACTTCTACTCCCATTCAGTCCACTTCCCCACAGTTAAAAACACTTCACTAGGGAAGCTTTAGGGCTTTAAACAGTAATCGGTGGCTATTTTTTACCTCTGATCGCTGTATAAATGTCAATGATCCCAAAAAGTGTCAAGTGTCGCAGTCCTGCTAAAAATTGCTGATCATTGCCATTACTTGTAAAAAAAAAAAAAAAAAAAGTTTACTATAAAATATATATATCTATCCTCTTTTTTAGACACTATAACTTCTGCGCAAACCAATTAAACGATTATTGAGATATTTTTTTTACCAAAAATATGTAAAAGAATACATATTGGCCTAAACTGATGTGTGTGTGTGTGTGTGTGTGTGGTGTTTTGTTTTTTATTTTTTTTTCAGAATTGTCGGTCTTTTTTTGTTCTTAAAGGGGTTGTAAAAGTTTGTTTTTTATTTTCTAAATAGGTTACTTTAAGCTAGTGCATTGTTGGTTCACTTACCTTTTCCTGAAATTTCCCTTCTAAATTTTATTTTTCTTTGTCTGAATCTCTCACTTCCTGTTCTTTCTCAGTAAGCTGTTCAGTAAGCAGTTCTAAATGACTTTCCACCGCTCGGATGATGGTGGAAAGCTTACCGAGGAGAAACAGGAAGTGAGAAATTCAGACAAAGAAAAAAAAACATTTAGAAGGGAAATCGAAGGAAACGGTAAGTGAACCAACAATGCACTAGCTTAAAGGAACCAATTTAGAAAATAAAAGACGAACCTTTACAGCCCCTTTAACTTGTCTAGTGGTCTTTTGCAAGGCATGTAGCATAGTTTAGACTCGTTTACGGTCAGTATGTTGCACCAATACGCATAAATAAGTGCAAAATATGCGCCTAGCATAAATGCCAGAAAATACGTCCAAAAATGCTGATGCTTAAACATCAGTCCTCACACTGCAGCCGTGAGCTTGTTTTACCTCTCCAAGCTATGAACATGCTAGACCATTCCAAAATGCTGTAGAGGTTAAAGCATAAAGAGCTGTAGCATAGATTATAGAAAAATTGTTGACCTCTTCCTAAACCGTAAATGAGTAAAGTCTGCTTTTTGGCAGTAGGCATGTCCTACTGACTAGCAGCAATATTCTCAAGCATATGAATCAAAGCACTAAAAGGTCCTGCGGGCACACCAGGGCGTTGGAGGAAAAGTTGCAGGCTGTTACAGAGATTGATGTGCTATCTGGTTGTGTCTTGTAGTTTAGGAGGCAGAGTAGTTATAGGGTGCTGTAATAATACGTTCATGCACCAATAAAATAGAATCGGCAACTAGCTTGTCAGAGTGCAGAAAGCATTATACATATAGAAAAGCCAAGGCAGAAAAAGACCGAACGGTCCAATCGAGTGTGCCCATTTTTTTTATGTTAACGTTATTGTCTAAGTGTAGATCCATGTTTGTCCCAAGCATGTTTGAAGCATGTACAGTTGACTGACTCACTACCAATTAATAAAACAACTGTAAACAGTGACAGATACAAGCCAGTGGTATAAACACCACACTGACTGCTTTTGTCTAACTGAAAACTCATACAAGTCTGTATCTCAGAGGAGAAGGTTACGTTTTTAAGGGTAGCCAAATGTAAAATTAAACAAGAACTTCTGTAAACTAGAGCCATTCACATATTGAGCGAAAGTCATCTGGTCCCTGCTTCAATCAGTGTATGGCCATCTTAAGTTAGGGCAACCAGATGTCCCCCGTTTACAGGAACAGTCCATTATTTGAGGAAACTGACCCCACATGGCACTGAAAGTGCACTTGGAAGTGCAGTCGCTGTAAATCTGAGGGGTAGATCTGAAATGAGGGGAAGCTCTGCGGATTTTATTATCCAATAATGTGCAAGCTAAAATGCTGTTTTTTGATTTCCTTGTATGTCCCTCTTGGACCTACAGCAACTGCACTTCTAGTGAAATTTCAAGTGCACTTTTAGTTTGCACTTGTAGTGCAAAGTGGATTTGCCTTTTGTAAATAACCCCCTCTGTCTTCAAGGTGTAATTTGTGTGCAGGTGCAGTCTCCTTGCCTCTTGGCTTGTAAAGATAACGTGACCAAAGGTGAGGAGTTAGATGAGGAGTTGCCACATTGTTTGTCGGTGTGAAGAATAAGACCCCTTTCACACGGGCCCTCCGATCAGGTCTGCTTGCCATTTTTTCAGGCAGACCTGATCAGACCCTCCAATCTCTTCTCTGGAGTGGTGGATGTCAGCAAACGCATGTCTGCTGACACCCGCCACTATCAGATTTCAGTCCTTTCTACCAAAAACAGAAAGATGGTGGTCCTATTCCCCATCCGTCCATCGGATCGGATAGAAAAGAACAGGTGGTCCGTTTCCACCTGATTGCCTCATAGAGGAGAGTGGGACTGTGTCCATGTGTACTCTGCATAGCAGAGCAGACACTGACCTGTCATCCACCTGCTAAGTGGGGATCAGTGAAGAGTGCCCGTGTGAAGGGGGCCTAGGGAGAAGAAGTGCAGGATAGACAGGGAGCTGAATCCAGTGGTTGCCAGTATGAGAGTGTAAGGGCCAGTGAACCTGCAGCAAGAAGGGCTGGATGGAGAAGAAGGGGTGCAGGAGTGACAGAGCGCTGCACCCTGGGGATTTTTTTTAAGGCATTCCAATCTGCACTATTTTTGACCCCCTGCACTATGTCCATTATGCATGCTTGACCCAGAGCAGAGTAGACTAAAGTTTTTTTTATTCAAACGTAACCCTTTATGCCTGTAGTACTGATAGCACAATGTGGCCACACCTACTGTTCATCATGCCATGATTAGTCCCACTTCCCAATCAAAATGGTTGTAGTTGGTGTCCCTAGATTTAATTTTGAAAAGTTGGTCACCTTTGCTTAAGTGAATAGGATGAAGTTGTGCGAACATCAATCATACAATCTCGTGCAAGCAAAAATCGCTTTTTTTTTTTTTTTTTTTTCACTTTGTTTCACCTCATTCATTAAATTTACTTTGAAAGGGCAAAGGGATATGTAGACAAGGATATAACTTGATTATTAGCACAGAATAATTTGAGGGAGTTTGCCCTATAACTACATACTCGGTAATAGTTCTGATTTATTTGTGATATGTTTTTCTCTCCATTAAAAATAATTAGTCATGATTGTTTTTAGAATCGAGGTATGAATCTTTGCATGTTCACACTTTGAAAAATGTTTAGTTGACTCGGTTAAGCATTATTCACTTTGACTGTTCAGGTTATATTTGGAGCCAAAGGCCCCTCGGTCATGGCAAAGAGACATGCAAATGAGGATTTAATTTTGAATATTAGTACAGATTAATTTTGAGGGAGCTTACCCTATAACAATTTAATCTGTAATAGTTCAGATTTGTTTGTGATCTAACTTTTTCCATTAAAAATGAATCATGAGTGTTTTTATGAAGGAATTTGAAAATTATTATTTTCATGTGCACATTTTGAAAAATGTGTTGGTGATTTAGTTAAAGCGTTTGATAACCCCTCCCCCCCCAAAAAAAAACATATCCTGTTCCCCTAAAGCATGCTATACAGCACAGTGCTGGTGCTGTGTCATTTGGTCCCTTGTAACACCTAAAAAACCTGGCTAATCCTGCCTGGCTATACCCCCCTGTAAACTGCTCACGGTTTATCATGGCTGCTGAGCCCTGACGTGGTCAGTTTACATGCTTCTGTCATCTTGTGTTCTCTCCTCCATCCTCTCACCCTCCCTCTCTGCCTGTCTGCTCGTGTCAGCACCTGCCCCCTCTGCTCCTGCTACTTTCATATTTAGTATTAAATACTCACATCCCTTCTGTATTCTAACAATAAGTTCCCCTGTACCTGTTTTATATAAAAAACGATAACACAACGGCTTCCTGCGATCACCTCACTCCTCTGCGCTTTTTCTCAATCAGCAGCAGTGCTCGGCCCCGCCCACTGGAACTGTCAGCCGGGCAGAGGAGAGGAGGCCCCTGAGTGCAGGAAGATGCTGTGTTATCGGTACAGATACGTATAAGAAAATTCCTAAGCCTGCTTAAAGGCCATGGTCTCCTCTAGACAGACACGATTTACTGGTACTGCTTTTTAGTTGTTTGGTTTAACAGCCTTGCTGTTCAAATCCAAGTCTTGGCGGATAGGGGCATATCTGATTTAGTCATACCTTACTCGGAGCAGGAAATTCTACCTCCTGCATAATAAACCATTGTACTTTTTTTTTTTTTTTTTTTTTTTAAGGATAAGTTCACCTTTTGCAGCGTATTATACTGTGTTTCATCTGTGTTTAGGGTGTAATTTGTAACCTCTTACTTTGGCGCAGTACCCTTCACCAGTGGGCAGGGGATTCTGTCACTTTTTATGGAGATGCAGACAGACTGCTGTACTCAGTGTATGCAGGAGCCTGACCTTGCACATGCAATCTACTGGTTGCGGCTGCAATGCTCTGCAGGCTGCATTGTAAAAAAATAAAATAATAATAAATGCACTTTTTTTTTTTTTTTACCTCCAAAATCCATGTACCATGTATACATTTTTTTTTTTTAAACAGAAGGTGAGCTTAGCCTTTAAAGGACACTAGGGGGGGAACGAGCAGAAGAGAAGGGAAAAGGACTTGGTGATAGGAGTCACACTTGGGCCCCCACAATTGACAGAATGAAGGAACGTGAGAAGCCAGGGGGCAAAGGGAATTTTCTCTTTTCTTCAATTTTTTTTTTGTGGAGAATTGGAAGGAAAATATGGGAATCATGGGGAGACCCGGAGCTTAGAGCTCGTGTTTTTTTTTTTTTTTTGTGCTCCCTGTATTTCTCTCTCTCTACCCTATTCTACTGAAGGTGTCCCTATAAGTGGGATACTCTCTCATATCTTTTTTGTGTAAGCATTACATTTAAAAAGAAAGGCGAAGGAAAGGGAGGAAAGAGACTGGCACATAGGAGCACAACGGAAGGCCACCTATGGAGCACGCCCCCCAAACATAGGTTGACGCTCAAATACCGTTAATACGGTGAGTGTTTCCACTCTTATTAGCAGGATAGCTAATATTAGGAAAGGAGAATATCTCCTTTTTTTTTTTTTTTTCTCTTTTTTTTTTTCCTTTTTTTTTTTTTTTGTTTTTTTTTTTTTTCTCTGTTTAGTTCTCTTCACCCACTTTTACCAATCCCACTCCTCCCCCCCCCTCGTTAATTGTCTGCCCTCTAGGTTTATGCTCTAAACTGATACAGGGAATATAGGAAGATAGATGGAGAAATTAAATATACTATCAATAAATGCGAAGGGGTTGAACTTACCCGAAAAAAGGAGAATCCTCCTGCATGACCTACAACGATTAGGTATTGACATTGCGTATATACAGGAAACACATTTTAGAGAAGACAAAACTCCGACATTAAAGAATAGGAAATACCCAATAGCATACCATGCGACAAATCAGGAGGCAAAGTCAAGGGCGGTGTCTATTCTGATAGCAGGGAGAATCCAATGGACATATGTAGACTCCATGAGAGATCCGAAAGGGAGATATTTATTCGTGAAGGGTAAAATAGGAGGAATAGGGGTAACATTCGCCACAGTGTATGTCCCAAATGAACATCAAGGAACCTTCCTAGACAAAACAATTAAACGCCTATTAGAATTCACAGAAGGACATTTGATCATGGGAGGAGACCTGAATATTCCCTTAGATCCCAAAGAGGATACCTCATCGGGAAAGTCATCCACATCTTTCAGTGTGAGAAATCATATTATGCAAACTCTGTATAAAAGTCAACTGATTGATATATGGAGGCTGCTACACAATAAAGAAAGAGACTACACGTTCTACTCTGCTCCACATAAAATATACTCCCGGATAGATCTTTTCCTCATTCCACATGCCCAATTACACTCTGTACAGTCGACTAAAATTGGATCAATTACATGGTCGGACCATGCCCCGATCTTCCTGGTATATGAGTTAAAAGATTTAAGACCGTCCAGACCAAACCAGTGGAGACTAAATGAAAGCCTGTTGGAAGATAAGGAGGTCCTAGAAGATGTAATTAAAGAATTGAGGTTTTATTTCAATTCTAATGACACACCAGAGTGCGACCCTGGAATTATATGGGAAGCACACAAGGTGGTTATTAGAGGTGTGTTAATTAAACATGGATCTAGGATCAAAAGGAAACGTACTGAAAAGTTAAACAGGCTATTAAAGGAGCTAGCCATCTTGGAAGGCAAACATAAGCAAACATGGTCAACAAATGTAGAGAAAGAACTAGCTAGTAAAAGAACTGAAATCACAGATCTCCTGTACTATAAAGTAAAAGCGGCAATGCAGAGATGCAAAAAGGCTGAATACGAGTCAGGGAATAAGTGTGGGAAAAGACTGGCGAGGCTACTAAGAGAACAAAAGCTGAGTAACTATATTCCACATATTAACTCGCCCAAGAAACACAGGGTTACAAAACCAAATGATATAACGAAGGAGTTCCAGGAATACTATAACTCTCTTTACAATATACAGAGCAAGCCCCCGACTAGAGAACAAATTGATTTGTATCTAACAGAATCTGCAATACCAAGACTATCAGAAGAGGATAGACAGAAATTAGATGACGTTATAACCGAGGAGGAAATTAAAGTAGCAGTAAGCATAATGAAGAGGGGGAAAGCCCCGGGACCCGATGGTTTTACAGGTCAATATTATAAAATTCTGTTACCCTCGATATCAGGATATATGGTTAAACTATTTAATGCCTTAGGGACATCGGCCAGTTTAGCCAAAGATACCCTGCTAGCGTATATCTCGGTGATACCAAAAGAGGGGAAAGACTCAGCCCTCTGTGGAAGCTACCGACCAATTTCGTTATTAAATTCGGATGTGAAGATTTTTGCCAAGGTCTTAGCAAACAGGATGCAACAACATATCCCAGACTTAATAAACCTGGACCAGGTGGGATTTGTCCCTACCAGGGAAGCACGAGACAACACAATTAAGGCAATTAACCTGGTGCAGTTAGCCAACTCAACACAGACGCAATGCGTATTTCTCAATACGGACGCAGAGAAGGCCTTTGACAGAGTGAGGTGGAGTTACATGAGGGCAGTCCTAAAATACGGCGGCTTTGGGAACAAAATAATACAGTGGATATTCTCCATGTATTCAGGCTTAACAGCCCAGGTACGGGCCAACGGAATTCTGTCCGAGCCCCTCACAATCTCAAATGGGACAAGACAGGGCTGCCCTCTGTCTCCACTTCTATTTGCCCTGTCACTAGAGCCCTTTTTGTGTACGCTACGAGCAAACTCTAATATTTCAGGCATACAAATAGGGAAGAACCACTGTAAAATTACAGCCTATGGAGACGATATGTTGTTCAGTCTTACAAACCCGTTGATTACAATTCCAGAATTAATGAAGGAATTTGAGAGATACGGATCTTTATCGAACCTACGTATCAATTTTAATAAATCGGAAGCGATGGGGGTAAACGTCCCACATATAGCGATAAACTATCTAAAACAAAAATTTAAGTTTAAATGGACTGACAATGCTCTGACATACCTTGGTATACAATTAGCAGGGAAGGTGGAGAAGATCTTTGAGCTGAACTTCCCACCCCTCTTACAGAAAGTAAAGATCCTATTGGATAAGTGGAACCAGGGCTTTCATAGCTGGCTAGGACGCTGCAATATTATTAAGATGAACATACTCCCGAAAATCTTGTATTTATTACAAACTTTACCAATACATATTCCATCAAAGTATTTTAAACAGTGTCGGAGAGTGATCTTTAAGTTCATATGGGCACATAAGAACCCCCGGATACATAGGAAACAACTAATGAGCACTAAGCAGCAGGGAGGACTGGGAGTCCCAGATATAAGGAAATATTATTACGCAACACATCTGAACAGGCTAATAGACTGGAATAGGCATTCAGATATGAAGCTATGGGTACAAATCGAACAGGCGCAATTCAAAACACCTCTAGAAAGAGCACCGTGGTGGTTTGCCTCACTCCCTAAAGAAATGAATAAAAATCCAATAGTGGGTAACACGGTGAGGATCTGTGCAGCAGCATTACCTATGATGGGCATTGAGCCCAGGACCTCCCCACTATGCCCAGTGATAGGTAACCCCCTCTTCCCATCGTGATATGAAGACGGAGCATTCCAGCAGTTGAAAAAAAGAGAGTGTATACAAGTAGCTAGGTATATCCACATGGGAAGATGGGTAACCATAGCGGAACTGATGGAAATAGGAAATGTATTCCGTTTGAAATTCTGGAATGCACTTCAGATAGTTCACTTCCTGAACAGTTTGCCAAATCCAGAGAGCTTTGAAAGACCACTCATGAAATTCGAGAAAATATGTAACGAACAAGGAACATTACTACATAGTCTTTCAATAAGCTATGAGTTATTAGTACGATCAGGAGGTTGCCCTCTGAGGTGCGTTCAGGAATGGGAAAGGGAATTGGAGAAGTCCTTCAGTTCGGAACAGCGACAATGCATATACAGGCGAACACACGAAACATCAATATGTGTGAGAATACAAGAGACAAACTATAAGATCTTCACAAGATGGTATAGGACACCAGAAAAGTTAAGCAAAATGTTTGCAGAGGTATCAGATAAATGCTGGAGGTGCCAGGGAAGCAAAGGAACGATGCTACATATATTCTGGGAGTGCCCAATGCTAAGGAGTTTTTGGGCAGAGATTAAAAGTGCTTTACAGTTTTGCTCAGATTATGAGATTCCGGAAGATCCGGAATTCTATCTTCTGCATTTAAACCAAATTCCAGAAAAAGCCTATAGGGAAATGATTATATGCCATCTATTAGATGCCGCTAAGGCCTGTATAACGAAGAGGTGGAAGTCACCAGTTCCACCAACAGCGGAGATGTGGATATGTAAAGTTAGGGAAATAAGCAAACTAGAAGAGTTAGTCCTGACAACACAATATAAAAAGGAAAAATATTTAAGAACTTGGACTCCCTGGAAGTCCTATATGGACCACAGGGGGGAAAGTTAAGGGGGATAAGGCTGAACGGTATAGAAGGAGCCCGGGAACTTGGTTTGGGCATATGTGGGGTTTAATGAGAAACCACAGGAATATGGAGAAGGGTCGGAGGAGAGGGAAGTAGGGTGGGTTGTTGTTTTTTTTTTCTCCCTTTCTTCTTCTTTCTCTCTCAGGGATGTTTGGGAAGGGGAGAGATACGTAGGGAGGAGATATATGTTTGATTTTGACAACAAGGTTAAAGGGGATGTATAATAATATGGACTGTGACTGTTGTTTTGTAATAATGTTCTGTTATGTAATTTTTTTTTTTTTATATATATATATGTGTTGTACTGATTTTGTTTTAAAAAAAAAAAAAATAAAGGACACATTTGCCCTGGTGTGAGGAAAGACATAGGAGTCTTGGAAAATCTCAATTACAGGCCTTTCTTCAATCTGATTTTGACCAACACCCAGGCCTTAAGCACCCTTAAGGGACAGGTCTCTACGCTAGCCAACGTTTTCCAAAAATGTCTTGCTTCACAGTCCCTAATCTGGACCTTTTTGCAATCTCCTATGTCACCGTCACATCTGAACCTAGTGCTCTTGTTACTCTTGTAAGGCTGCCCTCCCTGTGGCCATTACATCTGTTGGGCATGTTTGTGAACTGGCATTTCTTTCTTGTAATGAACCTTTTTTTAGATTACACAGGGACAAGGTGTGGTCTCTTCTTCCACCTCAAGGATATTGCCCTTTCTTCACTGTGTCCTGCCCCAAAACAGGACACTGTCAGGTCTGTCCGTCTACCTGGTAGCCACAGCAACTATTACTTAAACTAAGCTTTTTTATTATACTCCCATCAGGCCATGAAGGATGGGGGCAAATCTGATTTGGTCATACCCATCTTGGCTCCCACAAGATCTACCATCACACCCCTTTGGCTCTCCAATGGGATATCCAGCCTCTTTCTCCACCATTTCCAGATGGATCAGACAACATTTGTAGGGCCTACACCCCACACTCCTTTCCTTGCCAGGTCTGTTGGTATTCCTTGGGCTTTTGCACATCAAGTATCTGGCTCCCAGATTTAAATGCCTGCCATTTGGTCCTCTGTTTATATTCTCTAGGTTCTACCGGGTGGATGTCGAGGCCTTGGCTGATGCAAGTTTTGGCCATAAGGTGTTTCAAGCTGTCACCTTGGTGTTTTATATACATTTTTTTTTGTCATTTACAATTGGTGCCAAATAGCAGATCATTCTGACAATCAAAGCTGCAGCACTTCCTGATAGCCCAGCAAAAGACAGCAGAGTTTCTTGCTTTGGGGCACAATTTGTCTGACTGAAACTTTAGTCATTGAGTTGTCATCATCTTTCAGAAAACCGAGAGGCTTTCAGGTGTGAAAAAAAAGCCTAAAGCGCCACCTTCACAATGCAAATGGTTATGCAAAATTTCAGATGGTCTTTTAAGTTACCCTCAAGCACAGTCCTGGCTCCATCTAATTTTTGCATCCACATAATCGTATTAGAAAACAGGGTATCCAACTTTGGCTGGCCATAATGCAGTGCTCTAGGTTCAAGTTATCAATTGGTAGGCCTAGCCTTGGTTTGTGGGAGGTGTAGGTGCCTATGCCAAAATAAAAAATGGAAAAGTCAGCATATGCACTTCAACTTTAAAGGGGTTGTAATGGTAATTTTTTTTTTCCCTAAATGGCTTCATTTACCTTAGTGCAGTCCTCCTTCACTTACCTCATCCTTCGATTTTGCTTTTAAATGTCCTTATTTCTTCTGAGAAGTCCTCACTTCCTGTTCTTCCTGTAACTACACACAGTAATGCAAGGTTTTCTCCCTGGTGTGGAGTGTTGTGCCTTACCCTCCCTTGGACAACAGGAGAGTCAGAACGCCCACTAACACACAGCTCCTTTCTCTATCTGCAACGTAGAGAGTGTCCTGACTCTCCTGTTGTCCAAGGGAGGGGGCGAGCAAGACACTCCACACCGGGGAGAAAGCCTTGCTTTACTGTGTGGATTAAAAAACAGAAGAACAGGAAGTGAGGATTCTCAGAAGAAATAAGGACATTTAAAAGCAAAATGGAAGGATGAGGTAAGTGAAGGAGGACTGCACTAAGGTAAAGAAAGCTATTTAGGATTTTTTTTTTCACCTTTACAACCCCTTTAAGTAATCTCCAGGTTGTGTATCGATTGTAGGCAACGTAAAAGATATGACTTCTCAACTTTTGCTTTCCTTTCCTTATTAAAAGGGTTACTTTTGTTTATCAGGTAAAGAATATACGAGTTCGATTACTTTTTTTTTTTTTTTTTTCGCAGGTTTACTTTAAGGCCTCGTTCACACGGGTGTAAACCCATGTGAGGACCATGTTTGCCCACATGGGATGCACAAGTGTTCCATGCATAGATGTGCTGGCAGTCCTGTTTATGCTTTTTGGGGTGCAATGGCTGCACGTTTTGCAGTGAATTTTTGGAAATCAATAATTTATTTCAGTTTATTTTTTTTTTTTTACCAAGTTGCGTTTACACGTGTTGTGTTCCAATGCGTAAAAATGCAACATGCTGTACTTTTTTAAAACTTAAAATCACTGCAGTGGTGTAAACTAGGCTCATTGGAATACAGTTAAACCTCGGATTACGAGCATAATCCGTTCCAGGAGTATGCTCGTAATCCAAAGTACTCGCATATCAAAGCGAGTTTTCCCATTGAAGTAAATGGAAACGAAAATAATTTGTTCCACATTGACTTCAATGGGATGCAATACCGAATGCGGCCAGAGGTGGGGGGTGCTAGAGAGAGACAAAAAAGGCCAGAGGACGCTTCGGCTTGTTTCCTGCGCCCCCCTACCTCAGGCCAAATGAGATACTGCAGGCCTATTTTCGGCTCTGCTCGGCTTCTGCGCCCCGTACCTCAGGCCAAATGAGGTACTGCAGGCCTATTTAGCTTGAATTCTGCTTGTCTTGCGAGTCAACAAAAAAAAATTGCTCACAAATCAAAACGCTCTCAAACCAAGTTACTCTTAAACCAAGGTTCCACTGTACATTCATTTTTGCATTTGCATTCATACTGCGTTTTATGGTGCATTTAAACACCTTTAAATGCATCTGATGTAAATGAGCCCAAAGTCTGACTGCAAAGAAGCCGAACAGCTATGGTGAAGCTCTTTCCTGCTGCTTCCTTGTGTTTTTTATGCTGTAGAAGGTTACAGCTTTAGGCCTCTTTCACAATAGAGGACCAATCGGGTCCACCTGTCAGTTTTTTAGGTGGACCCGATCGAACCCTCCAGTCTCCTCTATGGAGAGGCAGCTGTCAATAAACATGTTCATTGACCACCTGTTGACATCCGATCTTGTCTGCTAAAAAACGGCAGATTGGATCAAGTGGCAGTCAGGTGTAAATGGTCAGGCGATCCGTTTACATCAGATCGCCCATAGAGGAAAGCCAGCTGTGTCTACTCTGCATAAGTGGACACAGACCAGCCTCCTGCCTTCTCATTGGGGATAAACGGACAGATTCCCTGCTGAGTAGGCAGACTTCAACGGAGCTCCCCCAATTGGAAGGGGACTAAATTGTGTCCGCTTTCAGGATGGCAGCTAGTTGATATGAACCTCTCTGAATATGTTAAATGCTCATGAATGGTTTAAAATAATTTCCAATATATACGGTGAGTAAAGGTTGCATTAGTCATTTTTAGAAGCAAAGGTTTTGATAGCAAGCTGCAGTCAAAACTGAATTGTGTCATCAAAATGTATATTTGAAACACTGTTCCAATGTAACTGATTCTATTCAGAGTGAGCAGTCATTTTGCGTATTGGTTTGTGGTGTAGAGACAGCCAACGTTTTAAGTGAAGAACACAATCTGTCCTACTCAAAGGTGTTTGCTTTCATCTTACAAATGTAGCAGTCCTCTGGTTCTATTTATTTTTCATCTTGCCTACTTATCTATTTTAGAACATACAGTCAAAAAAATACCCTAAACCATAGTTTTCCTTGTAGGGTTGTCTTTTTTTTTTTTTTTATAGACAATGATGGGGTTTTTCCACTTTACATTTTCAAAGCAGTGCATACTACATGGGCAAACACATACAAAAACTGCAGAGTAATTCATAAGCAATGTTAAAAACAGGTTTGAGAGACAACCTAATATAAACAATAAACGTTGCGTTTAAGTAAATGTATGTGTTAATAATTTACTTATTTTATTTTTTGCAGGAAAACTTTGAAGATGCCTATGAAAATATCCCAGTGTAAGTAATATCAAGGATTTGTAGCTATATATTGTATTCTGCTTGGTTATAAAAGCCCTCTTTACTTATGTTTTTACTCAAGTGCAGATAGACCATCTTTCACTTGCTGCATTTTTCTGACTTTCTATGAAAAAAAAAAAAAAAAGTTATGGTGTTTTTTTTTTTTTTTCTGCACTAAAATATGGCAAATAAATAAAAGGTTCCTTTTTTTTTTTTTTTATCAATTATGCCGTCATTACCGAATCTTATGTACCTTTTGAAGAGTGAGGGCCACTTAAGCAACTTGGTAACCAGTCGCGGGCCACAATGAGCGGACGGTGTGGATGACAGGTCACGGCTACTCTATAGGCCCTCTGATCCGCCCAGGTGAAAGGGGACGAATTCCCTTCTGTTTTTCGGGGGTAGGCGGGCATAAACGGACATCTTGTCGCTCTATATCGGTGGATTGAGGGTCCCATTTGGTCGGGCTGATTGTGTGAAAAGGGCCTAAGACTGCTTTCACACTGATGTGCTGCGGTTTACCCACCGCGCGGGTGCAGCGTAGTG
Organism: Rana temporaria; assembly: GCF_905171775.1. NCBI lineage: Eukaryota > Metazoa > Chordata > Amphibia > Anura > Ranidae > Rana > Rana temporaria. The sequence goes on along the minus strand of NC_053489.1, from coordinate 304,048,059 downwards.
CACCTGTGTCTATCCTGCGGGTTAGCTGAACTTTGCCATAGACTCCGCCTGTGGCAAAAGCCGGCGCTGTAGAGGACGCATCGACTTATGGGGCTCTGCCCCACAGCCGCTTTCTTACTCCACCACCAGCTTCATTCGCAACACTGATGCTGCGGTATGGCGGGCCGGCAACCTGCAATTTGGGCTTGCCAACCCGCCATTCCAGAGCAGGAGGTCGCGGGCCACATAGGAGGGCTCCGCGGGCCACATGTGGCCCCCGGGCCACTGGTTGGCCACCGCTGTTCTAAACCATTGTCTAGCCTACAGCACTCCTAGTAAGCCTGGCAGCAAACAATTTTTAGCATGTGGTTTGAAGCTGTGGCAGGATTCAAAACTTTCCTCATGCCACAGCAACAAAGAAGCAATTTCGTTACAGTTAAAATTCTCATGTTGGAGTAAAAAATGGATTATGAAGCTAAGAGGCCCCAAAATTAGGCACGCTAGTTCTTCTATATAATTAACTTAAAAAGTGAAGGATTCACTCTTCAATACAGCACTACAATATCTGTACAGTATAAACATCACACAATGTGACGCTATGTGAAAGTAATAAAAGCAAACCTAAAACGTATATATCTGTTTATTTTTTTGGGATAAAAAAACAAACAAAAAAAAACGGTATTTCAATCCTTTTGTATCAAGTTCATCCATAGACCATTGCGTTTCTTTGTATAAAAATTCAGTGCCAATCGACGTGTCCCTAAACAAATCCAAATGGACGACTATTTACCAGATAGTATTGGCTCTCTTTAACCAAAGATCAGCAAAATAGAACTCTAAACTTTTTATTTAGTATAGATTTTTCTTTCATGCTATGAGATCTCCTCCTTTTCTCTACAGCATTCATATCATGAGGACATGGAAAATAAGACCTTGAATAGCATAATACGCCTAGACATGTTTTTGTGTGTTTAAAAAGTTGGTATGCTCACAAACCTATTTTTCAAAGCAGATCAAGTATGATGAAGCGATGTGCAAAGCATTATCTGTTCTGTCCACCAGACTCATATTTTGATTATCTGTGTTGTGAAAATAACATGTAAAGTTCGTAATTTACATAAGACAATCATATGTGGAGTGCAGGCTCCATCTAGTGTTCTCTTTTGGTATTGCTTCAGGTATGTTTACTTACTGTGTGTGTAGGTAAGGAAGTTGTTAGTAAGCAGGGAATTCTGGGTAGAATCTTCACAGGAAGTGAACAGCCACCATGCTCTGAGAAGACACTGCAGGGAGCAGGACATGTCTTGCTCAATTTATCACCATCACCCCTTAGAGAACTTAAAAATATTTTTTTTACTATCACATCTTGTATTGTATATCGTTTTTTTCTGCTATGCATGCTGTATTGTATGCAATAGTTTATTTATTGAGTTTATTTCTGTTATTAATAATTTGAGATCAAATGAAATATGAGATCAAATGAAATATGGTATCTGATGTTTATGGGATAAGAAGGTTTAGCTGAATGTCCTTGAGACAGAACATTATCCCTTTGTTAGAAACATGGAAGTGCCATACAATTCAGAGTATATTCCACATCCCAGATAACATGGTCTTTGGCTACCTTGAGCACCATTGGTAGTCAAAATGTATAAATGGATGTTGTGCATTGTGAATTAGCATTTGTTTATTACATAGACTGGTTGCTGAGTATTGGGCAACCTCTTTCAGAGTAAAACAATAACAATAAGGCTGGAAATGTGACGGCTAATGAAATTACAATGATTTTAGAGACAGTGGCCAAGTATTAAACTTTCACGTGAAAAAGCCCTAATCTTTAAGTTCTGTATCTAGCAACAGCGCTACAATGTTTTTTAAATATTTGCCTGAAACTCAACTTTTTACCATTTTAAAAGATTTGCGCTTAGCAGAGCTTGGTGGCTCTTCCCTGATCTTACTCTTCAGGGATGTGGATAATGCATATTTTTTAAGCGACATGCTGCTCTGAGGCTACATGCTTTTACGATTTCCTGCATCGTACTGCAGCACTCTTTGCAACCGCAAAATCCAAGTGGGCACCGTCCCTTTCAATGTTGGCACAGATACACATAGTTCTATGAGGAAGAATGTATAAAAAGTAGTACCAGTCAGGAGCGTGCATGAAATGGTGACAATCCTGGCTCTTTACAGAATCCATGCACTGCAGTGCTGTCACCAGATACACTACTTCTTTGCTGCAACATTAGAGAGAAATATTTAAAATGCTCAAGCCCACACATAATTTCGGGGGGCAGTTTATATACTTGCATTTTCACTGACTTCCATACTGCAGTGGGTGAAGTCACCATCCTGCCCAGTGGCTTACTAAGTGGAGGGGCCGCCCCGGGGTGCCACACTCTGGGGGGTGTCAGGCTGGCGCCCCTCTCCGTGACTGAAGTGGTGACAGCGCATCGGGGTGACTTTAGGCAGCGGCCAATAAGAGCTGCAGGGAGACACGAGGCAGCTACAGTGGCGATACCAAGGGGGTGCGGGGTGACACCGCTGCACCATCCATCACCTCCTCTCACGGCCGCGGGCTGTCTGAGCGGCCCCGGTTAGCGGTGTTCGGCACTTCACATAGAACACCTGACATCACACAGGCACAGCCGAGTGAAGCTGCCTCCTCTCTGTTTATGTGTACAGAGGGGGAGGGGACCTTCTGTGCATGTTCCTCTGCCGTGCTGATCTGAGGTACTGAATGGGGAGGGGGTTTGCATTGAGAGGGGTCTAGACTGGGGTGTCTGCACTGAAGGGGGGGGGGGGGTGAACTGAATGGGGTCTGTGTAACATGCAGGGGGTCCAGAGCTGTGGGGGGCTGTATAATGTAAAGGAGACCAGAGGTGCAGGGTGCTGTGTAATGTAAAGGGGTCCAGTGATGCAGGGGGCTGTATAATGTAAAATGGTCCAGAGGTGCAGGGTGCTGTGTAATGTAAGGAGGTGCAGGGGGCTGTGTAATGTAAAGGGGTCCAGAGGTGCTGTGTAATGTAAAGGGGTGCAGGCGGCTGTGTAATTTTAAAGGGGTGCAGAGGTACAGGGTGCTGTGTAATGTAAAGGGGTGCTGAGGTGCACGGGGATGTGTAATGTAAAGGGGTCCAGAGGTGCAGTTGTGGAGGGGGTACACAGTAGTAACAAAGAGATATATTGAAGGATGCAGAGGTATGCAGGGGGCACAGTGGGGTGTTTTTACAATTTAACGTGGGGGGTTCCAGATATTGGATCCACTACGGGTGCTCTACAGATCCTGGTTAATGCTACATAACCCAAATGCAGTGTTTTAGTAAGGGTCAGGGGCCCACACAATAAAAAAAGTGGACCTTTATATTTTAGTGCAGGGTAAGCTTTATTTTTAAAATATTTATAATATAAATATAAATAGCGGCCATCGACTTGAAGCCCAGCCTGTGAATGCTAATTTACACCTTCTGGACATCCTTAGTGACAACAATCTATGGAGGCTACGTTAATAATGTTAAATGGAGCCAATAGCCCCACAGATGTTAGTTATGCATAGGAAAGTACAGCAAATTACATACCAATATACCTCCCATGTAAAACCGTCTCACTAACATCACATTTGCATGTATAAATAAAATATTTACGGACTACCGTATTATATATATAATATATATATATATATATATATATATATATATCTATCTCACACACAGTGCCTTGCGAAAGTATTCGGCCCCCTTGAACTTTGCGACCTTTTGCCACATTTCAGGCTTCAAACATAAAGATATAAAACAATTTTTTATTGAAGAATCAACAACAAGTGGGACACAATCATGAAGTGGAACGAAAGTTATTGGATATTTCAAACTTTTTTTAACAAATAAAAAACTGAAAAATTGGGCGTGCAAAATTATTCAACCCCCTTAAGTTAATACTTTGTAGCGTCACCTTTTGCTGCGATTACAGCTGTAAGTCGCTTGGGGTATGTCTCTATCAGTTTTGCACATCGAGAGACTGACATTTTTGCCCATTGCTCCTTGCAAAACAGCTCGAGCTCAGTGAGGTTGGATGGAGAGCGTTTGTGAACAGCAATTTTCAGTTCTTTCCACAGATTCTCGATTGGATTCAGGTCTGGACTTTGACTTGGCCATTCTAACACCTGGATATGTTTATTTGTGAACCATTCCATTGTAGATTTTGCTTTATGTTTTGGATCATTGTCTTGTTGGAAGACAAATCTCCGTCCCAGTCTCAGGTCTTTTGCAGACTCCATCAGGTTTTCTTCCAGAATGGTCCTGTATTTGGCTCCATCCATCTTCCCATCAATTTTAACTATCTTCCCTGTGCCTGCTGAAGAAAAGCAGGCCCGGGGGCCTAAGCATTTCACAGATCCAGAACCCTGCTGGCGTGGCTGTGCATTCCCCGGCCGAGATTAATCTCTGTTTTGCTGAATTTTACCGGGCCCTATATAGTTCTAGAGTGGATTATGGGGAGGACGACCTAACTCGCTACTTGGCTGGTGTCGACTTGCCGGTTCTCACTTCTACATACCGGGACAGATTAGACTCCCCCACCGCGGTGGAGGAGATCCTCCGGACACTGAAGTCTATGCAGCCTGGCAAGAGGCCAGGGCCTGATGGTATTCCTGTGGAATTCTACAAGCACTAAAGCACTATGTGGCTGAACTTGCCCCTAGACTGCAGGCCATGTTTGCCTCGTCGAAGGGTTCCGGGGGACTTCCTGACACCATGAGGGAAGCGGTCATTGTTGTGATTCCCAAGCCTGGGAAGGACCCGATGTTCTGCTCCTCATCGCCCCATCTCCCTCCTAAATGTGGATGCAAAAATACTGGTTATGGTGCTTGCCACTAGATTAAATACGTTCATAACGGCCCTGATTCACCCTGACCAGACTGGGTTCATGCCAGGCAGGGGCACCGATATAAACATTAGGAGACTCCTTACCCACATAGACAGGGCGGGCGGGGGTTCAACGGGCGTGGTGCCCTCACTCGAAGCAGAGAAGGCCTTTGATTCTGTCGAGTGGGGCTATCTTTGGAGGGCTTTGGGTTTGGTCCGGGCTTCCTGAACTGGGTGCGTATGCTATATGCCAGCCCGGTGGCTAGGATCCGTACCAATGGCTGCCTCTCGGAGGCGTTTCCACTGGGCCAGGGCACGCGACAGGGGTGCCCGATATCCCCGGGTCTATTTGCATTTGCGCTGGAACCACTGGCCATGCAGCTCAGAGCGGAGGAGGGGGTGCGTGGGATACGAATAGGCCCGATTTGAGGAGAAGCTGTCCCTGTATGCGGATGACACTCTGCTGTACTTGGCGGATGCGTCGTCCTCATTGCAGACGGCACTGGAGATGTTTAACCGATTTGGCCGCTACTCAGGGATACGCATAAACTGGGACAAATCGGTCTTGTTTCCGCTGCATCCCAGCTCCCCACGACCCACGTTAAACAACCCGCTCAAGTGGGTGGATGAGTTCACTTACCTGGGCATTAAAATTACGAGTAAGGCGGAGGACTATGTGGGAACTAATATACAGCTTTTGGGCTGCGGTGCTGGTCACGGTGCGGTGGTGGTTCTCCCAGCCCAGACAGAACCCGGCGTTGATGCTAGAAGCTGCCATCTACCATTCCTGGGGGTCTTAGGGCTAGTCCCTCCATGACGTCACTTATGCGTACTAAGGTGAGAGTTTTTGGCAGGAGGCGAGGGCAACATATAGGAAACCGAATCAAGTCTCCCCACACGCCCCCTTGTGGGGCAACCCTATGCTGCCCCACTTTGATAGTATTCCAGACCCAGGCCTAGGGGCGAAAAAGGGGATCACTAAGGTTAGACACATAGTTTTGGATGGTAGACTCCGGACCTTTCAAGAGTTGCGCAGCAGCTGCTCCTTGCCAGCCTCCTTCCAGTTTAGATTTTGGCAGCTGCAACACGCTTTTAGAGCTCAATTCCCTGAACCCTTAATCATGGAATCGGACTCCAAAGAACACCTTCTGATCTCTGATGTGATGGGGCGCCCTCTCTCTTCCCTATATCTTTACCTTACAGTGGGGCACGACACTAAACTTACTAAAACTTGGGATAGGTGGAGAGCGGATATCCTGTCTCTAGAGGAGGAGGATTGGGAGGATTGCCTTTCTACATATATCCTCTCTTTGATTGCCGCTAGGGACAGATTTGCGCAGCTTAAATTTATACACGCCACAGCGGTTGGCGCGTGTATATCCCCAGAGAGACCCCCACTGCCCGAGATGTAAACAGGAGGTAGGAACTTTTTGGCATATGGTCTGGTTCTGTCCCAAGCTCCAGCCCTATTGGGCGGCTGTAGCCTCCACTCTCAGTGATATATGCAAGATTAGGATACAGGCTGACCCGAAACTTTTACTGCTGAGTTACATGGAGGATATAGAGGGTGATAGATACTGAAAGTTGTGTTTGACATTTTCCTTATACTATGCTAGATGGGAGATTATGTTAAAATGGAGGTTGGAGGACCCCCTTACTCATGACTCCTGGGGGAGATCGGTGACCTCAGTGCTGCCATTGTATAGGCTGACCTATGAAAGTAGACAATGTCTGGGAAAATACAATAAAATATGGTCTGCTTGGTCTGACACCTGTGCGGTTTTTGACTCTCTCTTCATCTGAATGTACGGTTGAAGAAAATGTTGTGATGGCCACCCTCCCTCTTCTGACACCCCTGTGACCCCCCCCCACTCCTTTATCCTTATCCCCTTGATTACTCCCTTTTTCCCGGTCCCCTCCCTGTCCCCAGCCACTTGATGTACATGCTAATTTTTTATCCTGTGGGAACTGTTGGGGGCGGTGATGTGATTGGGCTAATATGCTGTACTGGATGTTAGGTGGAGCTATTTTCCTAGATGGTGTATGGGCGGGATCTCCCGCACACTTACGGACGTTCTGAATATGTACTTCTGAATCATCGTGTTCTGTAAACTGCTTAAGTTGTAATGCTGAATTGTCTAATAAAGAGCTTTCTCTGTTTAAAAAAAAAAGCAAAGCAGGCCCAAACCATGATGCTGCCACCACCATGTTTGACAGTGGGGATGGTGTGTTCAGGGTGATGAGCTGTGTTGCTTTTACGCCAAACCTAACGTTTTGCATTGTTGCCAAAAAGTTTGATTTTGGTTTCATCTGACCAGAGCACCTTCTTACACATGTTTGGTGTGTCTCCCAGGTGGCTTGTGGCAAACTTTAAATGACACTTTTTATGGATATCTTTAAGAAATGTCTTTCTTCTTGCCACTCTTCCATAAAGGCCAGATTTGTGCAGTATACGACTGATTGTTGTCCTATGGACAGAGTCTCCCACCTCAGCTGTAGATCTCTGCAGTTCATCCAGAGTGATCATGGGCCTCTTGGCTGCATCTCTGATCAGTCTTCTTGTATGAGCTGAAAGTTTAGAGGGACGGCCAGGTCTTCGTAGATTTGCAGTGGTCTGATACTCCTTCAATTTCAATATTATCGCTTGCACAGTGCTCCTTGGGATGTTTAAAGCTTGGGAAATCTTTTTGTATCCAAATCCGGCTTTAAACTTCTCCACAACAGTATCTCGGACCTGCCTGGTGTGTTCCTTGTTCTTCATGCTGCTCTGCGCTTTAAACGGACCTCTGAGACTATCACAGTGCAGGTGCATTTATACAGAGACTTGATTACACACAGGTGGATTCTATTTATCATCATTACTCATTTAGGTCAACATTGGATCATTCAGAGATCCTCACTGAACTTCTGGAGAGAGTTTGCTGCACTGAAAGTAAAGGGGCTGAATAATTTTGCATGCCCAATTTTTTTTATTTGTTAAAGTTTGAAATATCCAATAAATTTCGTTCCACTTCATGATTGTGTCCCAATTACAGTTTTTAAATCTTTGTTTGAAGCCTGAAATGTGGCAAAAGGTCGCAAAGTTCAAGGGGGCCGAATACTTTCGCAAGGCACTGTATATATTAGTGTGTGTGTGTGTGTGTGTGTGTGTGTGTGTGTGTGTGTGTATTCAAAACGATACACATTATATATTTGGTAATGGAAAATAATCACTAAGAAAGATAAATATTCGTTATAATACATTTTATCTAAAAAATTGATTTATTAAATTTAGTAAAGCCGTGTGCAATAGTTAAAATGACTAAATTAAAAATTACATAAAAATCAAAAAATACTTTGGTGATCGCACACCTGGATTGCCGTATATTCGTGTTGTACTAGACTACAGGAAGAAATACATATAACATATAATAAAATATATATATATATATATATATATATATATATATATATATATATATATATATATATATATATATATATATATATATATATATATATATATATATATATATATATATATATATAAAACTTGCATATAAATTCACAGAGGTAAAAACAAACATAGGATGTAGATCAAAAATTGCTTAAACTGTTGAGGTCAAATTCAACGTTCATTCCCCCTGGGGTACGAGTTTTCTCATAGTGTGCATTCATTTCAACTCTTTTTGGCTAATAGTTCTGACCTTATGACTTCCCCCTCCACAATTTATTATACTTTTCAATCCCCCAAAATTGTAGTTGGGTCGGATCCCTATTATGTACACGATCAAAATGTTTGGATACATTATGTTTCGGAAAGCCCTTAATAATGTTTTGGTCATGTTCTTTTATCCTCACCTTCAGGGCCCTTTTAGTCCTTCCTACATACTGTAGGTTTCAACTACATTGAAGTACGTATAAAACCCCCTCTGTGTGACAGCAAATAAAGTCTAACCTGTAGTTACAGTGAATATCTCCTAAACTTGCACCGTTTAGGAGATGAGTGAGTAAGTGAGTGAGATGCATGCTGTATGCAGCCGGTGACATCACCGTCGCATGCTCTTTGAAGGGACACATACCGTGCTCTCACTTTAGAGCACTGTGCTGCAGGCCCTTGTCCCGCGCGCATGCACATGAACCTGGAAGGAAGATCGGGTGAAGATGGAAGCCCTGTTAGGCCCCATGTACACTGCTGCTGTTAAACGGACGTTCAGAGGCAGTTGGACGCTTTTTTCAACTGCCCCTGAACACATTCAATGTTGTCTTATGTGACCATGTTCACAGTCTTGTTTACAGCTGTTTTTAGGCAGTTGCTTTTAACCGCCTTGCTTTGAAAGCAAAAAAATTAGGTCAGACGCCGGAGATTTCCACATTTCAGATGCTAAACGCGGTACCGGCGTTTAGCCGCCTTTTCGTTTATAGGCAGTTTTAGTTTTTGCCCATTTTTTTTAAACGCTTCCAAACACAAACGCGGCATGTAAACCCGGCAAAGCGGATGTTTTAAACGTGGTTTACGATCTGTCAAGTTTAATCATTTAGGAGCAGTTGTAAAGACGTCCCATGTACATGGAGCCTAAACTGTAACAGTGTGCCGCTGGATGGCTTCATGCTAAGGTAAGCATTTCATAATGTGCATTATGCTATTGCTTTGCAGGGTTTTTTTTTTTTTTAAGGAGTTGTAAAGGATTTTTTTTTTCACCTTAATGCAATCTATGCAGGTGAAAAAACATCTGCTGCTGCCGCCACCCCAGCCCCCGTTATACTTACCTGACCCCTAAAATTCATGGGCGGTCCCGATGTGCTCTACGCCGCTCAGCCTGGCCGCTGATTGGCTAGAGCGGATGGATTGAGAGCAGCGCAGCCATTGGCTGGGGCTGCTGTCAATCACATGCAGTGACGAGGCGTGCCGAGGGGCGGGGCCGAGTGATGCAGTGAGCGGCTATGGCCGCTCGCTGTATCACGGGAGCGCGCCCGCAATTGGTGACCACCATGCGAGCTCTCGCATGACTGTGGTTACTATTTGCGGGCGAGGACCAGAGACAGCCGCCGAGGGACCCCAGAAGACATGGATAGGGGGCACTCTGTGCAAAATGAACTGCACAGTGGAGGTAAGTATAACAGGTTTATTGTTTAAAAAAAAAAAAAATGTTTTCCTTTAGTGACCCTTTAAGGCCCCGTACACACGACCGGATCTGTCCGCTGGGATTTATCCGCGGATCAGTTCCAGCAGACAAATCCGGTCGTGTGTACGGCCTAGCGGACATTTTTTGGTGGACATTTGTCCAGCCGACCGTTTTCAAGCGGATAAAAATTTCTTAGCATGCTAAGAAATCTACCCGCTGGAAACCTGTCCGTCGGACTTATCCGGTCGTCTGTACAGACTCACCGGATAAGTCCGACCGATCCCCATCCCTCGCATGTGTCGAAGTGATTCGACGCATGCGTGGAAGTATTTACCTTCCAGGGTCGCGCACGTCGCCGCGTCGACGGCGCGGCCACGTCACCGCGTATGTTTTCTGCGGGGATTTTGATCTGATGGTGTGTACAGCCATCAGATCAAAATCCGGAGCAGAAATCTCCGAGTGAAACGGTCCGGCGGACCGTTTTCATCGGATATCCGTTCGTGTGTACAGGGCCTAAGGCTGCAGTTTACTACTGCTTTAAGGTGATTTACATTCACTTTACCTGGTGGTTTTGAGCCATTGACAGCCAGAATGTGTTTGATTCTGGGACCTGCGATGTTCCCACTAAAGCATACTTGTATGACAGGGCTCAAAATTTCAAGCCCTGAGCTACTAGCCAGGCCTCAAGAGGTACTCGCCACCAGTTGCCCCACCTAATTCATACTCTGCTCCATGCCTAATTGCGCCCCTAAACACGCCCTCGTAGATTATCTCATTATCTCATGGAATGACACTAAATGACACTAAATGTTTTATGCAGAATCAAGTTACACAATTAAATATTACCAAAAACAACTTTAACAAAATGGGACAGGGCACTGGGGGCAGACCAGAGGGACAGGGCACTGGGGGCAGACCAGAGGGACAGGGCACTAGAACTGGATCTCTTCCCCATTCTTTTGCCGTCTCCTCTACAACTCCCATCCATCCATCCTCTCTCTCCCTTTCCTATTCATCTCATCATCAGGAGCCTGTGTGTGCGGCTCCACGCTTGCATGTCCCCACTTCCCCCTTTCATTCAGGCTGGCAGTGAGGAGAGGAGCTGCAGCACAGCGGGAGGGAGTACAATCCAGCGCAGAGATCCACACAACTGCACAGCTGTTGACACCATAGCACAGCGCACATTGAGACCAGTCTGCTCACAGTGCTCAGGCTGAACTGCTGGACACCTACATAGAGCACAAACTGCACAAACTGGAGGGTGGCACTCTCATGTCAGGGCAACTTTCAGTGAGCGCTGCACTGCCTACCTGGGACACCCGGAGTGGTAATTTTCGCAATCCTCGACCTGACTTATTACTTCCTGCTCTCCAGCTAGATTGGTCGGGGGAGGGGGCAGGCTCAGAGAGGTCATACTGTTAGGTCCCATGGCTTAATGGGAATTGTAAGGAGAGCACCTGTGTACTGCTCTGCCTGTGCGCGGCTCACCAGACTACTTTTCCCGAGCATGCACCTTTCCTCTTCGGCCGTCAATCGCATCGGGACTCTAAGTGTAGGCACAGATTGAAGGGACATTGGTCATGCAGCCCTGTCATCACTCGCCCCCAGCTTAAACCCACTCGCCAAATGCTAGCAGGCGAGTGGAAATTTTGAGGGCTGTTGTATGATATTGTTGTGCATGAGAAAGGCAGCTGAACATATTGTTGGATGCAGGTTTTACCAAGCCATTATAGAATTTGCGAAACCCGTCACTGAATTTACATTTGTGTTGAAAATGTTGTATTTTACGTTTTTTCTTCAAAATTTTGCTGCCAAGTGCATGCTTAATAACATGACCACTTCCTGTCCGCGCACCGCAGATCTACTGCAGCAGGGCGACCGTTCTATGCCAGATCACGTGCTATATTTTAAGAAATAGGGAAACACTGCAGGTATTCAGAAATCCATGAGAAACTCCATTTTATCAGTTTTTCATTAGAATAGCCAGAAATGTCATGATTAGTTGATATGTGCTTTGCACATTCCTTTTCACATTTTTGCTCTTTCAGTGGTATATTGCACGGATTATTTCTTTCCAACAAAACATATATCAAAATTTAGTTTTTAACCCAAACCTCTTATATTGTGTGATCATTTCCAGGTCATTACTAGATAGCTTCATAACATATGGATGTTGAGAATTTTCATCCCAGCACTGTGGAGGACATGCCTGGATTAACCTACATTATTGTTTTTTAGACTGCATTTGCAGATACTGCAGATATTTAAGGCAGCAGCACACTGTGTGCATGTATTACGCTTGCACTGTAGCTGGAGAGTGATGGATTAGAGCTAGGCTGCATCGCAGATTGCTAAAATCTCCCAGCATCCCTCCTGAGAAGATACGAGAGAGCATCCATCCGGTGTACCAGCATCGACCTGCTGCTAATCTAGTTGACAATTCTTTAAAATGCTGTGATGGGAAGCCCCTTGCAAACCAGCTGCTACCTTTTTTGAAGTTAACGGCGTCTTCATTTTGTCTTCATGACTAATTCATAACTGCCTTATGGGTACCTTGGCATAGAAATACATCGCGTATAATACATGTGTATTTTCATAATATGCATGCCCTGTCAGTGTTGCCTGTGACCTTGGTGAGGTGGGAGATCTGAGCAAGCAGCATTTGAACTACTTTGTGGATTGCTTTCTCCTTCAAAGATCTTCAGACTTCAACCCTGTAAGTACTGCACCTGACTTTACATATATTTGCCTAGATTGCAGATGGCTTCTCCTCCTGCTGATGCACTTGTCACCTTTTTACCTTTCACCGTTTATAATTCAAATCACATTGTACCAAGACTGTGCATTTTACCATAATGTTTTTAATGAAACTTTATGTACCCTTCACAATGTCAGTGCTGTTTGACTTTGCTGCTGTACCTCCAGTCACCTATTTCCGATGTTGTGTTTTCTCTTATGTCATTAATATTTTATAAAAGGCCCCTTTCGCATGCAGTATGTTTTGAAGTGTAATTATTTTGTCAGGCTTGGTATTGTGTTGATAAAGAAAAATCATGCTTTGCAAAGCTGTGCATATATTTTACTACTACTGCGACTCAAGTCATTCGGAGCATCTGCATTTCCTCCACACCCCTTTTCCTCCCCAGTCCTCTGCAAGCATGTTTTTATCAGGGACCATTTATTACTGTGCATGTATCTACCTGTGTAGATCTGCTTGCTGGCGGGGGGATGGAAAATGTGTTTCCATTGTTGCGTATAAGAATATGACTTGCATTTATGGTGCCAAGCTAACATTAGCTTGTTTGCTGGGACAAATGCTATTTAGGTAAGCTTAAAGCTAAAAAGCATTGAGTAAATTATGACACTTTAAACTGGAGCCTGGCCAGCATTTATGTGACGCAGTGTTGGTTACAGGGACATCAGTGGCTGAGTCAGCAGATGCATCTTGTCACCTTCAGTAGTGTTCTTCAGTTGCCCATTGATGTATCTGTTTTTCACCTATCTAATCAGTAAAAATAAGAGACATCTTTCTTAGATGACTAGCATACACTTAGTGATCCTTTTTTTGTTTTGTAACTGTAGAATAGGATCACTATGTTAGGAATTATTTGCACACGCAGGCATACTAAGCTGTACAGGAAGCAGCATGCTGCTCTAGTTTTCCTGCATCAAACAGAATTCTCTGCGTGAATGTGCTTACTGCTGCTCGTGTCATTTAACCTGTACCTAGCCATTAGCTGGGCAATTCCATTTACCAGACCAGCTTTTGAGCCTAGTTCTGAGCATCATCTTGGGTCTGGCTGGTTATTTATAAAAATAAATGCAGTCTAATGGAAAAATTTGGATATTGTAAAATACAGATCTTCTCATTTCATAAATAAATCTTACCCACTGCCATTTTTATTTTTTAAAGCTGAAGTCCTAGCACACGAAACTTATTTATTTTTAATATATATATATATGTGTGTGTGTATATGTATATGTATATCTCTATCAGTAGTTACAAAGGATATAAATTCACTTTTGTGCACCAAATGCCTTTACAAACAGTTATCTTGTAAAAGTAGAAGTGACATCACCCCTGTGCTGTATGTAGCCTGGGCAGAAAGTAGAGCAGTGGGAGGGACCCAGCAGGTCTCCGACTACAGGCCCTCTGCAGAAAACTACAAGGGGCAGATACAAGACCAGTCACCCTGCGCAAGGAGAGATAGTAGCAGTGACTTGTCTTTATTACAAGAAGCTCCTGTATACAGGCAGTTTCATACTGAAATACTGCACAACACTGGAAAAAAAAACAAGATGCCAAGATTCAAGAAAATACAAATGCCTTATGTATTTAGACAATATTGGCTTATAATGGCATTCAGAGAGTTAACACTAGAAACCAATGGAGATTTTTGCTACTTCCTGAGTCGAGAATTCAAACCATAAAATAGCAATTTACAGGAGGGGGAAAGGGCGAAACCTTTGTCAGGTTTGCAGTGATATATTTGTCTCTATTTGGGAGCTTTCCCCCACTATCTAGAATTGTAATAAACCTGTGTGTGAAGGGTTGTCGCTAAGATGGTAAACAAGGGATGCATTTCCCCAACACATCCTCAGATTACAATAAAAATCTGCCAATTACTTTAACATTTCCTAAAAAAATCACACAGATGGGTGTAAGAGGCTCATCCACAATAGTCAGAATATGGGGGACGGTGTAGTCCGGTAGGTGTTACACCTGCCCCATGTAAAGGGCTCCGTCCTCAGTAGAGTGCCAATTAAGCAATTAACTACTGAATATGTTCCTCTAAATAAATAAATAAATAAATAAATAAATAAAGCATATAATATAAAACTGAAAAAAAAATTTTCGAAGAATTTTTCAAGGAGGAACTGTCGTATTAAGCTACAAATGTTTAATTATCCTCATGTAAAATCACTTTTAATAATTAGGGTAGATACACGTATCTCCAAATCACTAAATAAAATTAGACTCTAGTCTAAATGAGGACACAGGTGGCCACCACAACCATACAAACACCTTGCAAACCCTCCTGCAGGAGCAACACATACATCTAGATAGCTGGCATACGGGTATAGAATTCCTCTAGTAAACGGTCAATGCAAATAAGCTGGGGCTCAGGTAACTAATTGGGTATTGATGCTAGAAGTCCGGTATAGCACAGGTCACATGTTACAATGTGTTGTTACTCCAAGTCAATAGTTAAGACAGGTTTCAAAACAGAGGGAGCCACGTAGACACACACTGCTGTAGTAAGTTCTCCCCTTGCAGTGTATTTGAACAATGATGGGTAGAGTGGTACCAGCTAGAGATAAGGGTTCATATGACAGGTAAAGAACCCATGCAGTGTCACATATGTATACTTCACAACATAATTTATCGGGGAAAATACAGCTCACCATACATAGTCCTGTCTGGTCACTCTCCCTTTGTTTCTTTGTCCATGTGTTTTTCGAAGCCGACACTCATTCAAACGCTGGCAGATCCCAGCAAGTTTTTCTGGTGGAGATATGGCGTGTAGCAGTCAGTATGTGTCCCGATCGAACATGGTCAGATGAACAAGGTTCCGAGTGTTGTACTGTTCCTTATGATTAGGGATGGCCAAAGGCCGTGTACAGCGGTGTATCCTCACATCGCTGGCCGGGGACTTGGCAGGGGGTGCGGTGGGTTGTTAATTGGGTGAAGTCCAGTTGTTGGCTGGGTGGATGGCCTGTCCTGGTGCTCATCGCAAGTATGCGTTATGCTTGCGCGTTTCACTTGTTTCCAAGCTTCATCAGAGCATGGAGCTTTAATATTTCCTGCTGTATTCAAAACTTGCCTCCTACCCAACTATGTCATATTTTGTAGGTTATACAGGATCAAAGTATAACAGGATAAATCTGCCCCATACAACCTCTATTGCTAAGCCAATCGGAGTCAGGAAACTGTTTGATAAATGGTATATGACAAGTTGCCTAAAAGTTGTATTCCTGTTTTTGAGCACATATATTTAATTTCTAAAACCATGGTGAAAGCAAACATATATTTACAAAAGAAAATCGTGACACTACAGACTCAAGCTACCCATCCACTAATCTACAAGAAAATCAATAACAAATAAAGGAGACTTCCTTGAAATATAGCATAAAAACCTGTATCGGGACCTTTTTTGTAATGGGTCTCTAAGGGTGTTAGCTGGAGATTTAGAGAATACAGCACCCAGGTATGCCAGAAGAAACTATGAAAACGAATGATGATGGACTCAGAAGTAGGTCTTGAGATGTTTTGCTTGTTCTACCTCCCTTGTGGTAATTGAGGTTGCCCTCCACATGAAAGGGATAATAGGGAGACAGTGTAGGTAGCAGTATTGCGGTATAGCTTTACAATTTCACTGATTAGTTTAATGTGTTCCTTGATTTATTGCTTTTTAAATTGGGTTTATAAAAATTTACCATTGGAAGCATTTTGTTTAGTCAGGCTACAGTTAAGTCCATAGACTTCATGCTATACAATCCATTACAAATCTATATTGGTAGTTTTTGGTATTGGGGTGACCTGATTTTACTTATTACATTTTCAACTACTTTGAAGAAGCAGATGTGGGATTATGTGTTGATCTGTTGGAAGTGTTATCAACTGCTAGGAAAGATAAACTGGGTAATTTGTAAACCCAAACTCATGCAGCTGTATGCAGTACTCTGTATCACTGAGGTCCATATTGGCCTCTGGGGCACTCACAGTTGCCAGGCCTTAGCTTTGAAGCTGAACTCCAACATTGCTCTATATTGCATATTTACATTGGTTTAGCATGGCCTTGATAGCTGGAAGCATTACAATACTGTGGGTGCGAACCTAAAAAAAAAAAAGGATCCTGCTCCTTTTAAAGCATGACATATGACATAGTGCCTGCTGAGCCCTGAAACCGTGGTTGGCTTGCGTGCTTCCATTATCTGCTGTGTCTCCTGTTCTCCTCTCCCCCTCCCCCCGCCTGTGAGCTTGTGACAGTACCACCCCCCACCAACTGCTGCTTGCATAACATTGTATGCACCATCAGCGCTGTCTCCTATTGCAGTGTCCCCCTCTGTGGTGTGATTTTATTTAAAAAAAATCTGTAAATACCTCCATAAGAGCGGCGATCACATGACTGTCTGGCTCTCTTCTCCTCTCCTCCTCCCCTCCCGACTGACATCAGCGGGGGAATCTCAGCCCCTCCCACTGCATCTGATAGAGGAAGAGAGCAGGCTGGTTATTAGTTTCTCGACTCTGAAATTAGGTATTTACTAGGGTTGTCCCGATACCACTTTTTTAGGACTGAGTACAAGTACCGATACTTTTTTTTATGTACTCGCCGATACCGAATACCGATACTTTTTTTAAATGTGCCCCCGTATAGCAGCCATGTCCCCCGTATAGCAGCCATGTCCCCCGTATAGCAGCCATGTCCCCCGTATAGAAGCCATGTCCCCCGTATAGAAGCCATGTCCCCCGTATAACAGCCATGCCCCCAGTATAGCAGCCATGTCCCCCGTACCTACTGTTAATCACCGCGCATAGACACTCCCCCTTGCTCGCGATTGGACAGATCCGTCCAAGGGGGAGTGTCTATGCGCGGCGGAGAAAACCGCTGTTCAAACGAACGCTGTCTGTAATGTTCCCCGCCGCGGTGATTAACGTTGTAGCGGCGGTTTCGGCGGCGGGGGGGGGGATGGGGGCAAGTATTCTATTTTAGTATCGGGGGTATTAGCGGGAGTACGAGTAATCCCGCTAATACTCTGTATCGGTCCCGATACTGGTATCGGTATCGGGACAACCCTAGTATTTACAGCATTTATTTTTATAATTCACACACAGAGGGGGACACTGCAATAGGGGACATCGCTGATGGTGCATACGTGCTAGAGTGGCTTAACAACCACTTTAAGGGAGGGTCAAAGGGGAAGGCTTTTTTGTTCATCTTTTGGCAGCAGGAATTGGGGAAAAATACTACTACTACTACTACTACTACTAGAGAGTATTGGGGTTCATTTAGATGGGCACTGGCACCTGTCCTGCGTACATGAGATGGATTTAGGTTTTTATTGCTACCTCTGCCCCTGTTAAGTAAAAGAATATGCCAAATGTTGGGTTGTCCTCAAAACAGTAATAGAGGTAAAATCTTCCAATTGGGACCCTAGCCCTGGTGACCTTAAAGGGGCCCAAACGAATTCCCGTAATTTGCAGGGATTTCCTCTCACTTTTGGTTATGCAAGAGGTAGTAAAGGTAAATGGTAAATTCAGTGTGAAAGAAACGTCACTCTTACCCAAAAAAATGGCTATAGTTTAAAAAAAAAAAAAAGTAAGAGAATATAGTTTTTTAAAAGAAGACCAAAACCGAAGACTTGTGGATGGTACAATAAACTTTAATTCGAAAAAACACAGTAATAATTTGAAAAAAGGGAGGGGTGTGGCAGATGAATAGGGTGGTTAAATAGTTAAAGACAACGTTGTCTAAAAACAAGGGAATCACAGCTGCGCATATGACATTCATAACCCAGTCAGCACAATCAACCTGTACAGACAATGATTATAATGAAGCACAGGGCAGAATAATCGCCCCCAAAGCCAAAAAATGGAATAGGCTGGAAGATGAAAGATCCAAGCAGGCCTATCAAAAGGGATTTCAGTAGGCTGTATATGCTATTATTCAAAGGGATTTACTTCTGAACATGGGTGTTTGCTGGGTGGATGCATGAGGGTATGGCTGTCCTAACATCCTATGGTGAAGGATAGTTCCAAATGGTGGTGACAGGAACACTTCAGATGGAGGAGTCCATGAGATGTCACATATATGGTTAGAACAGCTTGGTGCTATATAGATCAACCAGTTGGCTTGATGCGGTGTGGCTGAACATGTATCAGCTAATTAGAAAATGGCACATACGTGTCAAGGAGGCACGTGTGTGTGTGGGGGGGTTAATAAAGGAACAGACTATATGCATCCATAAACACAAGTAGTGGGTGGGTATATGTACTCTCACCAGGTCCTCGGTTGCAGTCTTCCTTAGAAATACTCTCCACCCCACAGTTCATACAAGTAGGAGCTATGCTCACAGTAAACTGTAAGTTGCGCACACCGAAGGGGAAAGCTTCCTTACTGTGCGGTCTGTGCCGTGACGATGCTGTGCTGATGATTTTCCGTGTACTCCAAAGCCAAACAAATTCCGCTGTATGCGTGTGGTTGGGAATAGCAAAGCCCTCAAGCCTATGATTACTGTTTTCCTCATGCGTTCCAATTCTGGTGTGGACAAAAAAAGAGCCCTGCAGAAGTTTGGTGCGAATGCAGTGCGATTTGCGCCATACAAATCCATGGCTCAAATCGAACCCCAGAGACACCACAGGAATGTGCTGCAATTCCTGTGCGAATTACATGTGGTGTCCTGCACTGCATTAGTGTGAACCCAGGCTAAGGCATGTTTTAAAAGCAACTAGTGTACCTTGTGTCTTGATACAAGGTATAATGTTTTAATCTTCTCAATGATGGAGAGGGGACATGGAAAATTATTCTTCCTACCTATAAAATACTGATGGCAATCCAATGCCCAGCAAGATTTGGGGAAACTCCACTTTTTAAACAAAGGTGCTGGGATTAATAATTCAAATAAAAAAGATTGGTGCATTTTTGTTAAAGTAAACATTCTCGACTTCGCTTTTTACAGTACAGCGGTCTTAAGTACAATTAAACATAATTTTGGAAACAAGAAAGCACTGTGGCCTGCGGCCACTACCTTTTTAAAGTCTTGTAGTAATGCTTCCTGAAAATAATATAATTTCCTCATTTTGTGTGATGGACAAACTGACAATTTTTTGTATTGTCCGCATAGTCTTAAAAAGGCCGCCTGATTTTAGCCACATTTTGTTTACCGGCATGTTTAATTTTTGAATTTAATAAAAAAAAAAAAAAATGCTCCTAAACGCGTTAAAACTGGCGTTTTTAAACATTGGTTACGATCTGTCAAGTTAAATCGATCAGGAGAGGTTGTAAAATATCCTGTGTACATTAAGCCTTACCCATTACATTTTTTTTCTCTGAAGCTTCGATCAAAATGTAAGTGTTTATTGCCCTGGGCAGTTTCAAGAACAGGCCATACTGAGACCCCACTGTGTAAGGCCGGCCTATAATGTTACCTTTTAGCACCAGATAAAAGTGCAATGTTTGTAACTGGTCACAAAGTGCTATACAGGTCCAGTGCTGTGGTCCATTTCTATGGCTCCCAGACCCTGAAGACCCCCTATAATAGGTCCAGCATTGTTGCTAAGTTAAGGCAGGTCCTTCATGTGTACTTACACCGGTTCCTTGCTGTGGTTCTAAAGGCAGAGGAGTTTGGTTCACGTCATTATAACCACTGACATTTTATCTCAAACATTTCTTGGTGTGAGCAATTTAAAATTGGTGGGTTTTTTCCTCCTTCTATCCTGTGACGACTTCTCATCTGTCTTTTCCCCTGAAAATATACACAGGAACAAACAGTCAGCACTAGAGTTATACTGGCTCCTATTGCGTGTCTGGCTCCTATGTCCAGACACGCACAACCGCATTTACTTTGTCCACCCCTCTGCATGTCTTTCATGAATCCATGCTGTTTGTTGCTTTTTAAATTATTTTTTTTTCCAGCAAGAACTCATCTATGTGGTCTTTTATTAAAACTCTTCAGTATCTTCCCGACTATAGAAGTTAAACCGACAGGTCTATAGTTGATTGGTAAAGATTTTGATCCCTTTTTAAATATATGCACCACATCGGCCTTACACCAATCCAGTGGTAATATTCCAGTCATTTAAAGAGTCCCTAAAAAAGATTAAAATGAAAAACATCTGTGGGTGTATGCCATCTGGTTCAGGTGCTTTATTCACTCTTACTCTGTCTAAATTTTTCTGGACCATATTACTTTCAGTACAATCCCCATTATGGACATGAGCTCCCCCATGCTTCTTTTGTATATACAGAGCTGAAGAAGATTATTTAATGTGCCTTCTCTTTGACCCCAGTCACCCACTCTAGATTTTGTAAAGTGCCTACATGCTCAGACCTGACATTTTTTTACGATCTATATACTTGAAGAATTTATAGGGAGTTGTCCTACTATCTTTTATAGGGAGTTGTCCTACTATCTTTTGCAATCGGTCGTTTGTTTTGATTTTTTGCAGCCTTGATTTCCTTTTGACATATTCTGTTATATATTTTGTAACATTTAAACAATGATAATTTTTTAACATAGTCTTTTTGAAGAATTACCATTTCTGTTCTGTGTTTATTGACGCTAATATTCCCTCCCAATCCAAGACATGGAGAGCAGCCCTCATCCTTGAAACATTTGCTCTCCTAACTGTAAGGGTTTTTTATCTTAGTAATCCGCTCTGCATAGTTTGAGATTACCAGGTCCAGCAGAGCATCATTCCTAGTCGGAGCCTCTATGAACTGGACCATAAAATTGTCTGTTATCCACTTGAGACCCGCGCTATTGACAAGACGTCAACAGCGCGGTTCTCAGGTGCCAACTGGACGTCTTTGGACGTCATTTGAAAGCATTACCCGCGCGCGGCACTGGGGGGCGCGCGGCGGGTAACCGCTGTGCCGCCGCATCGCTGGGGACCCGATGCGTGTACCTGGCTGCCGCGATGTCCGCCGGGTACACGCGATCGTCGGTGACACAGCTGGTAACAGCAGGGACGTGGAGCTCTGTGTGTAAACCCAGAGCTCCACGTGCTGTCAGAGGAGAGGAGACCGATCTGTGTCTCTTGTACATAGAGACACAGCATCGGTCACCTCCCCCAGTCACCCCCCTCCCCCCACACAGAACACACCCAGGCTACACATTTAACCCCTTCCTCACCCCCTAGTGTTAACCCCTTCCCTGCCAGTCACATTATACAGTAATTAGTGCATTTTTATAGCACTGATCGCTGTATAAATGTGAATGGTCCCAAATTTGTGTCGAAAGTGTCCGATACGTCCGCCGCAATATCGCAGTCCCAATAAAAATCGCAGATCGCCGCCATTACTAGTAAAAAAAAAAATAATGAAAAAAAATCATAATTCTGTTCCCCATTTTGTAGGCGCTATAACTTTTGCGCAAACCTGACGCTTATTGCGATTTTTTTTTTTTTTTACAAAAATACGTAGAAAAGTACATATCGGCCTTAACTGAGAAAAAAAATTGTTTTTTAAAAAAAAAAAAAATTTTTTAAATTGTCGCTCTTTTTTTGTTTATAGCGCAAAAAATAAAAACCGCAGAGGTGATCAAATACCACCAAAATAAAGCTCTATTTGTGGGGAAAAAAGGACGTCAATTTTGTTTGGGAGCCACGTCGCACGACCGCGCAATTGTCAGTTAAAGCGACGCAGTGCCAGAAGCTGAAATTTCGCCTGGGAACGAAGGGGGTTTATGTGCCCACTGCCCAGTAAGCAAGTGGTTATAGGTTAATACATTTTTTGCTCTTTAACTGATCCTGCAGTGCCATTACTCCAGTTAGATTCCGTTAAAATCCCCCATATCTTTGGAGTGGTGGCTATCAAGCCCTGAAGTCAGGGACGTTTTTTCCCTTGGTGTGGAAGATACTAATGACAGACACTAGCATGTCAGGCTGGGGAGGAGTCCTGAACAGTCTCTGTCAGTTAAGGGGACATGGTTGTCAGTGAAAACTCGGGTGTCGCTAAACATCCTGGCGCTCAGGGCGTTTTTTTTTGCTTGCCCTTCAGGACTGGACACCCCTGCTCTAGGGGCTGCCAATCAAGGTCCAATCTGGTAACACCATAGCATACTGACTTGATAGCATACCAAAGATCATTCTGACTGTACTGCACATTCCCGGCAAATGAACTACTTAACCTGCCAACAGCTGGGTCCTGGAGAGTATTCTTCCCAGTAGAAGGTATTTTAATACTTAGTCTTTGATGAGGGACACCAGATGTAGATTAAATGGCATACAGACTCCATCACAAACTCACAGGTTTGTGTCATGTTGGCAGGGATCATCTGGCCTTCAGGGTGCTGTAATCATTTTATAGAAATAGTCCAACCTGATTATGCCCCATCCTCCAAGTTCCTGCCCCAGCAGATAGAGAGGGAAAGCATTCTGGTGATTTTCATTGCACCAAATTGACTCTGGAGGTAATGGTACTGTCATAGTAATACTTCTGGCAGACCTACCAATTCATCTGGACCTTCTCTTTCATGGTCAAGTGTTCTATCCTGCTTCATGTTTGCTCACTTTGCTTGGCTATTGGAACCCAAGTTCTGAGGGATGGGTTCAGGTGGATTTCCACTTTGTAGAAGGCCAGAAGCCCTCTTTATTCAGGGTGTACCAATACATGTGAAAAGCATGCTTGATCCCAGAAAATACTCCATTGCGAAGGTTTTATTCCTTCAGTCAGGACTAGACAAGTCTTTAGCCCTGACACTATAAAACAGTGGTAATGCTTTTTTATAGACCGCTGGCTTCCCTCTCCTTTGTCAGTGCCTTTGTGCAAGGGGTGCTTCACATTTCACATCAGTACACTTCCTGCTAACCTTTTGGTACCTCAATCTAATGTCGGTCCTTCAGAGGCCACCATT
The DNA here is from genome assembly GCF_905171775.1 of Rana temporaria. Lineage (NCBI taxonomy): Eukaryota > Metazoa > Chordata > Amphibia > Anura > Ranidae > Rana > Rana temporaria. The sequence continues at coordinate 304,024,544 of NC_053489.1, read as the reverse complement.
GAAATGTATTCAGAATATTTCTCTCCCTCTACTGTCATGCAAGGTTGCCTTTCTTGTTGCTACCACATAAGTTGGAAGGGTGTCTGAGTTTGCAGCTTTGTCTTGTAAGGAACCTTTTCGTGTATTTCACAAGCACAAGGTTGTTTGAGACCACACAACTCCTCTCTGCCCAATGTGGTCTATGCATTTTATTTAAATCAGGATAAAGCTTGGCCTTTGTTGTCAGGCTTCAAATTCTTCTAAGGACATCGCTCACCCGTTGATCGCTTTCCACTGCTGTGATGTGGTTAGAGCTGTGTAAATCAACCTCTCAGCCTTGATTCGTCAATCTGACACCTTGCTTATGTTGCCTAAGGGCCCCTAGAAGGGCACAGATGGCTTATTGATCAATTGCTAGGTAGATTCGACAATACAACCTGATAGGAAGGGTCCCTCCCGTGTTTTGTGAAGACCCACTCCACCAGAAATTCTGGTGCTTCTTAAACCTGATCCTACACTTGACCCCTCTCCCTGGTCCCTGGTGTACATACCTCCTGCAGTCAAGGTCAGTGGTGGGGTAAATAGCTCAGCTCTATGCTTTTGTCTGTTGTCATGGGTTTTGAGGCCCATAGAAGTCAATGGTAAAATAGTTTGCTGCATTTTGCATGTGTTTTTAGCCAGTGGTAATATGCCTGAATAGTTTTATATTGGCCAACATGAAAACACATTTAAAATGAGCACATGTGCAAAATGCTCACCAATGTGCATTAATTTTTTTAATAAAAATTTAATAAAAAGTGGAATGGCAAATGTGTGAACGTAGCCCAAGAGATCTTTTGTCAAATTCTGTTAATCACAAGTCTAAGAATATTTGCACCTCTACCACATACTTCCAATTTGCCCCTTTCACAGCTCATACCCTAACCAACAGCTGTATGACACCCCATTCTCTTTAGCAATTACTATATACCCATATGCAAATTTTACCTGCCATAATTACATAGAAAACCAGTTTTGTATTTGTTTTTCATATTAACATTTTGCATGTTACAATTATTCCATCGGGGAGGGGGCACCTAATTGTAGAAGGATAGCAATTTATATCTGTATCGATGACCACCTGTTGAGTTAAGTTGTGATTCAATTATTGTTGCTGAATTTGTTAAATTATACTTCACTGAGTTGCCTATTCATTTTCTTTAGGGCTTCCAAGATGGACCTACGATGTGCGCTAGAAGAATGCACGTTGGCGCTGAACTTATTTTTAAACAACAAGTTTTCAGAAGCTCTGGAATTATTACGTCCTTGGTATGATCACTCATTTATTCCCAATGGAGGGGGGGGGGGGGGGGCCTGTGTTTTGTGCTTATAAAGACATGTCACAAAGGAGCTGGAAGCTGCCCTTCTATAATTCTAAGGCTGCATGCTAATTCCAAGGATGTAAAATTTAACTTCTTTAACTTTGCTGCCCATGAACTAGTATGCATGTTAAGAGTAAGGGAATTGCAGTGTCAGTTTATGGTTTTCTCACAGTATGATGCTTGTGATCTGATATTTGAGAGGGGGAGGGGGTTAGGAGCTGGTGGCTGGCATGATGGGGTCGCAATCCACCTGTCGATTGACTGACTGCGCGTTTGAATGGTGGATTGCGATCAGACTCGTTTCTGATCCCCGTTATAGAATTTCACTTGCATTGACATCCAAGTGTGATTGTGAGAAACCCCAACAGACAGAGCTGTCAATCAAGGAAGATTTTACAGGTAAATTACATGATCAAATACATGAAATGCTCATATAATCTTATGGGAAGATTTTTGGTGAAATGAATGGTCTGACGATGGTCTTTTTACGGGAGTATATTGATGAGAACATCGCTAGATCACTGGACAGGTAAGTGTCCTTATAGTAAAAGTCAGCAGCTATAGTATTTGTAGCTGCCGACTTTAAAATTTTAGGGGGGAGCTTGGAGCTCCTGTTTAAGGAAAGAGCTGCACGTGTATATGGATGTAAGAGAAATTATAGGGAATCTGTACAGCTGCAAAGCACAGTTGCTATAATATGTTCATGTTTCATGCTGTGTATGTCCCGAGTAATGAGGTGGTTTTGTGTAGATACAAATCAGGGTAAGTTAGTTGTGTTAAACTTTGAGTTGTCGGAAGCTTGAAATATTTAAATCTAAATCTCCTCTGACATTGTCCATTTAAAACAGAGTGGTATTCCAAAATATAATGGGGGTGTATGTTATGCCTGTCATTGTAATTTCCACAATCTTTTACATCACAGGGCTAAAGACAGCATGTATCATGCTCTTGGATACAGCACTATCTTGGTTATGCAGGCAGCAATGACATTTGAACCACAGGATATCCAAATGGGAATTGGTCAGATGAAGGAGGCTTTACAGACCTGTCAGAGGTACCGGTATATCTTTTTGCCTAATGTCTATGAGTGGTGTAGATCTGGGTGTCTCATCTAGGGTCCCTTCAAAGGATGCTAGGGGTTCCTTGAGCAATGAGCAATTCTCTGCTTCTCAGAAAAGTTCCCACTGACAACATTGAGCTTTTTAGAGCTCTGTAAGGAGGTACATCTTCTCAATGACCATAAGTGTAGTAAGAATTCTTTCCACTGACCTTTACACTAATGTATAATGAGTTGTAGACACATTTTTATTAGGTGTTCCCTAACACTGGAAAGCTAGTTCAAGGGTTCCTATATGTTGAAAGGTTGAGGAAGGCTGGTGTAGATGTTAGAGCAGTGGTTCTCAACCTGGGGGTCGGGACCCCCTCGGGGGTCAAATGATGATTTGCCAGGGGTCACCGAATTCTGGGCTGTCCCGCACCACTCTCCCAACTGTTTTTTGGCTGCCCAGCAGGGCTGTCCCTGGAGTCTGTGGCCGCCCAGCTGGGCTGTTCCTGGAGCCCACGACCACCCACTCAGCCTCTTGACAGCCGCTCATTCAGTTCACGGCATGGCTGGGGGGCAGAGACTAGAGGTAAGTTGACTGTTGAGGAATGTGAGGTGGGAGGGGCTGGAGGAGACCCGATTTCAGCATAGGTGTCACTGCTACGAGACACCACAAAGTCAGAGACACGGTGGGTAATACTACCTGTGATTATAGTTGCCATTAAAAAATCTAAGTTGGCTGAACAGAACTCCCCCCAGCATTGCCACTCATCCCAACCCCCCCCCCCACACTAAGGAGTAAAATAATGAATAAAAATAGAGAATACATGGAAGGGAGGGAAAAAAAGGGTGTGGAAGAAAGAAAAAGAGAGGGATGGGTGAAAAAAATAAGAAATTAGGATAGAGAGGGATACAAGGGAAAGAAAAGAGAAGAGTGGTACATCCTAAAATTAACCATATGAGGTTTTAATACTGTACGAGTGGAGGGGACTCGGGGAGCGCCACGCTACGAAAATAATTGTACTGTTAGGGGTCCCCACAACTTGGGACATTTTTATCAAGGGGTCACTGCACTAGTAAGGTTGAGAACCACTGTGTTAGAGGCATTAGAAGGCCCTCTTTAGAACTCCTCATTTTTTTCCAGTTTGATCAAATCCTTATCTGTTTCTTACCACAAGGAGCTTGCCCCTTTTCAGCCCTCTTTTAAGCAATACGAGTTTCATTTTAGCCCTTGTAGTGGTTTTCTGTAAGCTTTTGTATATCCTAAAGAAGAGCACAGTTAAGCAGAATTTATATCTAACATGGTCGCATAACACAACCCTATTACAGCTCTGGTTACTTTTTGTCATTAAACATCTAGAAGTTTGAATTTTTGCTTCTATGTGTCTAAGCTAGGGGGAAAAAAACTGATTACATGACTCATTACATGGATTCTGTCAAATGCTATTTTTAAACTTTGCAATTTTTCATGAAGTGATGTAGGTTGTGGGAACAGAAACTATATTTGTGGATGTTTTCTAGGAATGGGCAGTGTTCCCATTACGAGGAAAGATTTTACCAGGTCCTGCTTTTGTCAGATCTTACAGTATGTATTGTGTGTGTGTGTGTGTGTGTGTATATAATATATAAAGAATCACACACACTATGGTTAATTTGATTAGCAGATTGTATATTTAGGCTAGTTATAAAATGCTGGTATACTTCACACAAATTAATATACTTTGCATTTTAGATTATCAAAGTTTTGCTTTATTATTGATGCTGATAACATGATTTGTATTTTTCCCCTGTAGATTCAGAAAAAGAAATTCTGTGGTAGAATCTTTATCTAATTTAGTGTCCAAACAAACAGGAGAGCAACTTTCTGAAGGTAATGATGAAAGAATAAGTAAAAAAATAAAATCAAAATTGACACAAATTGTGGAAAACCATTCATATACTTAGAAGGGGAGTTAACTCATGCCCATATGTCCAAAAAAAATACACAGCGTGGTGGCAGTACAGTCGCACTGTTTCCATATATGAGCCTGCACTAGTAGTTCTGTAATCACCAAATTTTTATTTAAATTCCAGGAAACGCGAGTTTTAATCTTGAGCAAAAATAAATACTTCATAAATGATTCATTATTTTCTTAAAGTGGTTGTAAATCCTTACATATACCCAGTGAAGTGACTTGCCAAGTTGTACACGTTTATCTGCAGTCTTTTCTTCTTTACATTCATTCAAAGTCCAGCATTTTAAAGCTTGTCTGAAAGAAAGGGGGTGTAGAGCTGAACACATTGCAGAGCTTAGTTATGAGAGCTGACTGAAGGGAAGCGACCCCCCCCCCTTTCACACAGGAACAGAGTTGAGGCTGTCAATCGGCAGGAACTTCCTCCCCTGTCACCATTTTTCTCTTGGTGTCAGGAAAACTTGTCAGAAGTGACTCATGCTTATAGGAGAGGAATGAAGCAGCAGACAGAAATTACACTTAGGGGATGATTTACTAAAACTGGAGAGTGCAAAATCTGGTGCAACTGTGCATGGTAGCCAAACGGCTTCTAACTTCAGCTTGTTCAATTAAGTTTTGACAAAAATATAATAAAACGAAAGATGATTAGTTTCTATGCATAGCTGCACCATATTTGGCACTCTTAAGGTTTAGTAAATCAACCCCTGTGTTTTATTGATTCAGGTACACACTAGGGATATGCTTTGTTTATATTTCATGTTTGAGGTTTGCAACCACTTTAATGTAGATTGAGAGGGTGCACATCAAGGGCACGATCCTACTTTATAAAGTGTTGTGGAAATATGTAGTTCCTTTTTAATATTTTTTCCATGAAGGACCGTCCTTTAATCTCCTTGTACAGTCCTTCAGTGTCCTTACATTTCATTGTGCGCCTCTTTTCTCCTCTTCTTCTTTTTTATTTATTTATTATATATTTTGCAATCTTGCGCATTGCGGCCATGTGCCATGATGTCAAGCCATACTAGCATATGGTGTCTGAGTGGGTGGGTTGGTAAATGTAGAACTTGTGTAGTTTTTAAAATGTCTAAGATCTTTGGATTTTGAAAATAAACACTGGACTTGTATGTTTGTAGGCATAAACTGTTTTAAAAATAAATTGATTGAATTTATGACAGCCTTGCCTAAAAGTGAAGCCCTCCAGCAACACTGTCACCGCTAAAGGTGCTTCCGTCCTCACCTGGTCTTCCTTCCAGGTTTGTGGGCTTCGGTGATATGAATGGCCAAGCCAGCAATGACTCTGAAGGCATGGCTCTGAAGGAACAGCACGGGTGGCCGTTCCTTCAGAGTGCATGTGCTGGTGACGTCGCTGGCTGCATCTAAAGTAAATATCTCCTAAATGGGGCACCTTAAGGCGATATTTACTGTGCCTTTTTAGTTAAGCTTTATTATAGGCTTACCTATAGGTAAAAATCATACAAGAGAGTTTACTCCCACTTTTAAAGTGACTCTAAATACAAATATTTTACCTCAGTTGCACAATACAGGACACTGGCTATATAATCATATACACTGGGTTATAGGTTGGTGCATTCAGGTGATTTGACACTGGTAAAGCTTTTGCACCTAGGGCACCCCTATAATCCTAACCCACTGCATGAGTCCTCAGTTTTTTAGCAAACAATGCAGAACAACGCAGGAACAGAGGAAAAAACAGAACACTGGTATGAATTATTCACAGGATATGGATTTGCATAGAGGGTTTTGGGGAAATCTTGCTGAAGGCAAACTTGCACTGTAAGCTTTCTGTTGAATATAAGGATATCACAAAGTTGTTATCCAGTGTTGATCTAAAAATGAAAAGTTCATAAATCGGATGTCTTTAATCCCTAACAGAGAAACTGCTTTTCATTACAGGAACCTTGGGCTTTCCTGCAGTACTGAAAGTGCTTAGAACAACTGTGTAATAATATAGCAGATGTCAGAGCCTTCATCCTTCACATTTTCTAAACCCTGTCCCCTAATTTTGTTTTTCAGAGGAAATGCATGCTGAGATCTGCTATGCAGAATGCCTCCTTCAGAAGGCCGCCCTAACGTTTGTGCAGGTAATGGGTGCGTCACAATGTTCTCTGAATGACCATAGTGTATTCTTGACTACGCACGGGAAGCATCTGTCAAACATTCTGAAAAACATAATCTCCCTAAAAGCATTACAGCACAACTTAATTGTGCCTCAACATACTTGATAAATCCTGACGTTCACTGTGCGTTTCATACAGAATTAGAAATGATTTCAAATATTGCTCTTCCATTCCAGGCATATACTTATAGCAGTCTGTCTGCTTACTAAAGAATAAATTGCAAAAAAACACATGTGAGGACATGGCAAATATTTTATTCATTTTTTTATGATTCAGTTTTACAGCTAATCTGGAGTTTCATAAAAAAATTATCTGTAGTTTAAGATTTGTAAGTCTAATCCAATTGCATTGTTCTAAATATAAACGGACTCTCGTGTACAAGTAACATTTATGTCTGTTTTGTGAATTGTACTCTTGGCTGCTAGCCTTCATGGCATCTCTTTTCTTTGTGTAAAAAGATGGTAAACATCTGTGCTCTGCTGGAATGGATTGTTTTTAGAAGTAACTAAGGTAGATGTAAGTAAAACTAGTGTAGCACCCTGGGGTTTTAGGCAGGGTTGCTAACCAATGTAGTTTGCCAGGTAGTAATTGTCTTGGCTAATTGTTAGGCGATCCACTGATTTCCCCCTAATTCTGCAATTGCTGCACTTTTCTCTTCTGTAACTAGGTGGCATTGTTGCTGGTGACATTAGATGGGCAAAGCATGGACAGATTATACATGAATGGGGTGTCTTAGCCAATGGGCAGGGGTTTCCTTTAAAAGCCCTTGGCCTGCTGGGAGAGCCTTTTTTTTTTGGGGTAGAGTCAAGTGATTGGGGGTTCTGTGTCACCTGGATGGCTGTCTTGGTGGATGTGTGTTATGTCGCCACGGGCTGCTAGGCCCAGAAGCCTGAGGCCTATCCTGGGGACACCAGGCTACTAGGTTGCCTGAGGCCTATTCAGGAGCAGGAGAAGCCGCGTAGGGTTGGGACTGCAAGATTTGGAGTCCAACCGAGTTGAGAAGGTTCAACCAGATGGGGAACCAATTGTGGTGGGAGGTAGAGGAGAAGCTGTCACTATTAAGGGACCAACCACCTTGTTACAGGAGACTACTGTGAGTAAGCTGAAGAAAGTACCTGAGCAGTCTTCTCACCAGCCGAGAATGGTGAAGAAGTTGGAAAGCATCAGCAAGTGCCAAGCCAGGGACCCAACAGGATAGCGGGGGTGACGCTTGAGTATACAGCGGGATAGCTGTGGAAGAGCTCAGGGGCTCCAGTGACGACTAGTGAGAGCCTGGGAGCTCGGTGAGTAAAGATCTACAGTGGGATACTGTGAGATGAGTAAAAGGACTGTTATGTGTTACCAAGAGTTATGTACAACTACCGTTGGTGACTGTTGCAAGATTAGTTGGCATAGGAGACAGCAATCCTACCCATACAGAAGTGTTATTTGGCTGGAGGCCTTTCACTGTATAGAGGTCTACCTATAGAAGTCTCGGAGTCTGCCAATTATCATTGCATCTACTCAAGGGTGTCCTGGTCCTAACCCACTCTTCCCGTAGTTCTGTTAAGAGACAATAAATCTCTTGTTTGCCTTAAAAAAGTGACTGGCGCCCATCATTCTTCTTACATTACACCCACCATGCTTGGCAACCCACTCTACAAGGAATGATGTCAGCGCTCCTTAACCCATGAGGTCACCATTAGGCATCTTGGGCCCCGGGACCTTGCTACACTAGCTTAGGAGTATTGCATTTTCTAAAATATTTTTAATCATCTGCTCTAGGGATCCTTGTGTATGTATAAACTTAAAGATGATCTCCAGCTTTTAGTGAAGTTTAAAAAGTTTGTTTGGACAAAGCTGATACAAACAAACTATTACCTTAACTACTAGATGAGCCCGCTGTGTCTATTGCAGGGTTTGACAAATTTGCTTGGAATCTAGGAGCCAGCTAAAAAAGTTAGAAGCCAGAAAACGCGCCCGTCCCGACGAGCTTGCGTGTAGAAGCGAACACATATGTGAGTAGCACCCGCATATGTAAACGGTATTCAAACCACATGTGAGGTATCGCCGCGATCGTTAGAGCGAGAGCAATAATTCTAGCTCTAGACCTCCTCTGTAACTCAAAACATGCAACCTGTAGATTTTTTTAAACGTCGCCTATGGAGATTTTAAAGGGTAAAAGTTTGTCGGCATTCCACGAGCGGACGCAATTTTGAAGCGTGACATGTTGGGTATCAATTTACTCGGCGTAACATTATCTTTCACAATATAAAAAAAAATTGGGATAACTTTACTGTTGTCTTATTTTTTAATTAAAAAAAGTGTATTTTTTCCCAAAAAAGTGCGCTTGTAAGACCGCTGCGCAAATACGGCGTGACATAAAGTATTGCAACAATCGCCATTTTATTCTCTAGGGTGTTAGAATAAAAAATATATATAATGTTTGGGGGTTCTAATTGGAGGGAAGGAGATGGCAGTGAAAATAGTGAAAAATTACACTTTTAGAATTGCTGTTTAACTTGTAATGCCAACGGCCACCACCAGATGGCGCCAGCTCACAGAAGGACACAGAGGGACTTCACAAGGCCGCAAAGCTGCGGCCTCAATTACCGGCCGTCGCGGGCCTGCCGCAATCGCGGGGGCGCACGGAGACACAGGATCCTGTGCCTCCGTGCGCTCCCACCTCCCCCGCCATGGCCGGTAATTGAGGCCGTGGCGTTGCGGCCTTGTAGGTCGTAAAGCCGTGGCCTCAGTTACCGGCGGGCGCCAGGTCACAATTTCTTGTCGCAATTGCGACCTGGCGCCCGGGGATTGTCGACTCCTGGTCTATTGTATGAACAGTTTGTAGCCTCCGCTACATACAGAATACAGAGCTGTGTTCCAGAAGTAGGGAGTGAACTTTCTGTCCTATTCCTGGAACAAAATTGTGTTGGGCTGAGCAGTGCTCAGCCATTCAGATGATGAATTGTAATGATTCATAGAATACAAAGCCTGCTGTGAATGTCTGAGCAGTGCTCAGCCCAACTCAATTTCATTTCTGGGAGCAGGACAGGAAGGTGTCATTCCATTGCCAGAACACTAAACAATTTACTGTATGTAGCTGAGGCTACATGCAGTTCATAAAGAGAATACAGCAGCCCTATCTAGTAGTGACAGTAATAGTTGGTTTGAACCAGCTTTGTCCAAACCAACTATGTAAACTTCAGTAAAATCTGGAGCTCAGCTTTAATGGTCTGATTTCTTTTTTTTTTTTTTTTTTTTTATTCTGGGCACGTAAAGGTAAGTTACATTTAATTATACAGTCACCTCACTTGGCCATGGCTCCATGTCAACATAACATTTTAACCAAATCTGTAAATAAACATTGGACTGCTCTGTTCCAAATAGTTTGTGTTCCAAGCATTCATCCCTGAGTGCATACTGACTGAAGTACTGCTGAGTCCCATCCTGCCGCTGTCAGGCTGACCGGATGCATGGCTGGATGATTATGTTTTTGGACATTACAAACATTTCATAGCCAGAAGAACTCATGTTCTTTCACATCTAGCCTACATATCTATAAGAATGTGCTCACATGGAATCAATGTGCATGTCTGTGCAAAGAGCTTTCAGACGAAATAACTTGTTTTGCTCTAGAATTGTGGTTTTACCTCTGATATCCCTCCGATGGCTAGGGCTAGCTCATCCGATAGTAATCATTTTCCTCTTTACCTACAGAGGAACATAAAAAGCACTATCACATTCCACAAGGGAAGACTATTTATGTGGCAGCAAAATGTAATTTTGTAAAGGTATTTATAGTTTGTCAGGATCTTATGGGAGGCTTTAAAAAAATCTGGAAATAATTTAGGGAAGCATTTTTTAAAGGCCTTGTTAATGCATTTAGATCCTATTGGCATTGTCCTCCAGTGATGTCAAAGGAGGCCTTATGTTTAAAAGAAAAATATACACTATATTGTCAAACGTTTTGGGATGTGTAGAAGTGTGTCTATGGGAATGTTTGACCATTCTTCCAGAAATGCATTTTTAAGGTCAGGCCCTGATGTGGACAAGAAGGCCTGGCTTGTAGTCTCCACTCTATTTTATCCGAAAAATTGTTCTATCGGGTAGAGGTCAGGACTCTGTGCTATCCAGTCTGGTTCTTGCCGAGAAAACCGAGCGTGTGTACGAGGCTTCAGTCATGAAATTGTCCAAAATGTCTCGGTATACTGACCCCTTAAGAGTTCCCTTCACTGAACATAAGGGGCCAGGCCCAACCCTTGAAAAACAGCCCTACCACCATAATCCCCCCCTCTACCAAATGATTTGGACCAGTGCACAAATCAAGGTCCATAAAGACATGGATGAGCGAGTTTGGGGTGGAGGAACTTGACTGCATAGCACAGAGTCCTGACCTCAACCCGATAGAACACCTTTCAGATAAATTATTGTGGAGACTACAAGCCAGGCTTTCTTTATCGTACATCACGGGACACAGAGCGGCATTCATTACTATATGGGTTATATGGAGTACCTTCAGGTGTAGACACTGGCAATCTCAAACAGGAAATGCCCCTCCCTATATAACCCCCTCCCATAGGAGGAGTACCTCAGTTTTTCCGCCAGTGTCTTAGGTGTTAGTCATGGTTTAGCTTGCCTCCACATCCTTGGGATTAGGTGAGCTAACCGGTTCTGTCCAAAAAAGCCTCAGCGCTAAAGTGGTCAGTAACCGGACCCCAAACCCTTGGGGTATAGCCCATAATGCTTTTCTTTTTAGAGAGCTGGACCCTGGGCCCAGAACTTAGAAACCTTTGGGTGCCTAATGTTTCTGTTGCCAGAGTGCTATATGGGCCCAGGACAGTGGATCCTTCATAGGAACCCAGGGCCTGAAGGTCTAGACATCCCCACCGAGATGGGGGAAGATTGGGCCTCTTGCTTGGCAAAGTCCTGCGGCATGGAGCAGGTAAGTGAGGGGAAAACTTGCGGAACTTGGTTCTTAGCAGGTTTTTTCTGGGGGGTCACAGGGGACATGCCTAAAGTTATGCACTGCATCTGGCAAACTAGTCACATATCATAAAGATAGGATGGCTCTATATGTATTATTCCCCATAAGATGTGACCTCCCTTGTAGTGTTGGAAAAGCATTGAGTGGGGCCTGTGTGATATAAAAGTATATGTGTGTGTCAGAGAGCTGTGCTTACCTGCAAGCCTCCAGGCGATGCTCCATTCAGTCTTCCTCCTCACGGCCTGCAAAGCAGGCAAAACGCTGACCTCCTCATGGTTCCAGGCTGCAGGCTGCAGTTTGCTGGAGCAGAGAGGTCCCTTCCTCCCAACCCCACCCCCCCCCCCTGTCGGGAGGGGCATTTCCTGTTTGAGATTGCTGGGGGGGAAGGGCGGGTCAGTGGCTTAAGGAAGGGGCGGCCCTTCCTTGTGTGTTCCATATAGCTCATTCAATACTTTGGAACTGAGGAGGAAAGACCAGAACGGCAAGCATGGGGCGCCGAGGACACACAGTGGCCAGAAAGAATATTGCAGTCTTCAGAAAGACTGTTTTCAAGCCTAGGAATAGGCTGTTTCTTTTCCATCTCATAGTTTTTCTTGCAATACTACTCAGGGGGACAGAATGTTTTTTCTTTCCTAGATTTGAAAAAAAAAAAAAAAAAAAAAGATTTTTTTTGAAAAAAAAAAAAAAAAAAAGTGTCATCTAGATGAGAGGAAGCATTTTTTATCCCCCAAACAGGTGTTTGGGCATTTAACTATTTATAAGTCCCAGGTACCAATAAGTAGCAGGTGTACCTCGGTATTGTACCATGGCATCAAAAAACAAGGTTACAAGAGGTGGGGATTCCCCCAGAGAGTCTGAGGTCTCGGACAAAGCTATGCCGCTGCTTTCCCCACAGGGAGCCTTGGGGCCATCGGGATCTGGGGCTGGAGCTGACGCGGGTCAGTCCAACCCTAAGATGGTCACGGAGGAGGTATTACTCACCTCTTTAAAAGAGATGCAGAAAAGCATGGGTAAAATGATAGCCGCAGCTATGCGGGGCAGTAAGCGGAATAGATCTCCGTCGCCCGAGCGCGGACCCTCAGAAGAGGAGGTCCTTTCCTCAGGGGAATTGGACGACCTCTTGGACAAGGACCAAGTAGGTTCAGGGATCGAAGATCCGGATACAGAGGAGTCTGGGGCAGTCTCCCTGAGGGAGAGCTGGTGGATTCAAGGATTGTCGGACTTGGTCCATAGGGCATTCAACTTGCCAGTACCAGATCTCCAGGTATCGACGGTTTCAGCTTTGGGCTCACTGAGGGCGCCTCAAAGCAATGCTGTGTTTCCGATCCATCCTCTATTAGAGGGAGTTTTGTTCCAAGATTGGAACAAGCCAGATAAGATCTTCTTACCACCTAAGAAGTTCTCTGTCCTATATCCTATGGAAGAAAATTTTTCCAAAAGATGGGCTACTCCTGCAGTGGACGCAGCCATCTCATGTGTTAACAAATCGTTAACATGCCCTGTAGAAAACATACAGGTGTTCAAGGATCCAGTTGATAAGCGCTTGGAAGCACTACTTAAGAACTCCTTCACTACTGCAGGGGCAGTAGTACAGCCAGCTGTGATTGGGGTCGCTCAAGCATTATCGGATCAATTTAAGCAGATGCTTAAACTTATTCCTGCCCAGCAGGCAGAAGAATTTTCGGATGTCCCTAAGGCCATATGTTTTACGGTAGACGCAATCAAGGATTCTATCCAGCAAGCGTCACGTTTATCGTTATCCCTTATCCATATGAGAAGACTCTTATGGTTAAAAGGCTGGGAGGCTGAGCCCCCATGCAAGAAGCTCCTGGTAGGGTTCCCCTTCCATGGAGGACGACTCTTCGGAGAAGACCTAGATAAATACATTCAGACCATTTCAAACGGCAAGAGTACTCTCTTGCCAACTAAGAAGAAGGTTCAGGGGCCTGCGTTTAAACGACAGTATTCCCCTGGGCAGGGGCCCTCTAATGCCAAGCAGTATCGACGGCCTCCTGCAAAAGCAAACTTCGGCTTCAACAGCAAATCACAAGGACAGGCTGTTAGAGGCAAAAGGCAGTGGTTTCGCAAACCAGCAAAACCAGCCCCCAAGCCAACCTTATGAAGGGGCGCCCCCACCCACGAAGGTGGGGGGAAGGCTGCGACTCTTTTCAGAGATTTGGGAAGCCAGCATTCCCGACGAGTGGGTACGGTCTTCCGTGGCCACAGGCTACAAATTAGATTTCCTAAGGTTTCCTCCTCCTCATTTCCAGGAGTCGAGGATTCCAAACGATCCGCCTCGGATTCCGGCCAGTCCTGGAACAGGGGCTGGGTTTCTACTCCAACCTATTCATCATCCCAAAATCCAATGGAGATGTCAGGCCAATTTTGGACCTAAAAATGGTAAATGCATATCTAAAGATCCGCTCATTTCGGATGGAATCCGTGCGGTCAGCAGCTGCCACACTCCAGAAGGACGACTTCATGGCGTCCATAGACATAAAGGATGCCTACCTTCATGTTCCAATTTATCAGCCACATCAAAGATATCTACGCTTCATGGTGGCTTCGCGTCACTTCCAATTCGTGGCGCTTCCCTTCGGGTTGGCTACGGCCCCCCGGGTGTTCACGAAGGTCCTAGCTCCGATCCTAGCCAAGCTAAGGATCCAAGGGGTCTCGATCCTAGCATACCTGGACGACCTCCTAGTCATAGACCACTCGTCTCCCGGCTTGGAGCGAGCAGTGGCCCTCACGGTCCAATACCTCGAGAGGTTCGGCTGGGTCCTAAATCGAGAAAAGTCAGCTTTCCAGCCCACAAGGCAGTTGGAATATCTCGGCATGAGATTAGACACAGAACAACAAGGAGTGTTCCTACCTCTGAGGAAGGTAAAAGCCATCAAGGAATTAATCCTACTGGTTCTAAGCAAGAAAGAACCGACTATTCGCCTATGTATGAGGTTACTAGGCAAGATGGTGGCCACGTTCGAGGCGGTACCATACGCCCAGAGCCACACTCGCATCCTACAGGCAGCCATCCTGTCAGCATGGAGCAGAAGGCCACAGGCCTTGGATATCCCGTTGCCGCTCTTATCAAGAGTCCGACAAAGTCTGTGTTGGTGGTTAGACCCTCAGAATCTACTGAAGGGGAAGTCTTTCAGCCCAGTGGCTTGGAAGATAGTGACCACAGGCGCCAGCCTGACGGGCTGGGGAGCAATTTTGGATGGTTGCACTCGCCAAGGTACTTGGGCAAAGCCAGAGAAGCAGTTGCCCATCAACATCTTGGAGCTCAGAGCTGCTCGACTAGCCCTCAGGGCTTGGACGTCAAAATTGCAGGGGTTCCCGGTGAGAATTCAATCAGACAATGCCACGGTCGTGGCATACATAAATCACCAAGGGGGAACCAGGAGTCAAGCCGCTCAGAGAGAGGTGAGCTTGATTCTCCTATGGGCAGAGGCGCATGTGCCCTGCATATCGGCAATATTCATTCCAGGAGTGGACAACTTTCAGGCGGACTTCTTAAGCCGCCAGACTCTATGGCCGGGGGAATGGTCTCTGCATCCACAAGTCTTTCAAGCACTCTGCCAAAGATGGGGAGTGCCGGACGTGGATATCATGGCATCGAGACTCAACAAGAAACTAGACAGGTTCATATCCCGCTCAAGGGATCCGATGGCCTGCGGAACCGATGCGTTGGTTTGCCCTTGGCATCAGTTCAAACTTCTTTATGCGTTTCCCCCGCTCCAGTTACTACCCCGCCTGCTGCGCAGGATCCGGGTGGAACACATACCAGTCATCCTGGTAGCTCCAGCATGGCCCAGAAGGGCATGGTACTCACTCATCCTAAAGATGGTAGTGGGAGACCCTTGGACTCTTCCTCTACGGCCAGACCTGCTATCGCAAGGTCCGATCCTCCACCCTGCCTTACGGCATCTAAATTTGACGGCCTGGAAGCTGAATCCCTGATTCTCAGGGGTAGAGGTCTGTCTCAGAAAGTAGTCTCTACCCTAATCAGAGCCAGGAAACCGGTCTCTAGGGTGATTTATTACAGGGTCTGGAAGGCCTATGTAGGCTGGTGTGAGTCCAAGCGATGGCTTTCTCGCAAATTTACCATCGATAGAGTATTAAGTTTTCTCCAGCTAGGAGTGGATAAAGGATTGGCATTAAGCACAATCAAAGGACAGATTTCTGCTCTGTCAGTGTGGTTTCAGCGGCCGCTGGCCACCCACTCGCTGGTTAAGACCTTCCTTCAAGGGGTCTTACGTATTAGACCTCCAGTTAAATCCCCGCTTTGTCCGTGGGATTTAAATCTTGTTCTGTCAAGTTTACAGAAACAACCGTTTGAGCCGTTGGCTGAAATTCCTTTGGTTCTACTGACAAGGAAGTTAGTATTTTTGGTTGCCATAGTTTCCGCAAGAAGAGTTTCGGAGCTAGCGGCCTTATCCTGTAAGGAACCATATCTTGTTTTTCATAAGGACAGGGTCGTTCTCCGCCCTCATCCTTCCTTCCTACCGAAGGTCATATCCAGTTTTCATTTGAACCAGGATTTGGTATTACCATCCTTCTTCCCTAAACCTACTTCCAGAAAGGAAGGGTTGCTGCATACCTTGGATATTGTCAGGGCCATGAAGGCCTATCTTAAAGCTACAAAGAAGATCCGGAAAACAGATGTGCTGTTCATTCTACCGGATGGGCCCAAGAAGGGGCAGGCAGCTGCAAAGTCCACCATTTCTAGGTGGATTAAGCAATTAATCACTCAGGCCTACGGCTTGAAAGGGTTGCCTCCTCCAGTATCATTAAAGGCTCATTCTACTAGAGCCATGGGCGCCTCCTGGGCAGCACACCACCAGATCTCTATGGCTCAAGTTTGCAAGGCGGCAACCTGGTCTTCTGTCCACACGTTTACAAAATTCTACAAGTTGGACGTAAGAAGGAATACTGATACTGCCTTCGGGCAGGCAGTGCTGCAGGCTGCAGTTTGAGACCCTCGGATTCCGGGGGCTCCTCTTTTTTGAGTTAAATTTAAAATTTAAAATTATTTTTCTCAACTAAGTTGGATTTATTATGATTTGAGTATATCTCTAAATTAAATCCTTTTGTCTTGGAGATGTTCTCCCTCCCCTCATTGTAAGCATTGCTTTGGGACATCCCATATAGTAATGAATGCCGCTCTGTGTCCCGTGATGTACGATAAAGAAAAAGAGATTTTTAATACAGCTTACCTGTAAAATCTTTTTCTTGGAGTACATCACGGGACACAGAGCTCCCACCCCTCCTTTTTTGAGGACCATTTTGGGAGGCATACTGCTTGCTACAAAACTGAGGTACTCCTCCTATGGGAGGGGGTTATATAGGGAGGGGCATTTCCTGTTTGAGATTGCCAGTGTCTACACCTGAAGGTACTCCATATAACCCATATAGTAATGAATGCCGCTCTGTGTCCCGTGATGTACTCCAAGAAAAAGATTTTACAGGTAAGCTGTATTAAAAATCTCTTTTTCTTGTCCACATCAGTGCCTGACCTCAAAAAGGCATTTCTGGAAGAATGATCCTTTCTGGAAGAATGGTCAAACATTCCCATAGACACACTCCTACACATCCCAAAACTTTTGACAATAAATAGGTAGATTCAGTAAGCGTTAGGCCGGCTTATCAGTAGATAAGCCGACCTAACTCAGAATCTACGCCGACTTATGTTTTAAGTGTATGCTCAAACAGAGATACGCTTAAACATATCCAAGATACGACGGCTTGCGCCGTCCTATCTTAGGTTGCAATATTTCGGATGGCCACTAGGTGGTGCTTCCATTGAGGTGTCGGCGTAGAATATGTAAATTAGTAGATACGCCGATTCACGAACATACGCCCGGCCGCCGCAGTACATTTACGCCGTTTCCGTAAACCATTATATCGGGCCTAAAGTTATTCCATCTATTAGATGGAATAGCAATGTTAAAGTATGGCCGCCGTTCCCGCTTCGAGATTCAAAATTTTTCATTAAAAATTCTTTCTTTCATTTGGACCAAATCTGCATAATTTGTGTGTTTGCATTTGTTGGACCTGTTTTATTTATTTACACAAGTGTATGTGTGTATGTATATATATATATATATATATATATATATATATATATATATATATATATATATATATATATATATATATATATATATATATATTGTGTGTATATATATATATATATATATATATATATATATATATATATATATATATGTGTGTGTGTGTGTGTGTATATATGTATATATATATATATATATATATATAGTTGATGTTTTGGTTTGAAAGGAATGCTGTCATTATTGCATACTGAAACACTGTAATGATATCTCATATAACAATTATGTTTTATTTTTTACCCAGGATGAAAACATGATCAATTTTATCAAAGGTGGCCTCAAAATCAGGACAAGTTACCAAATCTACAAGTATGTTTCATAACATAAATTAGAACTTTTTTTGTTTATTGTACTGTTCTTTTGCGAAATGCATTTAATTTTTTTCTTTTCATTTAAGAGAATGCCATCAAGTTCTTTTAGGAATGGCCCAAGGCAAAAACTCCAAAGACACTCACCATCAGTTTGAAGGCGGTGTTAAGCTGGGCATAGGTGCCTTTAATCTGGTAAGAATTTATTCACAGTGAGTTATTGGCAAAGATTCATAAGGGAGAAAACTGTTGGTCTTTTAATTTGTTTTTAATGTGTTCATATGTGCGCAGCTGTAAGACTGGTATAGGATTAAAATAATTCTTTCAGAATGCTTGGGGAAAGAATAGGTTGTTCAAGGACCACACATACAAATATTGTGCTACCTTCTCTGCTGTCTCTGCATTTTAATTTTCTAAGCAAATACATTTATTGGTAACAGAATACCTAGTCAAGCCAACAATTGGGGCTTATATGAGCATCTTTTCCCTCTAATGCTCATGCTAAATAAATGTATTTAAGCAAACCAATAAACGTACTAATGGGAACATGCTGCTTTCTTCATTTGCCCCTTTCCCACAGTTTCTTCCTGGCTGGACTTTGCATACCACACAACCATTTTAACAACAACATCATTATTGGTTAGCACCTTCTTTGTTTTGTGATGGCTCACTACCAATGTTGTGCCAGGTCTCATGGGGTGGCCTGTTGGGTATACCCCAACTACCCTGAGTGCAGTCTATCCGTTCTAATTCTTGCCTCTGCCCCTCTTCAAGTGATCTCATCTGTGTGACCCTGTCTGGAACAGCATAGCCTTAGTATAGAAAGTGCCTCTAATGGGTCTTTTTCAACCTGTGCACATACAGCAGAGGTAAATATCTGACTAGGTGTGCTGTAATGGCAGAGGGGGGGGGGGGGGGGGGGAGACAATGATTGTGGTAAAAGTTGTCCTTTTTACATGGTGCCAAGGGTAAAACTGTCTTTTTAAAATGCAGTTGACAGCTAGAATTGTTTGGTGTGTACATTCCAAGTAGGGTTGTCCAGATACCGATACCAGTATCGGTATCGGGACCGATACCGAGTATTTGCGGGAGTACTCGTACTCGCGCAAATACCCCCGATACCTAAATAGAATACTTCCCCCCCTTCCCCCCCCCCCCCCCGCTGCCGCCGCATCGCGCCGCCGCATCGAGGGACATGGCTAGAGGGACATTGCTGCATATGTGAGGGACATGGCTAGAGGGACATTGCTGCATATGTGAGGGACATGGCTGCATATGTGAGGGACATGGCTAGAGGGACATGGCTGCATATGTGAGGGACATGGCTAGAGGGACATTGCTGCATATGTGAGGGACATGGCTAGAGGGACATTGCTGCATATGTGAGGGACATGGCTAGAGGGACATTGCTGCATATGTGAGGGACATGGCTGCATATGTGAGGGACATGGCTAGAGGGACATGGCTGCATATGTGAGGGACATGGCTGCATATGTGAGGGACATGGCTGCATCTGTGAGGGACATGGCTAGAGGGACATGGCTGCATATGTGAGGGACATGGCTGCATATGTGAGGGACATGGCTAGAGGGACATGGCTGCATATGTGAGGGACATGGCTAGAGGGACATGGCTGCATATGTGGGGGACATGGCTGCATTTGGGGACACATTTAAAAAAAGTATCGGTATTCGGTATCGGCGACTACTTGAAAAAAAGTATCGGTACTTGTACTCGGTCCTAAAAAAGTGGTATCGGGACAACCCTAATTCCAAGTAAGTACCAACTACAAGTAAATATTACCGCTAAGATTACAGTAGTAACCCGAGCATTGCCTTTGTATTCTCCTCTCTGGAAAGTTGTCATCTAATATCAGCATCTACTTCTTGGACTGAGATGCTGGGGTTAGAGAAGCTTGAGGAAATGCTTCTACCTGCCTGTAGTAGACTGATATCGGTCTAGGCAAAGTGACTGACTGGTGCCCAAGATAGATGTACAAAAACATGTGCTCATGTGCTCAATTATAGGTCAGTTAACCGCTCACAAAAGTACTTGCAGTGCCTTGAAAAAGTTTACACCCTTTCAATTTTTTCACATTTTGTCATGGTACAACCAAAAACCGTAAATTTATTTTATTGGGATTTTATGTGATAGACCCACATAAAGTGGCACATAATTGTGAAGTGGAAGGAAAATGATAAATGGTTTTCCATATGTATTTTTTACAAATATCTGAAAAGTGTGGTGTGTATATGTATTCAGTCCCATTTACTCTGATACCCCTAACTAAAATCCTAGTAGAACCAATTGCCTTCAGAAGTCACCTAATTGGTAAATAGAGTCCACCTGTGTATGATTTAATCTCAGTATAAATACAGCTGTTCTGTGACGCCCTGAGAGGTTTGTTATAGAACCTTAGTGAACAAGCAGCATCGTGAAGACCAAGGAACACACCAGACAGGGATAATGTTGTGGAGAAGTTTAAAGCAGGGTTAGATTATTAAAAAAATATCCCAAGCTTTGAACATCTCCCGAAAAAGAAAAGCATATGGCACAACTGCAAACCTACCAAGACATGGTCGTCCAGCTAAACTGACAGGCCGCACAAGGAGAACATTAATCGGATAAGCAGCCAAGAGGCCCATGGTAACTCTGGAGGAGATCCACAGCTTGGGTCGGGAGAATCTGTCCACAGGACAACTATTAGTCGTGCACTCCACAAACCTGGACTTTATGGAAGAGTATCAAGAGGAAAGTCTTAAGAAGTCCCCTTTGAAGCTTGCGAGAAGCCATGTGGAGGACATAGCAAACAGGTGGAAGAAGGTGCTCTGGTCACATTAGACCAAATTTGAACTTTTTGGACTAAAAGCAAAACACTATGGCCCGGATTCACAGACACTGGCGCATATTTATGCCGCCATATCGTATCTCCTTTACGCTACGCCGACGCAGCGCAGAGAGGCAAGCACTGAATTCACAAAGCACTTCCTCACAAATCTGCGCTGGGTTTCTCAGGCGTAAGTCGGCGTAAGTGGAGGTGGGTGTGAGCCATTCTAATGAGGCGTGACCCAATGCAAATGATGGGCCGAGCGCCAGACAGATACGCATCGCCAACTGCGCAAGCGCCGTCCCGTGGGCGCATCTCAGTGCGCATGCTCACAATCACGTTGGAACAACTGCCTATGATACGCCGGATCACTGGCTACGGTGTGAACGTAACCTACGCCCAGCCCTATTCACGTACAACGTAAACTACGTAAAATACGCCAGCTTGTGTTCCCTGGTGCAGCCCTTTGCATGGATGCTGCTGAATTACACCCGCTTTATGGGGCATAACTTTACGCCGTACGTACAACTTACGCGCACCAGTTGTAGCCTGGGTCGGGCACAAGTACGATTGTTAATCGGCGTATCTCCCTCATTTGAATAGAAAATCAATGGGAGCGCCACATGCGTCCAGCGTAAATATGCGCCCACTCTACGCCGGCAAGTTACGTCGATGGAATGAAGCCTGTTTTTAGGCGTATCTTAGTTTTGTGGGCACGGCGCACAGATACGACGGCGCATATTTGCACTTACGTGGCGTATCTCGAGATACGTCGGCGCAAGTGCTTTGTGAATCCGGGCCTATGTGTGGTGGAAAACTAACACTGCACATCACTCTGGACACACCATCCCCACCGTAAAACATGGTGGTGGCAGCATCATGTTGTAGGGATGCTTCTCTTCAGCAGGGACAGGGAAGCTGTTCAGAGTTGATGGGAAGATGAATGGAGCCAAATACAGGGCAATCTTAGAAGGAAACCTGTTGGAGTCTGCAAAAGATTTGAGACTGAGGCGGAGGTTCACCTTCCAGCAGGACAACGACCCTAAACATACAGCCACAGCTACAATGGAATGGTTTAGATCAAAGCATATTCATGTGTTAGAATGGCCCAGTCAAAGTACAGACCTAAATCCAATTGATAATCTGTGGCAGGACTTGAAAATTGCTGTTCACAGACACTCTCTC
The DNA here is from genome assembly GCF_905171775.1 of Rana temporaria. Taxonomy (NCBI): domain Eukaryota; kingdom Metazoa; phylum Chordata; class Amphibia; order Anura; family Ranidae; genus Rana; species Rana temporaria. Next base: position 304,002,655 of record NC_053489.1, on the reverse strand, counting down.
CATCCAATCTGACAGAGCTTGAGCTATTTTGAAAAGAAAAATGGGCAAAAATGTCACTCTCTAGATGTGCAAAGCTGGTAGAGACATACCCAAAAAAAGACTTCAGCTGTTAATAAACCTGTGTTTTCTTGGACCGTTATCTTGTACATTGGTACCAGTTAAGGTTTAGAAGCCACCAACTAACTGTACCTTGTGGCAACTGTGAAATTGGTGTACTGTACTGTATATGACTGCTGCTCCAGGATGAATTTTTTAAATGATGTATTGGAAAATTATACTATTGCTATATATTGTGCAATCTTGAGTGTGTTCATGCAGGCTTGTAAATTTACTGACAGGTCCATTTTAAATGTCAGTCATGTATAGGATCAAAACAACTAATCGATTATGAATATAGCCGATTGGTTGGCTGCATACAGAATGCATTATTTGTTTACATATCAGAAAATACAGTGCAGCACACATACAACTCAGTACACTGTCCATACATGTCAGTAAATGCCTAAACTTGTGAATGTGTGAGGCGTAATGCCTCATGGGAAATGTAGTCCTGGGCAGGAAGTGAGTGGTTCTAAAGGCAGAAGTTTTTTTCTTTACTTTGTTATAGGGGCACTCTATACTATACTTTGCAGCTTGCTTTTGGGGCACTTTGCAGGCAGGAGGAGCCATAAGCGTTGGTGGGGACACCAGAAGAGTATAATCAGGCCAGCTCTGTGCAAAACCATTGCACAGAGCAGGTAAGTATAACATGTTTGTTTAAAAAAAAGAAAAAAATCACTCCAACCACTTCAGCTCTGGAAGGATTTACCCCCTTAATGACCAGGCCATTTTTTGCTATACGGCACTGCGCCGTTTTAACTGACAGTTGAGTGGTCGTGCGACATTGTACCCAAACAAAATTGATGTCCTTTTTTCACACAAATAGAGCTTTTTTTGGTGGTATTTGACCACCTCGGCGTTTTTTAAATTTTTGAGTTATAAACAAAAAAAGACGGACAATTTTGAAAAAAATATAAATACGGTACATATGCACATATAAATAAAAAGCCACAAATGTGGAAAATTAACCTTTTTTAAAGGCCATTTCATCCTGTGTGTGCCACTTTCTGTGTCTGTACCAAGGCCAAACATTCCAGGGTATGTTATCTTTTTGTCAGGGCCATTTGGATGATTTCTGTAAAATCATATGTGATAATAAATGAACCCCTTTTATAGTAAGGATTATGTGCTGTTTGTACTATAAAGGGCTAATTTTTTTTTAACCCCATTATGACAGGTGATACAAAAATAAGCACCTACTAAATGTCTTAGGCCTGGTTCACACCTATGTGGTTTTTGGTGCTTTTTGCAGAAAGGGACTGTAGTTCCTTTAACATGGTTTCCTATAGGACACATTCACATCTATGCTTTTTTCAGCCGCTGTGTATTTGGAAAGGGTCAAGGGCTTTTTTCAATGCAAAACAATGTTTATATTTGCTTTAATAGACTTCAATGGAGAAGTTTCAGAAAAGCATGTAGTGTCTTGTTGCCGCGATTTGTGTTTTTTAATCTGCCCAACAACAAATTGGCCAACCGAAAACTTAAAGTGGTTGTAAAGGAATTTTTTTTCCCCCCTAAATAGCTTCCTTTACCTTAGTGCAGTCCTCCTTCACTTAGCTCATCCTTCGATTTTGCTTTTAAATGTCCTTATTTCTTCTGTGAAATCCTCACTTCCTGTTCTTCTGTCTGTAACTACAAACCGTAATGCGAGGCTTTCTTCCTGGTGTGGAAAAAGCCTCTTGAGGGGGGAGGGGGCAAACAGGAGTGTCAGGACGCCCACGAACACACCTCTTCTTTCTCCATCTGCAAAGTAGAGAGTGTCCTGACTTGCCTGCTCGCCCCCTTCAAGAGGCTTTCTACATACCAGGGAGAAAGCCTCACCTTACGGTGTGTAGTCAGACAGAAGAACAGGAAGTGAGGATTTCTCAGAAGAAATAAGGACATTTAAATGCAAAATGGAAGGATGAGGTAAGTGAAGGAGGACTGCACTAAGGTAAAAAAAGCCATTTAGGGAAAAAAATAATTCCTTTTTCGCAGCAAAATCATGTGTGCAAAAATCACTGCAGAAACAGATCAAAAGCAAACTGCATAGTTGTGAATGCTGGCCATACAAGTATCGATTTTCGGACGAGAAAATTCATTCAAAAAATGTTTGTATGAAAATTTCACTTGCTTTTAACATTTAGTTTTTTTTTAAATTAATGCAATTTCTTAACCTCTTCCATACCGGGCAGTTATACACACTTCCATACCAGGCCTATTCCGGCACTTCTCTCCTACATGTACAAATCATAATTTTTTTGCTAGAAAATTACGCAGAACCCCCAAACATTATATATGTTTTTTTAGCAGACACCCTAGGGAATAAAACGACGGTCATTGAAACCTTTTATCTTGCACGGTATTTGCGCAATAATTTTTCAAACGCCTTTTTTTGGGAAAAAAATTGTTTCATGAATTAAAAAAATTTAAAAACAGTAAAGTTAGCCCAATTTTTCTGTAAAATATGAAATATGATGTTACACCGAGTAAATAGATACCTAACATGTCACGCTTTAAAATTGCGCACACTCATGGAATGGCGCCAAACTTCGGTACTTAAAAATCTCCATAGGCAACGATTTGAAATTTTTTACAGGTTACCAGTTTAGATTTACAAAGGAGATCTAGTGCTAGAATTGTTGCTGGCACTCTAACGCACGCGGCGATACCTCACATATGTGGTTTATACAGCGTTTACATATGTCGGCGGGACTTGCGTGTGCGTTCGCTTCTGCGCGCAAGCTACCGGGGACAGGGGCGTTAAAAAAATAAATTTTTATTTCTTTTTTTTTTTTATATATTTATTTCTTTTTTTACACTTTTTTTTTAATTTTTAATTTTTTTTTATCACTTTTATTCCTATTACAAGGAATGTAAACATCCCTTGTAATAGGAATGTGTGTGACAGGTACTCTTTATGGAGAGATGCAGGGTCAATAAGACCCCACATCTCTCCTCCAGGCTGGAAAGCATGAAATCGGTGAAAAAAAATTCACCGATCTCATGCTTGTGGTTGCTTAGCAGCCGCAATCGCGGCTTTGTTTACTTACGGGGACCCGGGCGTGACGTCATCACATCGCGCCCGGGTCCTCCGACGGTCATAGAGATGACTGGTGACCATCTGGTCACCAGTCATCTCTATGCTTCCTGCGAGCGCCGGACGATTCGTTCTCCGGGCCCCCGATGGCACGGGAGAGCCCGGAGAAGCACCGGATGGCGGCGGGAGGGGGGCGATGTCCCCTCCCGCCGCCTGTAAGAACGATCTAGCGGCGGAACCGCCGCTATGATCGTTCTTACGTTGTGCAGAATCGCCGGCAGTTTAGAAGGATATCTGAATGATGCCTCTTAGCTGCAGGCATCATTCAGATATCCACCCGGAAAGCCCAGGACGTCATATGACGTCCACTCTGAACGGCAGAAGTTCTTTGTGGACGTCATTTTACTATGGGCTGGTAGGGAAGTGGTTAAAGCGGAGCTCCACCCTAAAGTGGAACTTGCGCTGATCGGAACCCGCCCCCCCTCCGGTGTCACATTTGACACCTTTCAGGGGGGAGGGGGGTGCAGATACCTGTCTAAAGACAGGTATTTGCACCCACTTCCGGCCACACGCTACGGGCAAAAGACGGGTTTTTCTGACTTCCCGTCTGTCGCCCGTTGTGTGCTGGGAACACTCGGCTCCCAGCACACAGCGTGTGAGCCAATCGGCGGGCGCAGCGCGATTCGCGCATGCGCCGTAGGGAACCGGGTAGTGAAGCCGGAGCGCTTCACTTCCTGGTTCCCTCACTGAGGATGGCGGGGGGAGCAGCAGAGAGACGAGCGATCGCTCGTCCTCTGCTGCGATCGGCGCTGGACTCCAGGACAGGTAAGTGTCCTAATATTAAAAGTCAGCAGCTGCAGTATTTGTAGCTGCTGGCTTTTAATATTTTTTTATACTGGCACATCCGCTTTAACAAAAAACACATACACTGTCTGAAAATTCTTTAACCAAGAAGTTTTCTATTCTGCCCCTTCAAATTTTCCCGTCACGAACATCGATTTGACCCCACTAACGATAAGCAAATCGAGCAAAGGTTCTTAAAATATATATATTTTTTTTCAAGAAAGACATTGTTTTTGTATGGACAGCATGAGTGACAGCAGGCGCAGGTAGCTTTTATCAAGCCATCTGCCTATGATGAGGGAGTCTCTCATACATGATATATTACAGTTCTATCTGAAAATCTGCAAAACGGTCTTCAATTCAATTTTTTTTTTCTTTAAATAAAAAACTTGTTCTGAGTCGTCTGACATTTACCAGATTCAACCTCTAATAGTATATACAGTATATCTCCTTTGTTATTCTCAGAGTGGATTAGAGATTTTGCTCCCTAACCATATAGTTGGTTAATTATTACCGCTTCATAGAGATATTTAGGAATAAATTGCCTTTTATTTTAAACTTTTCATATTAACTAAATTATACACCACACTTTTGTTAAGGCTATTAATGAAAATTAATTGTTAGTTGCAGCCCTAATCGTGTATATAAACACGTGGTATGAATTAATGGTCTAGTTTGTAAATATATTTTTTTAAATTATTTAATGGCTGGAGATCGGCGTCTTTATCTTGCATGCGGCACCCTTGTTTGTAACTCTTATTTTTATTTTTTTTTCTCCACAGATGCTTTCTCTTTTACCATCAAGGATACTCAGGCTTTTAGAGTTCATCGGATTTTCTGGAAACAGGGTAATTTTTGGGATTTTTAAAAGTTTTCAAAATTTTAAAAAGGTACCGACTAGTGGGCTGCATGACATATTTTACGAATATTATATCTTTTTATAGGGCAACTATAATAGTTGTACTGCTGTGTGACCTTTAACTCCCTGGAAACATTTCTATCTACATGCGATAGTACAGTATTTGTACTGCAGCAGTCTTCAGTAGTATCAGATGTGGGGAAGCTGTTTAATCTCTGCAGGTTTTCTGTGACCTTTTAATAGAAAACACTAATAAAGTGGCTGATAAATTCTTTCAGATCCTTTGCTAGGTAGGGTGAACTTTTAAATAACCTTGTTGCATTTTAATAATTGGCATTACTCTTGGCTAATGATGTAGTGTGGCAAGTTCAGAACATAGAGCGGGTTTGGGTATGGGGTGCATAGAAGAGCGTTCCAGCTTGTAGTGCTGCAAACTAGGAGCACTCAAAAGGTGTCATAATATGCATTTGATGTCATGACATTTAATAAAACCAAGGGGTATATTTATAAAGCTATGAATTTGCCATTGTGAAAGCAGCCTTAAGTAATAAGAAATGATACCAAAATGTATTTAATTAATCGTTACTCAACAAGCCTCCAATGATTGCACTTGTATGTATAATTTAGATAAAAAACTATCTTCAATATTAAATACACAAAAACAGGTAATCAAAACTTTTAGACCAAAAAAATTTACTAACATTACTGTTTCGTTTTTATTTTCTTATTTTATTTTTTATTCATTAAAGTGTATTTTCCCCCAAAAAATTGCTTGTGAAAGACCGCTGCGCAAATATTGTGAGACATACAATATTGCATTTTATTCCCTAGGGTCTCTGCTAAAAAATATATATGTTTGGGGGCTCTAAGTGATTTTCTAGCAGAAAATACTGGATTTTTACTTGTAAGCAACACATGTCAGAAAAGATTTAGTCTTTAAATGGTTAAACTGAGATCTCCTACACACCAGAGTTCAGTCCTTTGATAAAAGAAGCAAAGAGGTACAATGTTTCTACTTATCAGAGATGTTCTCAGACTTGGCAGGCTGCCCAGATAGGAGAGACTAGTCGCTCCACAGGGAGACTTCATGCGTCTTGCATTGACTTCTATTACAGAAGTCATTTGCAAGTCATGCTGAAGTTTTAATCTGCCTAATTTGCAGCACAATTGGCTGATGCAGATTAATTAAAAAATGCCAAAAATCGGCTGATATATCGGTTGACCTCTAGTCCCATCTTGCACGGGAGATAAAAAGTTAACAAAATGGTACAGTCTAGCAAACAACTGCATAGTTGGGTACACTCACTGTCACCATTGAGAAACGGTAGAAAGCCAGAGAAGAGAGGAGGGCCCCCAGGAGGCACCCCTATTGGGAGAAAACTGTGCCCCGGGGGCATTCCCTCACTCCCGGCGACAGGAGGGGTGAGCCTGTAACATTAAGTAAGATCTACCTAAAGGTGAGGAGCCTGTAATACCTAGTAAACTGATTTAGGTTACAAATGTGTGGACAAGATGAACTCTACTGAATAGTTGATAGGATTGAGGTAAAAGAGAAGAAGAGAAAGGGGGGGAGGGAAGGGACAGGGAAGCCAATTACCTAGGAGGGGTTAAAAAGGAATCGCGAACCTGGCGGATCGTGATAATGGGGATCCTGACAAACCGAGCCCAGGGTTCTCAAATAGCTTAAAATTTGGAGGTAGAGTCTGTTAATACGCTGGATAATTTTTCTTGGGTCATAATCCATAAAATGTTATGAATGACAGCTGCAAGGGAGACCCTGGGTAATTTATGGGCGTGTTTGAGTCGTTGGCAAGTCGTCGTTCAAGAGGGCGATGGTTGTGCATCTAGGAAGTAGCAGTTAGTGATTTTGTAGATAAAGTAAAATATCTTTTTTCAAAATTTCCTGATTCGTGGGCATTCCCACCATATGTGGGAAATGGTACCCGAAGGTGGCATTCTCAGAAGCATAGAGGATTCGCTGTTGGGAAGATGGCTGCAAGCTTAGACATTACCTTGATCAGGGAAATGTTTAATAAACCGTCCTAAGATCTGAAGTGGACCCTGTGCCACTTTTCAAGGTTCCATTGTAATTGAAGTTTATCTTTCCAGGCTGTCATGTAAGAGGATTTGTCAGTTGGGTTGGCAAGAGACTGGTAGATTACAGTGATTCCACTCCTGCTTCCCTAGCTGATCGCACCATCGGTCATAGGCTGTGAGGGAGGGAGGATTTGGTTTGTCGGTCCAAATTTTTTTTTAAAATGGGTAATTTGTCTGAGGTCGGGGAGGTTGAAGGGTCTCCATTTGTCCCACAGGACAAGGGTCTGCGATAGGATGGGGGATAAAATTGATGGTCAATCTTTGGGGGGAACCCAGAGGAGAAAGTCCAAGGATGGATCCAGTCTGGCTTTTCAAATTTGGAAATAAACTGTAGACAATTGTGCTAATCTAGCTGATTGAAAATACCATAGAAGGTTGGGTAGACCTAGTCCTCTAAGTTTGGGCTGGAATAAGGTTTTTCGGGGGAATCCTGCTGCCCAAACCATCCCAAACAAATTAAATTATTTTGCTTTCGAAGGATCTTAAGTGGTCCTCCATGATCAAAATGGGGAGGGCTCGAAACAAGTACAGTCATCTAGGGAGGAGCATCATCTTAATTGAATGGATTTTGCCTAGCCTGCATAGTTCCCCCTATAGACCAGTTTTTCAAGTTTGATTAATTTTTTTTGTACATATGGGGATAGTTGGCTGAGTATAGGTATTCAATTTTATCTGTAAGGGTTATTCCCAGATATGTGATGGATAAATTACTCCAAGCAAGCTTGAACTAATTTTGTAAGGGAGGGACCTCTTCTGGGTAGAGTAATATTTTCAGGGCCTGAGATTTAGAATGGTTGACTAGAAGTACTTTGTACAGGTTGGGGAGAGAGGAGAGAGTCAGGAGAGACGTTATGAACAAGAGGATGTCATCTGCAAACAGGGAACATTTGTGGGTTTGAAGACCAGGAAGGGTAATTTTTAATACAGTTGTATAACAATATGGCTTGTGTCGCAATTTTATTTGCGATATATATATATATATATATATATATATATATATATATATATATATATGCGATATGCTTTTCCCATGAAAGTGGAGCTACCCTTTAAATTACAGTGAGTGATTGACCTGTGGTAAATGTAAATGTCACATTCACTACTTTATAAATATGTCCTAAATAACTTTTAGAAGTCTGTTATCTTGTTGAGTATGTGGTTTGAAGTCTGGTTCTAATCCAGAGCTGTCATATATTCTTTCCATTTTGTTTGATATTATATTGTGAGATTTCGTAAACACTATATAAATAATTTTTATTGTAAAAGAACGTAAAAAAAATATTTTTTTGTACAGTTGATATAAAAAAGTCTACACACCCCTGCGGGGGAAAAAAAAAAATGAGACAAAGAAATTATTTCAGAACTTCTTTTCACCTTTTAATGTGACCTATAAAATGTAGAACTCAATTGAAAAACAAATGGAAAAAGAAAATATGGACAGCCGCACTCCAAAAAACCTTGATGGTTGTCTTTATTTAAAAAAGGAAAAATGCACTACACGGGAGTAAAACGTCTGACGCGTTTAGCACTATAAATTAGTGCTTAAAGGAGTTGTAAAGGATTTTTTTTTTTTTGCTGAAATGACTGTTTACAGGGTATAGAGACATAATAGTTAACTGATTCCTTTTAAAAATGATAAAAAATAGATAAAAATCAATGTACCTGCAGTTTCTAGTTTCATTTTTGCATGTTGTTTCCTGCTTCTGTGATGTACAGAGCCAATACAGGGCAGTGATGGTTTGGAAAACGAAACTGATTGGTGCTGTGGGGTTTTAGACACACAGTAATCACACCTCCTTCATTAGTGACAGATGAGGTTTAATGTTGATAAATGTAAAGTTATGCACTTGGGGCTAAGAATATGCATGCATCATACATACTAGGGGGAGTACAACTGGGGGGATCTGTAGTGGAGAAGGATCTGGGGGTTTTAGTTGATCAGAAGTTCAATAATGGCATGCAATGCCAAGCTGCGGTTTCCAAAGCGAGCAAAGTCCTTTCTTGTATTAAGAGAGGTATGGACTCCAGAGACAGAGATATAATTTTGCCCCTGTACAAATCATTAGTAAGACCTCATCTGGAATATGCAGTTCAGTTTTGGGCACCAGTCCAAGGCCTGGATTCTTTCCTAAATGTACAGAATATAACTGAGTACTAAGATTTGTAGGTAAAGTTGATCCAGGGTAAATCCGATTGCCTCTCGGGGGATCAGGAAGGAATTTTTTCCCCTGCTGTAGCAAATTGGATCATGCTCTGCTGGGGTTTTTTGCCTTCCTCTGGATCAACTGTGGGTATGGAGTTGGGTGTATGGGATTGTATTGTGTTTTTTATTTTGTTTGTTTATTTTTTTGTGGTTGAACTGGATAGACTTGTGTCTTTTTTCAACCTGACTAACTATGTAACTATGTAAGTGACCACAGAGCGAAAGCTCCAAGTACTGTGGTTATCAGGAAGTGTGGGGATCAGAGAAGAATTACAGCAACTTGAGAGCAAAAACAAACAATGAGGACATGAAAACAGCACTGCATTAAGGTAAAGGAAGCCATTAAGATAAAAAAAATATTCCTTTACAAACCCTTTAATCATAGCTGACAATTATAAAACATCACATCTAATATATAGCAAACTTTTAAAGACATGTGATCAATGCTAACCCCTGATAGGTCAACACTAATTAACCAATAGGGTTGCCAGATCTAAATCCCTAACCACAATCATCTGTGTGTGTGAACAGGTCTCAGAGATCACTGAGATTTAACCCCGGAATGTCTGGATTATTGGAAAATGTATGATGAAAAACAAGTATAATAAATGTTTCTCGTATAAAAAACTCATATAGATACAAAAATGTAGTTCATATTTAAAAAAAAAAAAAGATATAAATGAAGTAGCTGAAACTATATGAATTTATCTGTAAATATAGTGGAACTGTATAAAAAAAGTGCATTCAATTAAATTAGATTAAATTAAATTAGATGTGTGTATCTAGTGATAAAAGACGATTGTTGTAATAACAGTGTATACACACCCATTAACTAATAAATTAATAAATAAAAATGCCCTTTGTGATGCGATTTTATAGTGAAAATGCATAATGTGTAGAGGATGAAAGTGAAAATTGAGCAGTGAAAAAAACACTAGTGAATCTTGTTCGCTTCCAGGAACTAATAAAAATTATTGGGTGATGTGTGTGTGTATATATGTGTGTGTGTGTATGTATGTGTGTATATGTGTAATATATATATATATATATATATATATATATATATATATATATATATATATATATATATATATATATATATATATATATATATATATATATAACCAGTTACCACCTAAAATACATAAAAATATTGAACATGTTAATATTTCTAGTGTGATGTAATAAAGAGTGAAATAAAATACAGATAAATTCATATAGTTTCAGCCACTTCATTTATATCTTTTATTTAAATATGAACTGCATTTTTGTATCTATGTGAATTTTTTATACGAGAAACACATATTCGTTTTTCATCATACATTTTCCAATAATCCAGACATTCCGGGGTTAAATCTCAGTGATCTCTGCGACCTGTTCTCACACACACACACACACACACACACACACACACACACACACACACACACACACACACACACACACACACATATTGTGGTTAGGGATTCAGATCTGGCAACCCCATTGGTTAATTAGTTTTGACCTATTAGGGGTTAGCATTGATCACATGTCTTTGAAAGTTTGCTAGATGTGATGTTTTATAAATGTCAGCTATGATTAAGCACTTTTATAGCGCAAAACGCGTCGGCTGTTTTACTCCCGTGTAGTGTGCTGTGTAGTGCATTTTTCCTTTTTTAAATAAAGACAACCAGCAAGGTTTTTTGGAGTGCGGCTGTCCATATTTTCTTTTTCCATTTGTTGCCTTGTGCATTGCCAGCACCCTTGATCTCCTGAGACCATACTAATCATCCTAACACAATCCACCTGGAGCGGTAACTTTTTTTCTTCAATTAAAAAACAAACTAAAATCTTTTAGGTGGGGGGTAAAATTAAAAAACTAAAATAATGTGGTTGCATAAGTGTGGCTGTATTCAAAATGAAGCAATTACATTCAAACTTGTGTTAAATAGCAGTCAGTTCACACCTGCCATCATTTAAAGTGCCTCTAATTAAACCAAAAATAAAGTTTGGCTGTTCTAGTAGGCCTTTCCTGACTTTGTCTTAGTCGCATCCTACAGAAAAAGCTATGGTCTACAGAGCGCTTCCAAAGCATTCATTGTTAAAAGGGATCAGTGAGGAAAGGGGTACAAAAGAATTTCCAAGGCATTAGACATACCATGAAACACAGTGAAGACAGTCATCATCAAGTGGAGAAAATATGGCACAACAGTGACATTACCAAGTACTGGACAGCCCTCCAAAATGTATTAAAAGACGAGAAGAAAACTGGTCAAGGAGGCTGCCAAGAGGCCTTACAGCAACATTAAAGGAGCTGCAGGAATATCGGCAAGTACTGGCTCTGTGGTACACGTGACAACAATCTCCCGTAATCTTCATATCTCTGGGCTATGGGGTAGAGTGGCAAGACTCTTAAGAAGAAAAATATCCAAGCCCTGCTAACTTTTGCAAAAACACAAAAGCACGTAGGATAATATGTCATGGTCTAATGAAACCAAGGTTGAACTTTTTGGCCATAATTCCAAAAGATATATATGGTGCAAAAACACTGCACATCACCAAAAAGAACACTATACCCACAGTGAAGCATGGTGGTGGTGGCAGCATAATGCTTTGGGACTGTTTTTCTTCAGCTAGAACAGGGGCCTTAGTCAAGGTAGAGGAAATTATGAACATTTCCAGATACCAGTCAAAATTGGCAGAAAAACCTTCAGGCTTCTGCTAGAAAGCTGAACATGAACTTCATCTTTTAGCATGACAACAACCCAAAGCATACATCCAAATCAACAAAGGAATGGCTTCACCAGAAGAAGATTCAAGTTTTGGAATGGCCCAGACCTAAATCCTATTGAAAATTCTGAAGGGTGATCTGAAGAGGGTGTATAGGAGATGTTCTCGTAATCTGACAGATTTGGAGTGTTTTTGCAAAGAAGATGGACAAATATTGCCAAGTCAAGATGTGCAATACTGATAGACTCATACCCAAAAAGACTGAGTGCTGTAATAAAATCAAAAGGTGCTTCAACAAAGTATTAGTTTTAGGGTGTGCACACTTGTGCAACTAAATTATTTAATTGTTTTTTATTTTTACTTCCCTCCACCTAAAAGATTTCAGTTTGTTGTTTTAATTGAGTTGTACAGTTTATAGATCATATTAAAGGTGGAAAAAGTTCTGAAATTATTTATCTTTGTCTTTTTTTACATCATAGAAACATGACATTATAACAGGGATGTGTAGATTTTTCTTTTATATCCACTGTATAAGAAAGGTTTGAGCCATTAAATTAACATAGGATGAACATGAGTCGGCTACCAAATTTTAATCTAGTGTTATCAAATTGATAGAAATAAAGCTAAACTCCAGTTATGATTTTTATTGCATACTTACATTGGATAAGCTTGGACCTATAAAGTATGCATTTATCGTGCCTGAGCAATTGCTGTGGAAGCTGCAAATTATTTATTGTGATAGCGGTGATCTTCTAGGAGCTGTGCCAAGCAGCTTTACTTCTGCATAGTAACCACAGGGGGGGTCACTCGCTCGGCACTGCCACCATTCACAGAATTACTTGTATTTACAATGAATGCAAAGCCTTCTCTGATTGGACTGGGTGGAAAGGTGATGGATTAATAATTCGTATAATAAAACCCTACTCATTTTGATATTTTATTTAAAAGCAACATGACCTTATAAACTAAACAGGGACCTATGATAAATGCAAAACATCCAAAAAAGTAGAGTAGAGCTCACCCACACTCTCTTCTGCTACCTCCACCAATGGAATGCAGGTAGAGCTCTTGCACCCATTTAGAGCACACCCCACAATCAAGGTCATAGGCATGCACAGTTCCACATTGAGGCATCATCTGACCAGCAAACTAGGTTCTCTGAGTCTCTGCTAAAGCTGGACTAAGATTTTCATTTGTAATTGATCTAAATAAGGGAAACCACTAACCAAGTTGAGTCATATTGTATTTACACCTGGTAAGTGTTTAAGTTTCCTACACTTTTTTGTATTTTTTATGAAAGGTTCTCATTAATGGTCTTTTAGAGATTAGAGTTGGTGCTGTGCTAAGCTGTCTATAAACTGGCTAAGCTGTCATGTGTTCTCATGTGCAGATTCTTAATGTCTGGTTGAAGATCTATAAAATGGAGAGAAATATGAGGGGCTACCATTACTGATCTACTTCTGAAACTTCTAGGTGCCTGGCTCTTATGTTTTGGCTTCAATACTTACTAAATCACTTATTTGGAACAAGAATGCAGATCAGACAATCAGACATGCTTATCAGTGACTCGGATTATTGAAGCAAGAGGGTTAGCATTATAGGCAGGCAGTTAGCATTTTTTGAGAAGCAGAGGTCAACAGTGACAACCTTTCTTTCTTTAACCACTTGACCACTGGGCACGAAAACCCCCTTAATCACCAGACCAATTTTCAGCTTTCGGTGCTCTCACAATTTGAATGACAATTACTCAGTCATACAACATTGTACCCATCTGAAATTTTTGTCCTTTTTTTCCCACAAATAGAGCTTTCTTTTGGTGGTATTTGATCACCTCTGCGGTTTTTATTTTTTGCGCTAAAAAAGAAAAAAGACTGAAAATTCTGTAAAAAAAAAAAAAAAAAATCTAGTTTCTGTCATATTAGCAGGTTATTTCTCACACACAGCATATGCATACTACAAATTACACCCCAAAACACATTCTGCTATTCCTCCCGAGTATAGCGATACCACATGTGTGCGACTTTTACACAGCGTGGCCACATAGAGAGGCCCAACATGCAGGGAGCACCATCAGGCGTTCTGGAGCACCCAGGCCAATTCTGACATTTCTCTCCTACATGTAAAAATCATCATTTATTTGCTAAAAAAATTACATAGAAACCCAAAACATTATATATGCTTTTTTTTCAAAGACCCTAGAGAATACAATGGCGGTTGTTGCAACTTTTTATCTTGCACGGTATTTTCGCAGCAATTTTTTGAACGCGTGTTTTTAAAAAAAAAACAGTTTTGTGCTTAAAAAAAAAAAAAAACAGTAAAGTTAGCCCAATGTTTTTGCATAATATGAAAGATGAAGTTACGCCGAGTAAATAGATACCCAACATGTCACCCTTCAAAATTGCACACGCTCGTGAAATTGCGCCAAACGTTGCTACTTAAAAATCCCCATAGGCGACGTATTGCAAGGTATTGGAGTATTGAGGGTATTGCGGAGTATTGGGGGGGTATTGCAGAGTATGGGGGGGTATTGCAGAGTATGGGGGGGGGGTATTGCAGAGTATGGGGGGGGGGTATTGCAGAGTATGGGGGGGGGTATTGCAGAGTATGGGGGGGGGTATTGCAGAGTATGGGGGGGGGTATTGCAGAGTATGGGGGGGGGTATTGCAGAGTATGGGGGGGGGTATTGCAGAGTATGGGTGGGTATTGCAGAGTATGGGGGGGTGGGTATTGCAGAGTATGGGTGGGTGGGTATTGCAGAGTATGGGGGGGTGGGTATTGCAGAGTATGGGGGGGTGGGTATTGCAGAGTAAAATAAAAAAAATGATGAGTGCAATACTCTGCAATACCCCACCCCATACTCTGCAATACCCCACCCCATACTCTGCAATACCCCACCCCATACTCTGCAATACCCACCCCCCCAGGGTGGGTATTGCAGAGTATGGGGTGGGGTATTGCAGAGTATGGGGTGGGGTATTGCAGAGTATGGGGTGGGGTATTGCAGAGTATTGCACTCATCATTATTTTTTTTTTACTGCAGAGTATTGCGCAGGGATGGCTGGATCTGTGACTGCAATTGTCACAGATCCAGCCCACAGTGCGGCGGCTGCTGCTGCCGCCCGATCCCCCCCCCCTCCCTCTCCTCTCACACTGTACCGAACGGTACAGAGAGGAGAGGGAGGAACCGGCGTCATTACATGACGCCGGTTTGTTTACAAGTGATCGCGCCGTCATTGGACGGCGCGATCACGTGGTAAGGAGCCGCTTCCATTGGCTCCTTACCGCGAGTGCTGTTGCTGCGGGTCCCGTAGACCCGGCGAGCACCGGCGATCGCGTGTGCGCGCCCGCTCGGGCGCGCACAACGCAGTCTCTGGGAGGACGTACATTGACGCCCTCCTAGAGTACAGGAACCGCTCTGTAGCCGTATTTTGGCTATAGGGCGGTTACCAACTGGTTAAAGGTTTACATGATGAATGCATAATTGAATCTCCCTTATATCAATGAAAAAGAAGGCATAGTGTGATTATACACCCCTAGAGTCAACTAAATACCAGGGGTTTGGTAGTCAGCTGAAAAAACAGAACTGGTGATTGCTGTTTTCCCAGTTGGCCAGTGTATATGCAAACTTTAATAACCGTGTCTTTTTGTGTGACAGGAGCTGGGCCTTCAGCAGCTACGGGAAGGAGCCTTTGGAACGAGCCTCAGGGCGATCCTTTGTGTCCTAACGCTGTTGTTTTATCATACTTATATATCATTAATACTTGGTAAGCTTGCACATACTACCAGTTTTTTTTAAAGTGTATATGTGAAACTTTGCAAATGTAAAGTATAAAATACAACTGCATTTTCTGTATTTGCAGAGAAGTTTCATTTGATTTTTCTTGGGTATTTCTTAATTCTGCAGTTTTTTAAACCTTCACTTTTGTCTTTGCTATTTTTAAGACTGCTTGAGATAAGCGTATAGCCACAGTTTTACATTTTTAACACTGAAGCCTCTTCTCTTGTTTGAATTGTATACCACAGAAAAGAACATTTAAAGTATAAATGGACATGCCTAAAAGAAATGTGTAATGTTCATCGATCAATATGAAAATGGATGAGCTTAAGCACCACTTTGCACTGCAGTCGTTTTGCATTACTGCTCTTTGCTCACTATGCAAGTCTATGAGTCTGCCAAACCACTGCAAACAATATTTTTATCTTGGCACTCAGTAAGTAAGAAAGCAGGGTAATTGCTTTCAAATTTTGAGCTACTTCTATCAGGAAGAGCATATATGTAATATTGGTTCCCTCAAACATTACTTTTGACAACATTTTTACATTTCTATATTCACGTCTGCAATTTAAAGCCATGCGCTAAATAAAAGGAAAAAAAAAAAAAGATTTCTGGATTTTAGCAAAGAGCATATTTTATTATTATTATGACTGGTACAGTATGTAAAATGTCTTTAACCACTTCAGTCCTGGAAGAATTTACCCCTGACCAGAGCTCTTTTTGCGATTCGGCACTGCGTTGCTTTAACTGACAATTGCGTGGTTGTGCGACGTTGCACCCAAACAAAATTGACGTCCTTTTTTCCCCACAAATAGAGTTTTCTTTTGGTGGTATTTGATCACCTCTGCGGTTTTTATTTTTTGCTCTATAAACAAAAAAAAGAGCGACAATTTTGAAAAAAAAGCAATATTTTTTCCCTGTTTGCTGTAATAAATATTCCCCAAAAATATATAAGACCGATATGTATCCTTCTACATATTTTTGGTAAAAAAAATCGCAATAAGCGTATATTGGTTTGCGCAAAGGTTATAGCGTCTACAAAATAGGGGATAGATTTATGGCTTTTTTTTAATTCATTTTTTTTTTATTAGTAATGGCGGCGATCTGAGATTTCTATCATGACTGCGACATCATGGCGGATACATCAGACACTTTTGACGCTATTTTGGGACCATTGTCATTTATACAGCGATCAGTGCTATAAAAATGCACTGATTACTGTGTAAATAACACTGGCAGGGAAGGAGATAAAGGGCTTAACTGTGTCCTAGGGAGTGGTTCTAACTGTGGGGGGGGCTACAAGTGACATGACAGGGAGCAGTAGATCTCTGTCCTGTCACTAGGCAGAACAGGGAATGCCTTGTTTACATAGGCATCTCCTCATTCTGCTTCTCCATGACACGAGTCCATGTCACGGAGCATGCGGCAGGAGTGCGCGCCCACTATGACTAAATTTAAACAGCTGTGCTATTCTGCCGACGTAGTCGTGGTCGTAGTCGTGCGGCGATCGGCAAGCGGTTAAATTGCACAACAAATGCTGTGCATCAGATTAGAAACAAGGTTACAGAGCAGCAATACCTATAATGTATAGAGGAATGTTTCTCAACCTTTGTTCAGTCAAGGCACCCTTTAAAATTATGGACTGTCTCAAGGCACCCTATTTTAAAATGTAAAAAACAATTCTAATAACTTTACACAATGCAGCAACATCCACACGTAGGACGCCCAACGTTGGAGGCAATATATTCTAACGCAAATACACTTTTGCATGCTGGTACTGACTAGTATTCCAATGTTTCTCCTTTCTCTCCATCAGTCAGTTAATGTCACCCCAGTGCTGAGGGAGAAGGACACCGGAGGTTCAAACAAGGATGATGTGGATCCTCCTTATTAACTGATGATGTCTTTGGTTGTTAGGATGTCAGTATCTAAAAAGTCATAATGGTGCATAATGAAAACCAGTGGCTTTGTGTATTTAAAAGTCAGGCTTGAGCCACCTGCTGGCTTGTATACCATTTTTTTTTTATCAAGTTTTAGGCATTTTGCCAAGGCACCCCATGGCACCCTGGTTGAAAAAGGCTGGTATAGAGTGTAACTAAATATGTGCATACTGAGAATTACTTTCCATTTAATATCCCTGCCTTTTGCATGCCATCTGTTGTCCTAGCAATGGGGCTCAATACCAAGATATTGGCTTGTAATGTTGGTTCAAATAACTAAGCCATTATCTGATTAGATTAAATGAATACATGCATATTTCAACCTTTCCTTTCGTTCTGGGAGTCTCAATAACTGTGTTGCCCATGCCAATTAGCTGCAGTTCTACTTTTCTTTGTTATTATTAAAACAACAACCAGGGTAATTTTAACAACACATTTAACTGTCAGTTTCCTTTCTATTGTAATTCAATTTCAGTCTTGCTAGCTGATGTCGGATAATTATACCTACAGACTTGAGTGAGTGTTGTCACTTTTTTGTTTTCAGCAAGGTGACAATATTGTCAGTGGCTATCACCCATGACCATTTACCAACCTCTGAGGTGAAACTGGTTAGAAAACCTTTTTGAATTACTATTTTTTGTCCTCCTGTTGCCCAGCCATGTGTGCCTATACATCTGACTGCCTTCAAATTTTGTAGGCACATTGAAGTCTGCTGGGAGACATTCCTCATGTTTATGGTCATGCACTGACTACATCAATCATACCCAGCTATCTAGTTGGAGAACTAGCAATTGGTCTTGTTGGAATTTTCCAGACAATTATTGAAGCCTAATTGAAGCTTCAGCTCGAATATGAAAAAGGACATCAGGGTGCAGCAAAATAGTAAGAGTGTCGAGCCCCACCTTTTTTGTTTTTGTAGAAAATCCTTTCCTTGTGTGCTGCAAACAGGACCACGGCACTCTTTGTGAGAGGAGTAGTCTTCTCTGCAGTAGTCTGACATGCCTCCTGAGGCAAACCTACAACTTCCCAATCAGCCACATTTGCTGAGGAGAGAAAGTGTGGCTGATTGGAGAGTCGTTGGTCTGACTCACAAAGGGTTGTCACAACTTTTGGTTTTCTTTTGTAAATCTTCCCCAGGCCCAGTGCAAAATTACTTGTCTGCAGCTTACACAAGGAAAGGCTTTTGCACTATGACTGGTGGGACTT
Organism: Rana temporaria; assembly: GCF_905171775.1. Taxonomy (NCBI): domain Eukaryota; kingdom Metazoa; phylum Chordata; class Amphibia; order Anura; family Ranidae; genus Rana; species Rana temporaria. The sequence continues at coordinate 303,983,905 of NC_053489.1, read as the reverse complement.
GGCTCTTGTACTGTTTTATTTGAGCTGAAGCTTAATTTAGGAAGCCCTTTGAGTTTTTATTGGTGTCGTTCTCCCCATTAGGATGGGTTCACACTTGTCCGACAAACGCTCCTACATTGGGAGCTCATGTCGCATGACGTGTGAAAATCAATGTTTCCCTATGAAAGCTGTCTTAACTGGTCCTACACAAGTCGGTCCGACTTTGAAAATGCTCCCTGTACTACTTTGGTCCTACATTGATCCTACTTCAGCCCATTGAATATCATTGAAGTCGGACCAAAGTAGGAGCCTTGTCCTAACCATCCGACTTTTGACATCTGACATGGTGATTACAGCAGCAGTAAAAGGAATTTATCTCACACTAGGATTGTTTTGATTGGTCAAAGAACAAGTCAGACTATCACAAAGTCAGATCAAAGTAGTATCCTGTTCATGAAAGTAGGATGGATGTAGGACCAATGTAGGATCAGTGTAGGATCAATGTAGGACAGATGTCGCAGAGCAAAGTAGGATGAAAGTAGTACTGCTGTCGTGTAGTATAGTGTGAACCCAGCCTGAGGCTGGGTTCACACTACTACACTACTTTCATCCTACTTTGCTCTGCTACATTGGTCCTACATTTATCCTACATTGGTCCTACATCCATCCTACTTTCATGAACAGGATACTACTTTGGTCCGACTTCAATGATATTCAATGGGCCTGAAGTAGGATCAATGTAGGACCAAAAGTAGTACAGGGAGCATTTTCAAAGTCGGACCGACTTGTGTAGGACGCTACAAGACGCTCTCATAGGGAAACATTGAACACAGAGCAAAGTAGGATGAAAGTAGTGTAGTAGTGTGAACCCAGCCTTAGGGAGATTCACTTTCTCTGTTCTAGAGACCATGGTCACCGACACAGAAAGTGAGGGAAAATCCCAAATTTTTTAATCACCACCAGAGCAAGACATAAGGAAAAAATCTTTTATATATAGACACCTGTTCCTGAGACATCTTTTGTGTCAAAGCTTAATTGAACAAGTTGAAGTTATAAGCTGATTGGCTACCATGCAGAGCTGCAAAAGATTTTTCCCTCTCCAGTTTTAGTAAATCAACCCCAATGTTTGAGGGAAATGTGGCAAGATTAATCACTGTAAGAAATTCAATGGGCCTGTACTACACCCATTAGGCAATCTCTAAATATATAATTTTATTTTTAGGAACTGGTGAAGGTAATCTTGAAGAAGCCGAGGCACTTATTGAACCCTACCTTGAGAAGTTCCCAAATGTATGTGATTTTTATATTGTAACTAAATAATTCATGCTACTGTAATAAATATGGCAAACTTAGTAATGTGGTGTTTTCTTCTCAGGGATCTATAATTCTTTTCTATGCTGCTCGAATAGGAGTACTTAAAGGAAACTTTGAACAGGTAATACTACAGTTTTTTTTTTTTGCATGCAATATTGATTTAAGAGAAACTTTTTAATAAGAAAAATGTAGGGAGCATCAATAAGTATTTTTATAAAGTGTTAGTTTCCTGGCTTTCATTGCTGACTTTCTGGATTTCATATTTTTAGTTAGGGAGTATACAGATCCGTTCTGACTTAAAGTAGACTTTCTGCATTCCTGATCCCGGGCAGTGCCTCAGAAAATACCAAGGCCCCTTTCACATGGGCTGTCAGATCAGGTCCACCTGTCAGTTTTTCAGGTGGACCTGATCGGATGCTCCATTCGCCTCTATGGAGCGGCAGATGTCAGCAGTGACATGTCCACGGACACTCGCTGCTATTAAAATCTGATCCTCTCTGCCAAAACCACACAGATGGATGTCATATTTTTCATCCGTCTGGTGTATGGGATCGGATGAAAACTAACAAATGGTCCATTTTCATTCGATCTCCCTGTAGAGGAGAGTAAGACTCTGTCCTTCTCCGCTCAGTAAGCGGAGACGGACCTGTCATCTGCCTGCTCAGCAGGGATTGGCGGAGCGATTTCCTGCTGAGCAAGTTGATCCCACAGAACGAAGGCACTTGTGTAAAAGGGGCCAAAGACAAAATGGAAGTTGGCATTCTCAGGAAGTGTTAGTTAAGAACCCCCACCTCCCTATACATTTGTTGTACATAGAAATTAAAATGAGTGTCAATGCCATTAGCTTTAATTGAGGAATTTTTTAGACGTAACATAAAGTGTTGATTAAGTGAATGTTTGATGAATACAATTGCATGTTGAAAACTAAACTGAACCTTATTATTGACAGCAAAATTATATAGTCTGCTGATTTATAACAGCCAGTCAGTCATCCATACTGTTTAATGAGCTTTTGAGTGCTGTGGGGCAATATACGTAACGCGTTAACATTATTAAAGCTTGCTGTGGCATGTTCTGGACTGCAAAGATGAGCTACACCTCATGCCCAAATACTTTATTCAGTTTTGCGTACCCACATGGAGTTGCTGTCATGCAGACAGATGTACATTTTTAGCAATGAGATGAAGGGTTCAGTTCCTGATCTAGACCATACTTGTTTAGCTTTAGTGGTAACAGTATGTGATCAACATAATTTTCAATATACAAGGTTTTTTTTTGTTGTGTTTTTTTTTTTTATTAAGGCCCAGGAGACATTCCAGCAATGCATTAAGTCTCAGCAGGAATGGAAGCAGATTCACCACTTGTGTTACTGGGAGCTGATGTGGTGCTATTCCTTCCAACAAGACTGGCTCCAGGCATACCGCTATGCTGACCTCCTCAGCAAGGAAAGCAAGTGGTCTAAGGTATGTAATGCTGTGCTTTTAATATCGCACATATAGTGATGAATGTAAGTATTCATCTGTCGTTGCTCGTACAAATTTATTTTTACTTCCATTGCGCTGAAGCTTCTAAGCAGAAGCTCTCTCTGTGTGTGTGGTTGTGTGGGGTGGTGTTTGGGTGTGTGTGTGTGTGTGTGTGTGTGTGTGTGTATATGTGTTATATATACATGTATATATTATTTGAGTGGCGCTAATAACACATCTGTGCTTTTTATATGTAGCACTATCCCTGCTGGTTTAGATTTGGGTTTTGCACGTTACCTCAAAGTTCGTTGTCCAGGGGAGAAAGTCTGTAAGAATTGCAATGTCTACACAAGATGTAAAACCTTCAACTGTAGATTTTATTTTTGCTGCATAAAACTTGTGAAGGAAGTAGAGAGTACAAAGAGAAGGGGAGGGTTCAGGTACATGGTACAGAGTGCACAAAATGTATTCAAAGTTCAAGTATATACCACTCACTCCTGAGTGGGTATTGCTCACCCGGATAGACCCCTCTCACATGGCCTAGCAGCCTGAATGATGCACAGACAGTATAGAAACAGTCTCTGCCACAGACCGTCTGAGAGCACAGGATGGGTAGTCAGGAATCCTCTGCCACAGGATTTCAGTCCCAAACTTCTTGCCTTACAGCAAAAGTGCCTTTAAGTCAATCCGGTTGGCATAGTGGATCCCTTTCCTTAACAAGGTCACCAAGCCTATCCCGAGACATCCGCTTGCCTTGCTTGTCTCCTCCAGGGCAGGTCCTTCCCCGGTTTCCTTCGCTACAAAGCTTCCCCCGCTTGGATGGACAGCTTAGGATCCGTTGTATAACCACAGGCTCCAGCCAGCATAGCTGGGCCTACCTGATAGAAATGCAGCCTCGGACCAACGTGGTCCCGGGGCCAGAATCGCACACGCCCACCTCGCGCCAGGAGGGCCACGAGGCGAAGGTCCTTGAAAAACAGCGTCTGCCCCTTAAGTATCCCTTCCCAGCCTTCACAGCGGGACACCACTCCCACTGGGCTGCTGCCGAGAAGGGTCACTCAACACACTATGGTTCGCCAGGAGTTCCAACATGGGCCTGAAGTGGTAACGCCACCTACAGGCAACAAGGGATAACTTCTACTGAGCACAACCACAGCCAGAACAGAGGCAAATTGACACAGAATTAACGTCTATGGCTTAGACGCCCCCTAAATTTATAGTAGCGCCCTTGTCATTGTACATCTACTCATCAGTAGTTGTACACTGTCTGAATATTCAAGTCAGTAGTGAATTGTCATGACATTTGAGGAAAAGTACAGAAATGTCTGGCGCTGGGTTTTGTCGAGCCCTGGTTTACAAGCAATGATGTGTATATATATAATGGTATATTCATGTTTTTTTTTTTTACTGCTAATGGTGGCAACCAGTGACTTCTAGTGGGACTGTGATATTGCTGTGAGCAATGTGACACTGACGCTGGGGGAAACTATCTGCAACGAAAATCACTTTCACTGATACAGTGATCAGTGCTAATGCTATACACTGTCACTGTACTAATGACACTGGCTGGGAAGGGGTTAACATTTAGGGGCAATCAAAGGGTTAGCTGTGTGCCTACAATGTTTACTGTGTGTACTTTGTTGTGTTTTCACTAAGCTAAGTGCCAGTTTTTACTCCTTGCTTTGCAGAGAGAAGAAAATGGCACATCACCGCTGTCAGAAGAGAGCTCTGTGTTTATCTACACAGAGCTCTCTTCTGTCATTCGTTCAGCGGGTGCCAGACATAAATCATTGTTCGAGACCTACTGATCGGCTTGTGCCGCAGTGAATGGCAGCACAGCTGGGGGCAGCATGAGCCTCTACCCAGGAGAAGCGTATCGCATACATTCTAAAGTAGGTCAGTTACTGGGTGATTATAGAGATGTTTCTAAGAGCAGTTTTCTTCAAGAACTGCTAGCAATCAGGCCCCCATTTGTATTGGATGGCTGAGATGACCAGAGGCATACTGTGATTATTCATCCCAGGAAAGGTCTGAAATGCCTGACCTTCAACCGACAAAGGACACAAACTGAACATTTACTGTGCTTTGTATATTCCAAAAGGGTTGATGATCTGAGTGCATTTAAACTCCCTCCAGTGTTTGTTGTGGACAGATACCAAAACACAGCAGATGGTTATTTCATTAAAGGTTTATTCTACAGAAATATCTCCGCATGAAGTAACAAAATCGCTCAGACTGTTTTACTTTTGCAAATATCTTGAAACATTTGTTTGTTTTGTGTTAAAGTAATACTAAAGGCTCGTGTTTTATTTAAATTTTTTTTTTTAGTCTAAAAAAAACAAAAATGTTCTACTTCCCTGCTCTGTGTAGTGGTTTTGCACAGAGCAGCATCGATACTTCTCTGGTCCCTTGCTGGTGCTCTTGGTCCCTCCCTTCTGCCGGGTGCCCCTCGAGCAAGCAGCTTGCTATGGGGGCACCCGAGCCGCTGTTCTGTGTGTCCATTCAGACACGGAGCCACGGCTCGGACCAGTCCCCCCCCCCTTCGGCCATTGACCCACTGACTTTGACAGCAGCGGGAGCCAATGGTGCCCCACTGCTGTCTCAACCAATGAGGAGGGAGAGTCCCGGACAGCCGAGACTCTCGTTCAACATTGCTGCTGCACACAGAAGAACTTCTGACTTTAGAACCACTTTAAAATGGTTTTAAACAAAAATATAATATATTGCAGCTTACCACTGAGATGGGGTGGCTGCATTCGTTTTGTTTTAGGTTTCTTCCCTCTGTTTTCACCTGATGATCTGGCCAGTACAACACCTCCTGTATTAGAGTGCCCCCACTCTGGATAAAGGAGTACAGGGGCACGTTTGAACAGCCATGTCAGTCTTGTGGAGGGTGATAGACTGTTAAAAGTACTAGCAAATTTAGATACACTAACAAATAGAAGCCAAACTCCAGCTAACGCTGCAGTTACAGCAACAGTTTTTTTTTTCCTTTTGGATAAAAGTTTTACACAAATTAAAAGCTGATCGCTGTAAGCAATGCTGTCAGTGGTAAATGGTTTGACTTGTCACTCTTAAATGCTGTAATAACTAATAATACATTTGCAGGAGAGCTTGCTGGATAGATCAAAAGAAAGCCCAAAAAAGGAAACTAATGCAGCCATCACATCTAGGAATTGGTAAGCTGCACTTTAGTGTTTCCAGTCCAGTATAGTGTTTTCAGTGGTGCTGCGGAGATCGGCTAGATTACTCCCCTCGGGATCCACTTTCCCCGCACACTGGGGGGGCTCCCTCCCATCAGCTCTCAGAGCTCTCTTCACTGAACTCTGCAGAGTGTAATTTCAGATCTCTGCCCCATGTTTTCTAACAGTTCAAACAAGATTCTGGACTTTGAACAGATATAGAGAAGAAAAGACTGCAGATAAACAGATATAACTTATCTAGGAGGATTTGTTTCATCTCTCTGTATCACATGATGTCAGCCAGTTGCAGACTATATGTAAACGTTTACAACAACTTTAAGTTGGTTTAAAAATGTTTTTTAATCAAGTTAATTTTGCCTGTGAAAGGCAGGGGCAGCTTAGACCACAATTGCAGATTGCCGTTAATAGTTTTATAATGGCCTAGGATAAGTCTTTTGAGATTGCAATCCCTAGGTATTTAAAGTAGAGTGGCCATCAATGCCACAAAAAAAACTGTGGCGATTAAACACCACTAAAAGAAAGCTCCAGCGGCCTCAAAAAAAAAAAAAAAAGCATTTTGTTTGGGTGCAATGTTGCATAACCACGCAATTGTCATTCAAAGCTTGACAGCGCTGAAAGCTGAAAATTGGCCTGGGCAGGAAAGGGGTAAAAGTGGCCAGTAGGCACGTGGTTAACCAGTTCCCGCCCAAGATACATAAATGCACGTCCTTGAATTTGAGCGGGGATATCTGAATGATGCCTGCAACTACAGGCATCATTCAGAGATTGTTTTTTAGAGCCGGCGATTCTGTGCACCATAAGAAAAATCATATCAGCTGTTCCTCCACTTGATCGTTCTTACGGGCGGCGATGGGGGACGCTCCCCCCCTCCCGCCGCCCTCCGGTGCTTCTACTGACTCACCGCTGCGATCGGTGAGTCAGAGAATGGATCCGCCGGCCCCGGATGCTTACCATAGAGATTTCTGGCGGACCAGATGGTCGCCGGAGTCTCTATGATCGTTCGGAGGCCAGACGCGATGTTATGACGTCATGCCCGGCCTCTGCATTCAAAAAAACGGTGCCGCCTTGGCCTAGAGATGAGATATGGGGTCTTATTGACCCCATATCTAACTTTAAAGAGGACCTGTCATGCTTACTCCCATTACAAGGGATGTTTACATTCCTTGTAATAGGAATAAAAGTGATCAAAACTTTTTTTTTTTTAAAGTGTCAAAGTAAAAAGTTAAAAGTAGTATTAACAATAAAAATGTTTTTTTTTTTTTTTAAAGTGCCCCTGTCCCTGTGTGCTCGCACGCAGAAGCGAATGGATACGCAAGTCCTGCCCACATATGAAAATGGTGTTCAGACAACACATGTGAGGTGTCGCCAACGAACGTTAGAGCGAGAGCAATAATTCTAGCCCTAGACCTCTTCTGTAACTCAAAATATGTAACCAGTAAATAAATTAAAGTGTCGCCCGTGAAGATTTTTAGCACCGAAGTTTGGCGCCATTCCACGAGCGTGTGCAATTTTGAAGGGTGACATGTTGGGTATCTATTTACTCGGCATAACATCATCTTTGACATTATGCAAAAAAATTGGGCTAACTTTAATGTTTTGTTTTTTTAAAGCGTGAAACTTTAAAAAAAGGTGTTGGAAAAATTGCTGCGCAAATACTGTGTGAGATAAAGTTGCAACGACCGCCATTGTATTCTCTAGAGTCTCTGCTTTAAAAAAAAAAATAAACATTCATAATGTTTGGGAGTTCTATGTAATTTTCTATCAAAAAAATATGATTTTTACATGTAGGAGTGAAGTGCCAGAATTGGCCTGGATGGGAAGTGGTTAAACAAGCTGCTAGCAGGCGTCAGAACTTCTTGAAGCTTGTGGAAAGCCTACTAGCAGCTTGTTTAAAGTGGCAATCAACACTCCGATTAGGTTCGCTCCGCTTGCAGGCGTGGTCCATTGGGCACAGGTGAGGCTTCATTGAATGATGGGCACAGGTGCCTCTGCTGCTATTTTAAAAATGTAATTACATAATTGCATAAAACATTTAAGTGTCATTTCATGAGATAATTTGAGGGTGTGTTTAGGGGTGGAATTAGGGGCAGGGTAGGGTTGTTTGGGGCAACTGGCAACCCTTAAGGCCTGGCTAGTCGCTCAGGACTTTACATTTGGAGCCCTGTTCTAGACCACAGGCATTAAATTGATTGTCACTGATCTGGGATGCAGTTCTTGGACCCTATTAGATTGAGCCAAATAAGGGAAGAATTCCACTTGGTGCTAAGGCCTGCTGAATGTAAAGCAGGATATAGGAGAAGTAGACAGTGGTCAACTATGCCTCTTGTCAGGTAAGCTATAGAGTCCAACATGCATAACATTTTAGCATTGCCTAAAATAAGATCAATACGCTAGAATGTCTCCAAACATCAAGCCAGCCCTGACTGGACATGCATTTTATTACAGTAGGTGAAACCACTGCAAGCCTATGCAACAAGGGTATAATAAAGCACAACTCAAGCCAAAGCTAATTTTTGTTTAGAACAGAGTATGGTTACTGAGGCAAAAAAGTGAATAACATTTCTCCATTGGTGGTACAGAAATTAATTCACACAGCAGTCGTGAGTAGGGATGATGCACACACATTAAGACATTGTCCACAAAGTGGGGCACACTTGTGTTCCTCTTTACCACAGTTCAACTCTTTAATATCATGGTTGGAGCTTATAGCAAAGGTAAGGGACTCCGTCACCAGAACAATCAATAATGGTGATAAGGGGCAGCTGATGGTCTCTCTGAATATCTATTTGTAAGGATATATACCTTTCACTTGATTTATACGCTTTCAGAACGTGGTAGAAGTTGGGAGAGATTGAGAGCCAAACCCCATAGCTTCTAGATTGTTAAATGGGTATTACCACAACCGAGCAAAAGCTTTAAGTGGTATTAGACCCAAAAACAAACATTTATTCCATTGCAGTTTACCAATTCTTAGTTGTGATTGCTTCATTCGTTTTCTTTTTTAGGCTTTCTTTATTTTTTACCTGGCCAGTAAGTCTGATGTTCAACAGAACAAGCTCTCCTGCACCTATAGAAGTTATGAGTGTTGAGACAAACCATTTACCTTGGTCAGGGGTGCTTATAATGATTGGCTTTAATTTATTCAGTGTGAGCTAGAGTTTTGCTAGTGTATCTAAATTTGCTAGTATATCTAACACTCTTCCCAGATTGACACTGCTGCTGTCCAAAGGTGCTCCCTGTGCTCCTTCATTGAGTGGGGCCACTGTAATACAGGAGGTGTGTTACTGGTGAGCTCACCAGGTGAAAACAGAGGGGAGGGAAAAGCCTAAAAAAAAGAAAACTAATGCAGCCACCACTACTAATGATTGGTAGGCTGCAAGATATTACGTTTTTGGTTTTGGGTTTAATACTGTTTTTATGCAAGTCTAGTGACAGGGGCATTGGAAAACTTGAATTGTGCGTCCGTGTGGCTGAGACCGTAAAAAGTCCTGCCATGTTCATCTCACTACTTGTCCCAGCACATCTGTTTTCTTATGCAATGTTAAAAACATAGATTGAGTGGCATGCCACATTGTACATACCTCTAAAAGTGTTTAAACAGATGGAAGCTCTCCTAAATTCATTTGTGTGGGGGTCAAACCGACACAAGCTGGCATGGCATATACTCAAAAATCCAGTTTTGGAGGGAGGATGTTCCCTCACGGATTTGCAAGACTACTATATTGCGTCGCAATTATCCCACGTCCATCACTTTAATACAGCAGAAGCACAGAGGCATAGATCATTAGTATGTAACAGGCCAGGTAGCCACCTCCATACCCCGGTACAGGCTATATTTCGGACGGGACATGGGGGGTGTAAGACAGCACACTTCGGGGCTGACATGCTGACACACCAACAAAAAGTCTGGGACATAGCCCTTAAAAAACTGGACAGAATGCACGTACACTCTCATACACCACTGTGGAGAAACGGGAGTTTACCCGAATTAGAAACAGTTCCGGACCCGGGGATATGGGCGGCATATGGAATACTTTTCTTATCCCAGGTCCTCACGGAATCAGGCCCTAAATCCTTTTCGAACCTTAGGGAGGAATTCTCGCTTCCGCCTCAATTAATTTTTCGGTACCTGCAGCTTCGGCATGCACTTAGAACACAAATGGAACAGGTTGCAGTAGATTTGAGTAGACCGCAGGTGTTGGATGTCATCTTTGGGGCTGAATCAACAAAACTCACATCCAATTTATACTATATAATTAGACTGAAGAAGGTAGGCAATGTGTCACAGACAGCAAAGATAAAATGGGAACAGGACCTGGGACAGATAGAGGACACGGACTGGGGCGAGATACTGGAGGGGGTAAAGACGTCGTCCCCCAAACTGTCGGACAGGCTAACACAGCTATATATAATTCACTGTGCCTATTTGACGCCCAAGAGACTTGCGAAATTCCAACCCACACGGAATACTGCCTGCCCCATGTGTGCCGATGCGGCGGCCTCGTTCTACCACTTGTTGTGGCACTGCCCAGACATACAGGCCTACTGGCTGCAGATAACACAGTTCCTCCACGACAATATGGGATCACCGGTGGGAATGGACCCGAAGTTATGTTTGTTGGGACTGGTCCCAGATATTGAAATTGATAAATACCAGAACATCTTTACCTGCGAATCGCTATTTATGGCTAGAAAGGTGGTGGCTAAGGCATGGATGAGGGATAGGGCCCCAACATTGGAGGACTGGAAAAGAGAGGTGAATACCACTCTTCCCTATAGGAAGATGATATACATTCATAGGGGGCGCCCACAGAAGTTCTCCAGTATTTGGGACAGGTGGCTGGAGGATGGGGAAACATGCACGGAATGAGTCTCTAGCGGAGGAAGAGGGTACGTGGAAGCAGGGTGGCATGGTTGAGTTTGTACATGTATTGTATTTTTGGAATAAATGAGGTTTCTTCTTCTACGTATGATAGGGTTAAACCCCCTGTGCACAGGGACTGGTGTGTAACGGTATGAGATCCTACACTGTAAAATGCATATCTGTAACTACGTATTAGGTATCGACTATTGTTGATCAAACGCCTAACATGTATGTGCCTTTTATTTCCTACATCTCAATAAACTTGGTTTTTAAGTTAAAAAAAAAACATAGATTGAGAGAGGAGAGAGGCGGGCAGTCACGTGAGCTTTTTATAAAGCACATACACTGGAAACATAACCTTGTTGAACACGAGGGGTTTCTATGAAGAGAACACAGTAGCTTTAGAACCACTTAAAGTCCACCCAACACCGATAACTTGATTCTGACTGTATTTGTGGCAGGCTCAACTACCTGCAATGCTTATTTTGTAAGGATCCCAGTGGGCAGATTCTCATGGATAAAACGGCACAAGGTCTTGTCACCATGTTGGATGGATGTTTGACGCTGCAGGCTATTTTTAGGTGTGAGCAAACTGCTGCTGTTTTACTTTCAATAGATTTTTATTTTTCCAAATATAGAATACAATTACAGTATGACCAAAGGCCGTGTCTACAACATCAAAACATTCAACAAATAAGGCAAAATGTCAGCAACAAGGCCTCAACCGACTTCATATTGCCCGATTGTAGGCTGATTAAAGGAAATATACGAGCTTGCTAACAGGGGAAGGGGAGGGAAAAAAATGAATATAGTAGTCACTCGCTCAGGGGAGTCCTACCTGTCCTGGGCACCCCTATTGGGATCATTCTGTGCCCCGGCCAGGCCCCCCCCCCCAATCCACCCCTCCAATAAAAGCATACGTAAGAAAATTAGTGGGTTCGAATTTGACTTCACTGCACTTCTAGCTTGTACTTACGAATTCAATTAGGCCTATAGTGTTGCCAAATAGTTTTTTATAAAAAAACGAATATAAAACATTACCCGTAAGTCAAACAACTATCTTAAAAGGATAAGAGGTAGGAAAGAGAAAGAGAAGTGGGGGGAAGAGAAAAAGAAAGGGAAGGGAGCATGTGCCTAACTAGAGCTGGAGGATGCAGGTTGCCCAGGGTGTACCCCAGTATCTAGAGATAAACCACAGTGGGACGCCCATGGTTCCCATACAGCTTCAAATTTTTGTTTCGTGTTAGATAGGATGCTGGCCAGCTTTTCCTGCATCATGATCCACAAAATCTTGCGGTTTACTGCTTTAATGGAAACCCTGGGTTGTTTCCAAGCCCTAGCGATGGTAATTTTAGCCCCGAGGAGCATAAATCGGATCAGCTTCTGATTGGGCTTGGATATACCCGGAATCCGAGCGTTTAGGAGAGCAACAGATGCTGACCTGGGGACCGAGCATTTAGTGACTGTGTAGATGAGGTTAAAAATCTTCTTCCAGACTGGTCTAATTCGGGGGCATTCCCACCAGACATGCACCATCGAACCCAGGAGTTGGCATCCTCTAAAACAACTGGGATCTGATGATGGGTAGATGGCCGCAAGTCTGGCGGGAGTCATATACCACCTCATGAGAACTTTTAAGTTTGCTTCAATCAAGGAAGTATTTAAGATACCCTGAAATGAATCAAAGCAAGCCGCTTGCCAGGTCTCCAGGTCCCATTCAAGTTGGAGGTCGGCCTCCCATGCCATCATGTAGGAAGACTTCTCGGTCGGGCGAGTGAGGGAAGAGTAGATGACAGATATTCCTCCCCTTTGTCCCATGGCCTGCCCGCACCAGAGCTCGTAGTCTGTGAATTTGGGAGGTAGAGGTCTCTCCGTCCATAGAGTGTGTAGGAATTGTGATATCTGTCTGAATCTGAATTTTTCAGTGTCAGGGAGATCCAACTTGGTTAAACACTGGTCTAGGGTAAGAGGGCCCTTGGTTGTGAAATAGTGTCCTATGCAGTACAGGCCCTTGTCCAACCACCAACTGAAGGCCTTATTGTCCATTCCAGGTGGAAAATTTGGATTTTGAAATACATTGGCTAGAGGTTGCGCTTTCGAAACCAGGGCTGGAAGGTGACGGATTCTATCCCAAAGGGCGTAAGATTGAGAGAGGGAGGGGGACAAAATGGGTGGTCTTCTCTTTTGGGGGCACCAAAGTAAGTAGTCTAGGGAAAGATGGGGGACAGCCTGTTTCTCTATATGGACCCAGTCCGGTTTATCAAATTTGGAGTAAACTACTGATAGTTGAGCCAGCCTGGCGGCTAAGAAGTACTTATATAGATGCGGTAATCCCAGCCCCCCTCTTTTCCTATGGTTATATAGGGTGTTTTGGGGGATTCTGTAACCTGACTTGCCCCAGATGAATTTGAGTATTTTGCTTTGTAAAGACTGCAACTGGTCTTTTCTGATGGGGATGGGAAGGGAGCGAAATAGATATAAGATTCTAGGAAGCAAGGTCATCTTTATAGAGTTAATTCTGCCTAGCCAGGAAAGTTCATATTTGGCCCAGTTATTCATGTCTGCTGTAAGTTTTCGGTATAGGGGAGGATAATTGTTTGTGTATAGGGATTCTGTACGCGCTGTTAAGGAAATCCCTAGATATTTGATGGATGAGGGACACCATTCAAATTTGAATGACTGTTGGAGGAGGGATACTGTGGAAGGTGGGAGGGACACATTCAAGGCTTGTGATTTGGCATAATTAACCTGAAGCCCAGAGATTTTAGAGAATTCTGAAATTACCCTGTAGAGGTTTGGTAAAGAAGTAATGGGAGAGGTTAGAAATAATAGTAAATCATCGGCAAAGAGCCCACATTTATGAATTTGATCTCCACATGATACACCCAAAATGTCAGGGTTCTGTCGGATAGCTGTTGCCAGGGTTTCAATTGCCATTGCAAAAATGATTGGGGAGAGAGGGCATCCCTGTCTGGTACCCCTAGCTATGTCTATTGGGGAAGAATAGTACCCTTGGATTCGGATTAGGGCCTTGGGGTTGGAATAGAGAGCTTGTATCACCCCCAGGAATCTCGGGCCAAAGCCCCATCGCTCTAGTAGGAGGAGGAGATATTGCCAGGACACAGAATCAAAGGCCTTCTGCAGATCAAGTGCTAGGAGAAAGCCTTGTTGTTTCGGACCTCTGTCCCAGTTGGATTGCAAGATTGAGACAATGTCTACTGCCCTTCTCACTTGATCTGGGCCTTGTCGACCTGGGATAAACCCAACTTGGTCCTTGTGAATATATTTACCAATGAAAGAGGAGATGCGGACAGCTAGAATTTTTGTAAGAATTTTTAGGTCATTATTTATCAGGGATATGGGGCGGTAATTACAAACTTCTTCTAGATTTTTCTCCGGTTTTGGAATAACCGTAATGTATGCAGTATTCAGTTGTGTACCCAAGGGGGAGCCTTGAGTCTTGAAATTAAAAAAGTTTGTCATATGTGGGACTAGGGTATCTGCAAATGTTTTATAATAGGGGACTGATAGACCATCTGGGCCTGGGGCTGAACCCTTACGGAGGCCCTTGATTACTGTCGCCACCTCCTCAACCGAAAAAGGTGCTTCCAACCTGTCTCTATGTTCTGTGTCTAAGGATGGGATGGATAGGCTGTCCAGGAAATCGTCGATCGAGTCCCTGGGAAGCTGTGGAGGAGCACTATACAGGTTAGAATAGAATGTTTGAAATGCTTCCAGAATCTTTTTTGGATTGGCCGTAGGTTCTTGACCCGCTATGCGTATCTTGGGCAAGGAATGAAACCTTGTTTTAGGGGACAATTTGGTCGCTAACATCTGACCTATCTTTTCTTTTTGGGTGTAAAACTTATTGCCACTCCAGCGGAGAGATCTCTCCGCTTTTGTTGTGAGAACTAAATTAAGTTCTAGTCTCAGCTTGTCAATATTCTCTAGTAAGGCTAAAGACGGTTTCTTTTTGTGTTGTGCCCTTGGGGTCCTGTATGACCTCTCCAATCGCACAACGTCCGCTTCGTGTTCTCTTTTGATTCGTGTGGAGATCTGAATAATTTTACCTCTAATACAAGCTTTATGGGCTGCCCATAGGGTCTCTGCGGAGATATCCTCAACATTGTTAATTGTGAAATATTCTTGAAGAGCTTTATTGATTTCTGTTGTTGTGGTTGGATTGGAGAGAATGGACTCGTTTAGCCGCCAATGTCCACTCTTTGCCATACCGGCTATAGTGCGCATGGACATGATGACCATGGAGTGGTCAGACAGGACCGTGTCTCTGATTTGGGCCTTGATCACTGCCGGAAGGACAAATGAAGGAATTAAAATATGGTCAATCCTGGCATAGGTATTATGCGGGTGAGAGTAATGGGTGTAGTCTCTTTTTGAAGCATTAGACTCCCGCCAGACATCCGTCATCCCCCTGTCATGGAGTAATTTGGCAATTTTCAGGCTGACCCTAGTGGGTCTAGTAAGTTGGGCAGATGGAGGTTTGGATTTGTCCAAACCTTGGTCAAAAGCCACATTGGAATCCCCCCCCCAAATGACTGTGCCTTCCATAAGGGGGGTTACAGTATCCAAGATTAGTTGGAAAAACTTGTCTTGCCCTTTGTTGGGAGAATAGTATGAGACCAGGGAGTAAAGATGACCCTCAATTTTGCCCTTAACCAATATAAACCTTCCCTCTGGGTCTTTGAAGTCAGAGAGATATTCAAAGTTACAGGATTTGGAGAGAAAAATTGCAACCCCTTTAGTTTTATTCTCAGCATTAGCCAAATAGAAAAGGGGAAAATGAGAGTGGACAAATTTGGGACTGTACCGCCCAGGAAAGTGGGTCTCTTGTATCATGAGGATGTCAAGTCCGAGCGCTTTGTAACTATTAAAGATCTTTCGCCTTTTGACGGGGGAGTTCAGGCCCTGAACATTATGTGTGGCTATTTTGAGGGAGCTCTGTACGTGATCAGCCATGGGGATCCGAAAAGTCACTGTGTCTGTCTCCACCTCCACTCACCCTTAGATGTCTTCCGCTCTCCCAAACCTGCCAGCTGTCAGGATGGACATCAGGCAGCCAGGTGAACACCCTTTGTTCGTAGGTAATGCAAGCTGTAAAATATTGAAAGGTTAGGCACATGTGGGAAAGGCAAGGAACAGAAAAGGAAAGAACAGAATCGAAAGAGAAAAAGAGATGAAAGGAAGGTCTCCCAATCCAACTAAAGGAGAATAGGTAAAAAAAGCGAAAATACATTCTCGGGGGGGGGGGGGGGGGGTTGGGAGACGCCCTCGAGAATTTCTACCAAGGTAGAACAAGTCAAGCTTGCTCCAGGAGGGAACAAGCGACCTCGCCCCCAGAGACCTTCTGGAGTCTGAGGGAAAGGCGGAGGTACATGGGGCCCACCCCAGCCAGGGCGCCCCTGAAAAAATGCATGAAACAATTTTCAAAAACAGTAACTGGAAGGAATCAAGTAAGTCAAGACCCAGTTCGGTCGGATCTAGGTCCGACCCGAAAGTCCCCCCGTCCTCCGCTCTGAGGGAATCGAGGAGGGAGGGACCGCAAAATCAAGGTGGGGACACCCCCCTGCAAAAAAAAAAAAGAGGGGGCCGATCTTTTAAGGAAGTGAAGTAACGGTGTAATAGCAAGTGTCCAAGAAATTGTTAAGCTGATCAGAGAAAGTCTAATCCTCATGCTTAGGTCCATCCGAGATCCTCTAAAGTTCAAGGTGAATATGACCAATGTGTCAACCAAGGTCAGATGGGTCCGCCGTCTCTAGCCTTCTTGGACTTTGACCTGGTCCAGAGCAGGGATTGAGGACTGGTGGGGGTCGGTCTCTTGGAAGTATTTGGAATACTATGAGAAGTATCCATGGCGGGTTCTTGCGATATGAGCTTAAGGCGTAGAAGTAATCTTTCACCATCAGGGAAAGTGGAGAAGGAGTAATTCTTCCCTTTTTCTGAGAACTTGACCGCAAAGGGGAATGCCCATTTATATTTTATATCCTTTTGGGCCAGGACTAGAAGTAGCGGTTTCAATGACCGCCTTCGCTGCATTGTGGAGGGAGAAAGGTCTGCGTATATTTGGACGGGATGACCTTGACACAAAACATTGGGCACAGAACGTGCTAGTCTCATGACTTCATCCTTTACTGTGTAAAAGTGAGGTTTGGCGATGATGTCCCGCGGTAAGCCGTCCTTTCTGGGTGGCCCCAGGGCTCTGTGGGCTCTGTCAAGCTCTAGGCGGTTTTGAGGAATGTTAGGGATCAGACCCTGGATCACATTTTGTACCGCTGCTGGAATGTCAGTGATGGATTCAGGCAGACCTCTGATCCGGATATTATACCTCCTGGATCTGTTCTCCAATTCGTCGATCCTGGAAAGGGCCACATCCAATTGCTCCTGTACTGTTTGGATATGCTCTGAGTTCTGGTTTGTGGCTGCCACAGTTTGATCAAGCTTGTTTTCTATAGCTTCAATTCTGGTGCCCAAATTCTGAAAATCTGCTTTTAATTCTCCTGTTATCTTGGTAGCAGTTTGAGAAAGTCCCCTATCCAGAAGTTCAGCCAGTGCCTGATATAAATCAGTCACTGAGAATGCAGAGGCTGCAGTCAGGGGGCTGACAGAGAATTGAGCAGCCTGATTTCCTATGTTAGGTCCCATGAGGGGAATTGCAAAGTCCTCCATATTACAGCCTACCAGGGGTTCTGCAGAATTTATTGAGGGGGGTATATCTTGCTGATTATTCACTTGAACCAGGGGGTTAAAAAGTAGGGGAGCCGCTTCTGAAAGATTCCTTCCCTCAGGCATCTCCTCAGCTCTGCTCTTGTGAGGTGCAGCAGCAGCAGCCATCTTGGATTTCTGCCGTTTTTTGCAGTGTTTTTAAACAGCAAAATAACAGCTTTAATGTGTCCCTTTAATTAATCCAAGTATATAGAGGGGTGCCCTGGTGTCTGGGGGTGCTGTGTGTAGCGGTGGCACGACTTCCAGACTGTTCTTGGCTTACTTACAGGCACCGCTGGACTGGGGTGGTGAGGAGCTCCCGGCTCAAGCAGCCATCCTCTGGGCTCCTCACATGCGCCTCAACTGCTGCTGTTTTGTGACAATCAATGACTTATGTCTTCTAGGCAATTTATGTATTCCAAAAAGCTGCAATCCTAAGCATGCTGCCAGAAGATGCCGTTGCAAGCACTGGAGAAGATTTAGTTGCCTTGTTCAGGTAACACTTGTTTTATAATACATTTTATGTTAGATTTAAGGCGGTATTCAACTCAAAACCAAACATTTATTATATTACAGCTTACCAATTCTTAGATGCGACGGCTGTATCTTTTTTAGGCTTTCTTTCCTTTATTTTCACCTGGTTATCTAGCCAGTAAGTCCTTTTGTTTTTCAACAAAACAAGCTGTTCTGCAGATGTAGCAGTTAGAGGACTGGACAAAGTCTGCAACAAACCAAATTGACCCTGTCTAATAACAGTTCATGTTAAAAATAAGGGGTTTCTTTTGCACACATTTGCAAATATATGCATTAGCTGCAGTGGCCACTTCATGGCACCCTAGTGTGCTGCAGTCCTAACTCTATATTTTTGAGAGTCTCCTGAGTTGGAGTTCATATATAATAATGGCTAGATTCAATAGGAGGAAGGTATGCACTAGACTCCCAGCAATAGCACAATGGCAGTGAAGGTATCCAGTGCATCTTCTCACCAATTCAACAACAATACAAACAAATTGCAACCACCCTGACCTATAACTAGCCTTTGTAGCAAGGAGCAAATGGAAGGGCAACGCATGTCAAAAAAACAACAAAGAAAAATTGCCAGCTCACTTACCAGCCAGCTTGCAACAAACGGAATTGACCCTGTCTAACAGTTCACATTAAAAACAAAGTTTTAATGTGAACTGTTAGACAGGGTTAATAAGGTTTATTGCAAGCTGGCTGGTAAATTTGCTGGGAATATTTTATTTGTTGCTTTTTTAAATGCTTTTAACACTCCCCACTGATGATGCTGACGCCAAAAGGTGTCTCTGTTGCTTCTTCTTCCAGAGTGGGGGGCACTCTAATACACAAGGTGTGATGCTGGCTAGATTACCAGATAAAAACTGAGAAAAAAAAGCCTAAAAAAAGAACACTAATGCATCCACCACATCTAATGATTTGTAAGCTGCAATATTATGCATTTTTTGGGTTTAAGGGATAAGTTCACTTTTATACAAAAAATAATGCACATCTTTTTGCAGGTAAACAATTGTGCATTTATTTTTTAAATTGGGAGCCTGTAAAACATTGCACCAGCCAACAGGAGATTTCTGATGCCATGCAGGTCTCCTACACACTGTCCGTGTATCTGCTTACCCATACATCCAATACAGGAAAGCTGATACTCCCTTACAGGAAGACTCAATGAACTACCACAGCACTCCGCTAAGGCTGTTGGGACTTTCAGTTCATTCATAAACAGAGCTGGTTTCAAAAACTGACAGCTGGTACTGCTGCCATAGGGAGGGGACGGGGGAGCGGCTGCAGCAGCATTGGGAGCATGTTGCATGTTCCACCCTAAAATTGAGTGGAACATGTAACGTGTTCCTAAAGGTAAACTTATCCTTTAATATTGCTTTGAGAAAAATGTATCGCTGTATTGTGCAGTGATTTCCAATCAGGTTTTAAACTAAAGCTGGAGACATTGCTTCAGTTATAGATTGTATGTTCATGAAATTTGAACCATATTTGTACCATAGATAATTGACAAGTGTCAAGAAGGCCAATGACTGTCACCGTTTTATTAGCACAGAGCTGTAACTACAGTGTAAATAAAACAAATTCTGTTCTTATCAGCAAGCTGTGTTGATAAAACAATTATCTTTATCGATTTGTGCTTGCTTATTTCCCCTAGATAATGACAAATTATTTTTGTAATTGATTTTGGCATAAAACATGTTGAACTTGGAAAGTTTGCAAGTTTAAAAAACGTATCCTGGTCAATTGTTGAGGTCTGCCATGAAGTTCTTTTGTCAAAATTGCCCACTACAGGAAGTTGATGCCTGTACTGTGTAGGCACAAAGCCATTTACAATATTAAACTAAAGATCTAATATCTTTCTTCATATTGGTATTGCTTCTCTATAAAGAATTGGGAGTTGTATACAGTACTGTCATCATAAATATTTACATTTTCTTGTATTAAAAAATAAATAAAAGATCACCATGAAATATATTTGCATTTATTTGTATGCAAAAAATAAAATGAAAGATCACTGTGAAATGTCAGTTTTTTTTTTTTATGTTTTTAGGACATTCTAAATAAAGCTGAGGGGATGACATTAACATATTATTTTTACAGAGCAGACTGAAACAA
This sequence comes from Rana temporaria, assembly GCF_905171775.1. Classification (NCBI taxonomy): domain Eukaryota; kingdom Metazoa; phylum Chordata; class Amphibia; order Anura; family Ranidae; genus Rana; species Rana temporaria. Next base: position 303,963,728 of record NC_053489.1, on the reverse strand, counting down.
CGCTATTGCAAAGGCTTTGTGCTTAATTTTTATGGAAAAATATACAAATAAATTATTTTTATTTCAGACAAGTAGAAGGTCTCAAACAAAGAATCGCTGGAAAGTCAATCCCTACAGAAAAGTTTGCAGTCAGAAAGTCTAGAAGATATTCAGCAGCTAATCCTGTAAAACTGACCTTGCCAGCCTTGGTGAGTGCTATATATATTTGGTATCTGCATGCAAATGTTGGCTTTAAAAGTGTACGTCCAGGCAGAGTTAAACTTTGTTTTGAGGGTAGCTGGAGCAGCCAGTGCACCATAATTCTAAAACTTTGGAACATCAATATCCCAATCCACTGCCACAAATGTCCTCAGCAGTTTCTTCCCATCACTGTACACAATGCTGCTGTCAGCATTTGCTATCAGTCCTATTGACCTCTGTGCATATTCTGTAGCAAGACTGGCAAAAGTTGCTTATAAAGCGAAGAGGTTTGATTGCTACAGATGTCAATTTCACTGGATATTTACACTGGGGTGCAAAGTTTCATGAAAACAATCCCCTGCTACAGAGTATTTCCAGCCGACTCCATACACATCAATAGATAAGCACTCTTAACAGCTGTTAATGTTTTATTGCATTTTGCTTCAAAATTGGCAAAATCTCAGAAATCAGATAATATGTATGTCCTGATAACCTTGTAATCCATTTGCCAGCCCTTTTATTGCCAATAAAATTCTGGCTTGGTTTAATCAACCTAAAGTAAACATTTCCTTATGAAAACTATTGTGAGGTGACATGGTAAATAAAAAGCTTCCAATCTGCAGTGTAATCTTGATCACCCAGGAGCTGCAGAATCTACCCATAGCCCATACACAACCGTGGACCAGCCCATTTCCCCAAAGAGTATATTTATGTAAAGTAAAATAAAAATCTGTACAAATCTCCAATGTAGGCATATTTTTCCATGTTTTGTCTGTTCAAAAACATAAACAGATTCCTGTGATACGCTGGATTTAAAGGTGTGTTATTAGCCCTAAATAAACCAAAAAATAAGCAGCGCTTCCTTGTAATATATGTCCATCTAAAATGGAAAGGAAAAAACCTGTAAATAAAGTCCTTAAATCATATTTAGGGTGGAACATGCAACATGTTCCAACTCCTACATCCTTTTTCCCCCTGATCCCTCCTGCCTGTGACAGCGGGAGAGGGGACCTTCTCCCCACCCCCACTGTCAAAATTTTAAAACGGCATGCCCACACTCCTGTGTCATTTACTTAAAGAGTTCTGTGAATGAATGAACTACAAGTACCGTCTGATTGTAGCTCTCAATAAACTGCGATGGCGCTTCCTAGTCCAATTAGTCTTCCCGTCATTCAGTAACTGTCTGCCAGTATCAGAGGTACGGGGAGACAGTGTACTGAGAGTCTGCAGGATCCAGGCATGCACCCGTGATCTGTATAACTACATTTATTCTGTGTGAATGGGGACAAAAATTTAATGTTAGGCTATTTTCTCCAGGGCTAATGTTCTTCATAGTCGGAAACGGGAAAACTTGCACTGTGGCCACTAGATGAGCAGTCAATCTTTAAGTGGGGCGTGGCCGGTGCGCAGTATGGACGGCTAGTTCACAAGCTCCTCTCATCAGGCTGGGATCATAGCATCTGACGGCACTTCCAGAGATCGGTGAGCCACTCCAAATCCACACGCCCTCTTGCCCAGCGGCATGTCGCTGAAGAGAAAGGGGGACAGATGCCCAAGAAAACTCACTGAATTTATGTATCAGCCGGCTGAGCAGCGACCGCTCAGGTGTCAGAGCTGCATGAGGTGAGCCAGCACCTTGCCATTCAGGGATCACAGGACTCTCAATCAGATACCATAGCATCCTATCCTACTGCAGGGAAACCTTTCATGGATCACACATTAAAAGACATACGGATGTCCCTGCGGAGCTCCCTTTAAAGCATACATGCTCACACTGTTCCAAAAATTTGATCACTCTTTAATCTTTGATCACTTGATTACTACCCTTGAGAATAGGATTTCTCATGTTGAAACAAATATGGGAGCCGATGCCTCTACTGCCAATGATCTTGTCTACGCAAATGACGATCACGTTAAAGAACACCAGTGGATCAAAGACAAACTGGCAGATATCGAAGATGGATCCTGCGCAATTTAAAATTCCACGGTGTCCCGGAATTTGTTCAGGCTCATGACCTAGCTGCATATGCTAGGGGCTTGATTAAAGCTCTACTGACAGATTTAAAGAACATTAAATTGTTAATCATTTGCATCCATAGACTTCCTAAACCCCCCTTCCTGTCAGAATCAGTTCCTAGGGATGGAATACTCTGCATCCATTTTCTTTCATGTCAAAGAGCAACTCATGCAGAAAGCAAGATCATTGGGCACCCTACCTGATCCCTATTTACAGCTGCAGCTATTTGCAGACTTATCTCAACACACTATGCAACGCCGCAGGCAACTTAACACAATAACCAAGGTGCTCCGCAACCATCCCATTCCATACCAATGGGTTGCTCCAGCTAAAATCGCAATCGTACATAATAGTTCCAAGCACATAGTGCCATCTCTCTGGGAAGGTTTACATCTCTTGCAAAGCTGGGACATTATTCCTGATGCCTCCACGTCCACACCAACGGATCAATGTACAGCTGGATCACATCAGGAGCAGCACGTTCTAGCAGGAACAAACCCAGCTAGCACTTGCCCTGGTTTGTCCTGCAACTCCAATATCCCTCCCGATGAGTGGCCGCACTCGGCCTTTTGGAACTCTTTACCCCCATTGTCTCTTCCTTGGCACTATTGTGCCACTGTTTAGGAAATGAGTTGGGCATTGTGCCCATTTTTTTTTCTTGTTTGTTGTCTGTTCTTTTGTGGAAAAGACTTGCTGTGCTTCTCGTCGGTATCCTACACAGAAGCTAGTTGCCTGTATTATAGTTACTGTCTTGAAGTTTCTGACAAGTTACATTTTCACTGTTACTGCTGTTCTGCTCTAACTCCTTTGTGGTGATCTCTAACAGCAACCCTTTCAACGCCTGCAATCTCAACCTCCATTACCTACAACTTCTCCATTCACATTCCATCCACTATGACCATCAAAATCTTGTCCCTCAACACCAAAGGACCCGGCCACCCAGCCAAGAGCTTCGTTATGGAAACAAGCGACACAATCTAACTGCGATGTTCTTTGCATACAGGAGACTCGCTTTCATGCTCAGAACCCACCGAAATGCTCCGATAAGAATTTCAACAATATTTTTACTGCTGGGGCCCCCGGCAAAAAAGGGCATCCTTGTTGCTATCAATAATTCTCTCTCCTTCCAACTACAAGACTGCACCAAAGATGAAGAAGGGCACTTCCTCCTTCTTCGCTGCTCTATAAATAATGGCAAGTACATCATTGTAACTGTATATGCCCTGAATTTGCATCAACTGCGTTTCCTACGCAAACTTCACAAGAAAGTTGGCAGTATCCAACAGGGCTCTATCATCTGATGTGGCAATTTTAACATACCCTGGATCCTCTCATAAACTTCTCGTCCCCTAAAAGATGTAAACCGACTCTGGGCTCTCTCCTACCAACCTTTTCAACTTTACGATGTTTGTCGCTGCCAACATGAGGAAGAACGTTTATTATATGTTCTTTTCACCATGCCACAATTGTTACTCAAGAATTGACCTCTTCCGCGTGGATCAATGGACCCTTTATAAAGTATCAGACTTCTCCATACTCCCCACCACTTGGTTGGACCATTCTCCTATATGGGTTACTATAGACAATTGTTCCAGATCTCCTCCTGCCTACCTGTGGCGTATGAACAGAAGGCTTCTGAAATCTGACTCTTATGCAGCTATACTCCATGACATAAGGCTTTTATTCATGGCCTATTCATCCAATTGGGGGCAAGGGATAAAAGGCAAAGGAGGCAGCACATTGACAACCTGTTAACAAGTATTCAGACCACATCCCGATCTCAAAAATAGATTGATCAAACTACGTTTAGAACCAAGGTCCCTTCTCCTTGACAACTTTGACAAGCTCCAGAAATTCTCAAAAATGCATTTTTAAAGTGGTTTGAGTCCTGCTGACCGTGTCAATGGGCACAGCAGCGGGGTTTGGGAGTGAGCACTGGACAGAGGAGCAGCCAGGAGCACAGAAGGGGGACCCTAGAAGAGGAGGTTCAGGTCTGCTTTGTGCAATTCCATTGCACAGAGCAGGTAAATATAGAGATGTTTTGTTGTTTTTTTCCGGAAGGGGGGAGGAATCCAAAAAGCAGAAGTTCCATTTCTGGGTGGAACTCCGCTTTTAAGTATTTCCTAGGGCCATCAGATCCATCTAGTGGCCATATTGCAATATTTGTTCTTATTTCTCTCTATTCTGTATGAATAATGAACATTCAACCTGGCGAGAAAATAGTTCAGTAACATTTGCAAAAGCTTTGAAATTTTTATTGTAAAAGCACCCCTATGTGCTACCCTACAACAAGAGGGGATACTGGAAAGGCCATCAGGTATAAAGAAAATGGCTACCTTCTCTAAGGACTCAGCGGCAATATTTGTGTTAAGCATATTAGAATGCCCTAGGTTCTGTGGCTTCTTGGGTACTAGGAAAAAGATTGCGTATGTGCCGTTGCATAAAGTGATCAGATTTTTATTCATGGTGCAATGCAACAGGAATGGATACAAGCCCTTTATAACATATCAAGGGCATGTTTAGTGGTTCTGTACATATTTTCTTTCTTGATTATGGTACAGGTTATAAAAAATGCATTTTGCATATAGGATGCAGTCTTCCATCCAGCTAGCAGACACAATTTTCACGGTCTCAGATAGTACCGGTATATTAAAAGTTTGTGTGGGGAAAAAAAAAAAGATTGTGTGTGTGCGTATGTATAAAATGTTATAAATGCTCCAATTATAACTTTATTGTAACATCTCAGTATTCTGTGCATAGGAGCATGCATATTTTAGCATTCTGGGTAGTCTGTTGTAATTACTCTGTGTTTCAGTCTGTTTATATTTGCGTGCGTTTCTTATGTTACAGGAAATGATGTATGTGTGGAATGGCTTCACAATCGTAGGGAGGAGGGCTGACCTCACAGAAAACCTCCTGGTAACAGTTGAAAAAGCAGAGACTGCTTTACAAAATGACAAAAGTAAGTTTGAATGTGTAAATAAGCATTTTATTAAGCTACAGAAGTGGTCTAAGTTTACTTATTCAAACATTTGACCTGCAAAAGAATAGAAGTGATGTGTGTTAGAAGATTTGTGAGGATGTGCTTTTGTTTGCTTTCACATATTTCTCTTCTGTTCATGGACGGACACAGCAGCATTGACCTTATAAGGGTTATATATCCTTCCTTTCAGGAGAGACTAGGCAGAAAAAAACAGCACTTCAAGTGTTAAAACACTTCTCTCAGTACAGCACCTCCCAGGGGGCGGGTTTCCCCGGGGACATCCCACTCTCTGCATCATGCAGTCCCATTTTTTTTCTGCCTAGCGTTAGGAGAAGACATGGCTCCTCTGGGCCCATGTGCTCTGGCGTTTTTTTTTTTTCTGCGATTTTTGTCGCTTTTATCTTGTTTTTCCCTTAATTTTTTGGGATCCTGGGATCTACAATCAACTACCGACTGGGTGACGGGCTGGATCTGCGATCCTTGTAGTCCCCCCATGTTCGGCCATCGAGCGTGTGCCGGCCTTTAGCTATGCGCTGGGCCGTCCACGACATGCCCCGTGAGCTATATGCTACAGGGCACAGATATGACCGGTATCTATGGCTGAGTCAGTGTGCCGGGCCGACAGCCATGCCGTGTCTGCTGCGGACGTTGGGTCTGTCTGGAATGCCTCCAGCCAGTTGTCGCAGGATGGGTAAGTAGTATCCCCTTGCCTTGGCATGGTGGTTCGGCTGGTGCATTCCTGGGGAGGTCGATCAAGGGTCCGCCCTGCTTTCCTCTCTCCCTTCCTCTCCCTCCTTCCCCACATTCTGGGTGATGGCCGTGAGGTGGGGGGTCCGCCTGGGGGGCTCCGTCACTGCCGGGGGGCTGCGCTGCTGTGGGGTGCTGTTTTTTGTCTTTTATGATGCCGTGTGTGCTTTTACTGTGTTCTGCTGTTTTTTTGTAACTGTATGTTTTAAAACACGTGTATGGCCGCCATTTTGCCGGTGACGCGCTCCTCTTGTAGCCCGCATGCTGTTTTTCTGCATGTCGGCGGCCATCTTGGAAAGGGTTTTGGCCTCTAGTGACCAGAATAACGGCGCCAAGGCTCTCAGCACACTTCCTGAGGGACGGCACAGCACGGACAGCGTTTTCAGCTTCTCAGCAGCACTACAGCCTGGGCGGGTGGTCAGTCCTCTGGGGGGGTCCCCTGCTCTCTGTTGCGGCCGGGAGGGTGACCTGTGGGTCTTGCCTTGCAGTACAAGGGTGGCATTTACGGTGGGTCAGCATGGCGTCCGAACTGGAGGCTTCTACCCCAAGCATGCCAGAGTTAACCCTTAGTGCCCCTGTTCCTGCGGCCTCGGTGGATGCTATGACGGCAGTCCTTAAGGCGTTTGTTGCCAGGATTGAAGCGATGAGTGGCCAGAAGGGTGGTAAAAAGCGCCCCCTCCCTCTGCCTTCTTCTGGGGATGTCTCTGTTACGGAATTGGGCCCTGCTACTGCATCTGGCCCTGGTTCCGTCATATCAGATGACGCAGGCTTCGCCCACACGGACAGCGAGGATGACTCTGCCTCAGGGTCAGCGCATGATAAGGCGTTTGTTGGAGCTCTTATCACTGCGGTGCGGGATACTCAGAAACTTGAGGATTCGGCGGAGGCATCAGAGATGCCGGTCCCCTTTGGGTTCCGCAAGCCACCCCGCACCGCGAAAGGGGTTTGCGATGTAGTTTCCTCGGGGTACAAGATAGAGTTTCTCTCTTGTCCACCAAACAGATTTTTTCCTTCCAACCGCCAGCTTCCTCCAGAACGCCGGAAGGCTCTGTCAGGGGCTGTCCAGGATCTGCTGGTCAGGGGAGTGATTGTACAGGTTCCCTCAACGGAACGGTTTCAGGGGTTTTACTCCAATCTGTTTGTAGTCCCCAAGAAGGAAGGGGTCCGTCCAATCCTGGACCTCAAGGCCCTCAATTGTTTTGTCAACGTGCAAAAATTCAGGATGGAGTCGATCCGCTCAGTACTGGCAGCGCTCCATCAGGGGGATTTTCTAGCATCCTTGGATATCAGGGACGCGTAGCTGCATATCCCCATATGCGCAAAACACCAGAGATTTCTGCGTTTTGCGGTCGGAGAGGACCACTTTCAATTTGTGGCCCTCCCGTTCGGCCTGGCCTCGGCACCACGGGTTTTCACCAAGGTGCTCGCTCCGATTCTGGCCCTTCTGAGGCAGCGCGGGATTGCTATCGTAGGATACCTGGACGACCTTCTCCTGAGAGCTTCTTCAAGCTCAGAATTAGAAGAGGATGTGTCTATCACCTGTCAGACCCTCCGAGAATTCAGTTGGCTACTGAATACCCAGAAGTCAGTACTGGTACCATCTCAGCGGCTGGAATACCTGGGGTTAGTCCTGGACTCCTCAGAGGCGAGGGTTTTCCTCCCAACGGAAAAACTACAGACACTGCAGTCTGCGGTGCAGCGGTTGGCGACCCAGAAGTGGGCGTCGCTTCGCTTTTGCATGAGAGTGCTGGGTCTGATGGTGGCCTCTTTCGAGGCGGTTCCATATGCTCAATTCCACACTCGAGTGTTGCAGAAAGAGATTCTGTTACGTTGGGACAAGCTTCCTTCGTCTCTGGATTACCAGATTCGGGTGAGTCCGACTGGTCAGGTCCTCCCTAGTGTGGTGGCTGTCATCTCCGGTACTTCCGACCGGGAAATCGTTTCTGCCGTGCCACTGGACGGTGGTCACGACGGATGCCAGCTTCTTCGGCTGGGGGGGTGTCTGGGGTGTCCAGTCAGCCCAGGGGTGCTGGACACAGGAGGAGTCCCGCCTACCTATCAATGTCCTGGAGCTCCGGGCGATCAAGCTGTGCCTATCTATATGGTCTCTGGCTCTGCAGGGCCGAACGGTCAGGATCCAGTCTGACAACGCCACGGCCGTGGCATACGTCAATCATCAGGGGGGCACACGGAGCTCGGCTGCAGCAACGGAAGTTGCGAACATCCTCCGGTGGGCCGAAAGGTACGTTCCGGCTCTGTCGGCCGTGTACATTCCGGGGATGCTGAACTGGCAAGCCGACTATCTAAGTCGCCAAACACTAAACCAAGGAGAATGGTCGCTACACCCGGACGTGTTCCGGAGTTTGTGCCACAAGTGGGGCACTCCAGACGTGGATCTTCTGGCGCCCCGTCTCAATCGGAAGGTGTCACGGTTCGTGACCAGGTCAAGAGAGACCCGTAGGTGGACGCGTCAGACGCGTTGGTGGCACCATGGGCTCACTATCGCCTTCCCTCCTCTGAAGCTTCTTCCTCGCCTGCTGCGCAGAGTGGAAGCCGAGGGGATACCAACAATCCTAATCGCTCCGGACTGGCTGCGCCATCCCTGGTACGCGAACCTGGTGCGTCTGGTGGCAGACGTCCCTTGGCGTCTACCCCTGAGAGAAGATCTTCTTTAGCCGTCTACTTTCAGCGACCCTTGTCGGCGCACTCCATGGTGCTTACGTTTGTGCAGCGGGTTCGGCATGTGGCCCCTCCTGTGCGTCCTCCACTGCCTTCATGGGACTTGAATTTAGTCCTTTCGGTGCTTCAAGAGGCTCCGTTTTGAGGACATTCGAAAGATTCCTTTGTTGACTCAGAAGGTGGTTTTTCTGGTGGCAATTACCTCGGTCAGACGGGTATCTGAACTGGCAGCCTTGTCTTGCAAGGCTCCCTAATTAGTCATCCATAAGGATACGGTGGTGCTGCGGCCGCAGCCGTCATTCCTTTCAAAGGTTGCATTCCTTGGACGTGGTTCGAGCCCTACGGGTGTACTTGTCTGCTACGGCTCCGTTTCAGACGTCGGACTCACTGTTCGTGTCGGTGACTGGTCCTAAGAAAGTTCTGGCGGGCTCGTCGGGCCACCATTTCTAGGTGGATCAGACAGGTCGTGCTCCAGGCCTATGCCCTAAAGGGGCGGGCGCCCCCCTTTCAGGTTACGGCGCATTCGACCAGGGCGATCGGTGCCTCTTGGGCTTTCCGCCATCAAGCGTCTGTTTTACAGATATGTAAGTCAGCGACTTGGTCGTCAATCCACACCTTCTCTAAGTTTTATAAGGTGGATGTGGGTGCATCTTCGGATGCCTCCTTTTGGTCGCAAGGTTTTACAGGCGGCTGTTTAAGGTTGAAGTTCCTCCGTTGAGGTACACTGGTTTGTTTGGGGTGAAGCTTGGTTTGCTGTGTTTTTTTCCCACCCCTCAAAATTCTTTTGACACTGCTTGGGGACGTCCCTAAGGTCAATGCTGCTGTGTCCGTCCATGAACGGAAGAGAAAATAGGATTTTTGCACTCACCGTAAAATCCATTTCTCTGAGTTCATGGACGGACACAGCACCCACCCCTCCTTTGTTTGTACTGCTTGATTACGACCTGGGACTGCATGATGCAGTGAGTGGGATGTACCCGGGGGACCCGCCCCCTGGGAGGTGCTGTACTGAGAGAAGTGTTTTAACACTTTAAGTGCTGTTTTTTCTGCCTAGTCTCTCCTAAAAGGAAGGATATATAACCCTAAGGTCAATGCTGCTGTGTCCGTCCATGAACTCAGAGAAATGGATTTTAATCCTATTTTTTTGTAGATATGCTATACAGTCTGTTGCTGTGAGTTGCATATTAATCTGTAAAGAGGACTGAAAAGTCTAAACTGTTCATAGACTATAAATATTTGTCACTCAATCGATATGATCCCTGCTGAATCGTATGATTATTGGACTGGCATTGGGGCACTGCAAAAGCCCTGGGAACCCCACATTCGGAGAGGAGGGGACAGATTTGAAAATAGTTTTTCTGATCACCTTTTGTCCCCCTTTCGTTACAGAAATAAGACCTGCTGGGTGTAATTATGTAATATACAAATAAACAGTTGGTAGAAAATAATGGGGCTGTGGATATAACTGCTGGGTAGGGGGAAACATCTGGCAATCCTGCACATGTGTTGTCCTCTCAGTAGAGGTTCTTAAAGAGGATCTTTAGTCTAGCCAAAAAAATGAAACTTCAAAAGCTACAAATAATATAGCTGCTGACTTAAAAAAACAGATACTTACCTGTGCGAGGATCTAGTCCTGTCCTCACCTGAGCCGGTTCTTTACTAGACTTGTGGGTGCTGGCATGTTATCTGTGAGTAGTCGGCTGCGACTCCTTGAGGCCTCACAGTGTGCTGTGCTTTGTGAATAGTCCCACAGCCTTCTGGAACCTGTGACATGTCTCAGAAGGCTGCAGGCAAAAGGGGGGGGGGTGGCACGCAGTTTTGCTTGGATCACCTAGGGCATAGGTGTCAAACACAAGGCCTGCATGCCGAATCCGTCCCTCCATGCCATTTTATGTGGCCCTCGCACCTCCAGCCCTCCTCTGGTCCTCCTTCAGACCCTTACTTTCTGCTTTTAAGCAATGCATCCAGCTTCTTTCCAGCAGCAGAATAAGGAAAGTGGGGGCACTGTGATGTAAGGGTGAGTGGGGGACTCCGCTTCTGATGGTGGGGTGGCTCTTGACATCTAATGTAAGGGGAGGGGATGTGCTGGACATCTAATCTTAGATATAACCATCCCTTTTGAGGGCAATCATAATTCTGATGCGGCCCGCAATGAAATTGAGTTTGACACCACTGGCTTGGGGGATCCAAGCCGAAGTGGGAGTGGACAACTGTCAAAACCAGGTATCCGCTCCCCCGAAAATATTTAGTGTCCAAAACTTCCCCTTTTGGGTGTCTTTCCGCTTTAGGTACTGGCACTGGTTAATTAATAAGCTATTATGTATACCTACAAAATTGTAAAATTCACTGCAACCTGAGTGAATTGGTCACCATATTTACCAGTTAACTATCTTTCTGAGGAGTTGAGCAGTGGCAGCATCTGTTCATTATACATCCTAATGTTTAAAGGTTGCTGAACATCTGGGAAAAGCTTTCTCCTGCATCCGATGTTAGATGATGTAATGTCTTATGGAGTGTCCAGCTTCTTTTAGTAAAGGGGTAGGAGATTTGTTTTCTTGAAGTACATACTGTAGATGCCATAGTTTTACCTCTATTGCTTTTGTACATTTTGTCCATGCCTGCTTTTTTTAAATGCGTTCAACTGACATTTTTATTTTTGTTTCCACTTAAAAAAAAATTGACAAAATGTATCTACATTTATTGTCATTTTGTCTTAATAGATCCAAGCGAATACTATGGAGATGACCAGTGCCTTGTTCAGTTGATAAAAGGCCTTTGCCTGAAACATCTGGGTAGATTATTACAAGCCGAGCTTTGTTTCAATCAAGTCATACAGAGGTAAAAGCAAATACATGTGTTTTATACAGTGGCTGCTTTCCCCCAATAGATTATAGACTCATGGATATCTTTAATGATCTCATCCTTAAAGAATTTATTAGCAGTTAACCACAGTGGCCATCTACAATATTTTGTTTTCAAGTGTAGACTGACTAACCATGGCTTATTGCATGTTGTGTACCATTTCCTGTTCTTGATTTAAACAAGATGTCACACAATCTTCAGTTACTTCCAGAAACCAGAATATATTTAATTCTTCTGACTACATGAAGTATAAAGGCTGATCTGTCATTGTTTGCTGTCATTGTTTGCTGAGGGTTATTTCATTTAATTTCTTATAATATAGAACATTACAGGTATGCATGGTGTATACAGTTTTTGTCTGCATTCTGATCTTTTTTTTTTAAACCTTTCAGTGAAAAGAGACTGAAGTATGACCATTATTTAATCCCATTTACTTACTATGAATTGGGGCTATTATACAAACAACAAGGAGACAGAGATAAAGCCATACGGTTTATTGAAACTGCAAAGTGAGTACCCTTCTGTATTTTATAATATCCCACTGTTGTTTGCAAAGGGTGTGTGATAAATGTTGGAAGTGTATTGTCCTCTTTTATGGTCTCACCTTGTAGAATACAAACATCCCCCATTTCAGTATTGCCAAAAGTTTTGGATAGAGCTCTTAATTTGCACAAGCTTGTTCTGAGTCTTTGGCTTCCAAGTAGTGAAGGAAGGCTAAGATCTAAGATGCATGGGTTATTTTAAACTCTTGGCTAAGAGATTTAACCAGCAGTTGGCTACCATCTAAGTATAAAAAAAAGGGGGGGCATGGCCTGACGCAGCATGGATTCGGACGCAAGTGACTTGTGCTCCGTCTATTACTCCTGATCTCCGGTGACAGCCAGACAGGTCCCCCTTAGGCCCCAGTACCCACACTGCTGTTCCTCTACAGGCTCCGACCGTCCGGTGGTCAGAACGGAGCGGCGCTCCTCCGTGCGGCGGCCGTTTTTAGGACAGGCCGCGGCTTCGGCCTAGTCCCGGAGAGCGGCAGCCATCTTGCTGCTCCCGGCTTCCCTGCCAGCACTCCATCCCACCCTTACTGACTCCTGGCTCCTTCCCTACACGACACAGAGGGTCACCCAAACCGCCAGCCACTGTCCAAACCCCGCACGGAAGCAGCCCTGCGGACGGCTCCTGGATTCGGCCTGTGAGTAGCGGCCATCTTGCTGCACCCTGTGAAACACCCCCGACTTCCCTACCTCTCGTCTGCCTGATCCGAACCTCCCCTGGCCACCAGAGATCCTTGGCATACGTCCTCTGCTGAATTTGCAGCATGTATACGGCCCCATTCAAGCCAGGAAACGACTGTGGCCTAGCCCTGGGTGATACTGCAGCGGCCATCTTGCTACACCCTACACCCCTGTGTATGCACCTAATTCCAGCCTTTCTACTTCCCTGGCACCCAGCTCAACCCCCCTAACATTCACATACCCAAGCCTCTCCACCGCTGCCACCTCTTCCCAACAACCATGGCACCGCCGAAACCTAAGACGGATGCGGCCGACAAGCTGGACAAATACCACCGTCAGGAGAAAGGCAGCCTGGAGGAGGATGGCAGTGCTGCGTCGGAGGGGAGAGGGACGACGGGAGCAGACACAGACAAAGTACTAGAGGCCATCTCTGCACTACAAGCAAACCTCGCTAATAAAATCGATGAAGTGAAGGTGGATATTTCCCTAGTTAGGCAGGACCTCCACAAGCTCAAGGAGCGGGTCAAGGCCTCTGAGACCAGATTGGGAGAGGTGGAGGATGCGATCCTGCCATTACAGAATAACTCAGAACGTATGCAATATCAGATCAACCAACTACTGGCGAAACAAGATGATATGGAAAACAAACTCCGCAGGTGCAACCTTCGCTTTATTGGCCTGCCAGAAGGGGCTGAGGGGGAAGACCCGACCACATTTCAAGAGCAACTACTGATTACATTGTATGGCAGAGAGGCCTTTTCGGCCACGTTTGCAGTTGAACGCGTGCATCGCATGCCCGCTAAACCCCCTCCACAGTATTCCCATCCACGCACATTTATAGCTAAACTGCTAAATTACAAGGACCAAGACACTGCTCTACGCATGGCATGAGTAAAAGGAAATATACCTATTGGCAACGTTGGGGTAGCCATTTTCCCAGACTTCTCCACTGAAGTGCAGAAACGCAGACAAAGCTTTACGGAAGCCAAAAAACGCCTGCGCATCTAAAATCTTAAATATTCCATGTTGTTCCCGGGAAGCCTTCGTGTAGAAGATGCTGACCGTGCCATTTTCTTTGAAACCCCAGAGGACGTCATCGCCTGACTGGAACGCTGCGGAGCCAACAGGAGAGTGGACGGTTAACCTACGGCGGGTAGCACAAGACCATGTGCTGCAACAAGGGACCACAAACCCCCTCCTTTACAATGTGGGGGTAGCTGTCTCACTTAACTTGGGTACTATAAATTTCTTGTCGGGCCTCCCTTTCACTAGCTCCGGTTTGCCGTTGGCTATGCCCCCCTCCTGAGTTTCCCCCCCCCCCCTCCTCCTTGTTGCAACGGAGAGGCCCTATCTCTTGTTTAAAAATTATATGTGAAGGTCTACAGCGCTACTAGTGATTAAATAATTATACCACCTAACCAATAAATAAATGAAAAAGCTGCAATTATATCGGTGAACTAAACCAAGCAAAAATATATATATGTGTAAATAATGCGCTAAATCAACTGATTAAGTGAAGTGTCAACACATCAAAATTACTGGAGGAGAACGACAATAATATACAAAGAATATAAAAGGAAAAAAGAGTTCCAAAATTCATTAATAAATCGTCCCTTGATGCTACAATCCCAGAGCAACTTAGCTACACCTTCCCAGACCACACATACACAATGTGTGAGATTTCAACAACTTGATGATGTGATAATCAAACTCGTCAGGTCAGAGTGTGCTTTCCACCAGGTATTCACGTGCTCAAATATGCAGAGAAAAGGGAGAAAGAAAAGACCAATAGTGTGATACCGTAGATGAAATACTGGCGTCTCACAATACTCAGAATATCACTCACGAATCCTCGGTAACATTAAGGCTTCAACGTATGTGCGTGTGTGCTGCTCAGCTTGTCAGGCTCCTCATCCGTCACCTCCGTGCGTCCCGTCACTCAAGCTCCTCCCCCACGCGTATCGTCACTGGACACGTGACTTAATCATGGGTCCAGTGACGATGTTAACCATTGAAGTTGCTACACCTGATAAACCATATTGTGGATATATATGGTGGAAGTAGAGGTCACCTGGTGCAAAAAGAGCTTTATATCATCATTATATGTGTGGCCTTATATTGCTTATGAGGAAATTTTCACTGCACATGGGCATATACCTAAAGGCTAAGTTTATCTTTAGCAACATGTTACACCCATATTTAGGGAGTATCATATTGCTATGCAGCAGTCCCCCCTCATCCCACGATTCTCCCCTTGACAGCAGGCAAAGGATCCTCTTCCTGCCCCTACTGTCATTTTAGAAACGGCGCAGTTGTGTGGGACTCCTCCCACACAACCATGTCATTCATTAACACAGATTTGTGAATGAATAAACTACAAGTCATGTCTGCTACCTCGGCAGACAAACTTGTAGTTTCAATGGACTGCAAGTGTGCTGATAAGCACACCCGTAGTCCATTAACTCTTCCTGCAGCTCTGAAACTGGCAGCCTGTACAGAGGCACAGACTCGGAGCTGTATGAAGAGTCTGCAGGAGCCTGACATTGCACCTGCAATCCACAGATTCCTGAGGGAAGAAATAATAAATGCACATGTTGTACTTGTAACTTATCCTTTAATTACCAAGTGTAGCAAAAGATTGTAAAGAGGAAAGGTGTGCCACTACTCCTGAGAGCCCAGGTGTATAAACAATGAATAGCATCCTCAGTCTACATGTCTGCACCACCCCACAACCCCTGATGAATTTTGCCTCGCCCCTGGGGCCTAATCATGGGGACCCTGTGATCCTTTCCTTATTACATTTGCTAATCCCCTGGACCCCATGTTCTGGGACATAGGGATATGCATTCACCTCTACTTTGAGCAGCACCATAAGCAATCAAACAAGTTGTGCCAAAGATTGCTCAATAAATAAAACAAATGGTTTCCTATGGAGTAGCCATTAATCTAACATATTCATATGCGATTTGATAGTGCAACTGATGGCTGCAAAACCTGCGCATTTAAATTTTTATTCAGAAGCAGCTCCCATATTTATTTCACAACAGGCTCCATTTAATTTGTGAAATCGTACTCCAACATTGTAATTTATTGCCTCTTTCTGTTTGATGAAATGTCATCTGACTGCCAATCAATGTATCTTTCATTTACAGAACCAATTACAAAGATTACTCCATGGAATCGCGGCTTCATTTCCGAATCCATGCAGCACTCAGCAGTCTTAAAGGCACCCCTCCATCCACTCCACCATGACCAAGTGACACTGGGCTCCTTTTGTACACGGGTATCTCAGCTGCTGGGACGAAGTACTAGAATCATACCTTTAGCAAAGGTGGCGAATATATTTGCTCAACCTAAACCTAATGACTGTTATCCTGTGTGATTTACTGTTGTCCAATATAGCTGTTCTTTTCTATGGTAATTGTACTATAAATATATAAATATACATACATTATATACTTCAGAAAATATGAGAAGAAAGTTGATATATATTTTGTTTCATGAAAGAAATAATTTATGGCCATACTGACTTGAATGAAAAAATTATTTTCCAGACAATTACTGATTTTAGTAAAGTCTGATACAAAGAAAACCATTTCATCTTGTGGTGCTTTTGTCCCGTTTCCATATGTTTTGTCATCTGTGGCTTGTACAAAAACGTATGTGTTGCTCATAACTAATTAGCCCCTTCCATTTATGTACCAGTGGGTTCTACAAAAATAGCTGATGGGATGTGACAGTCTGATGGTAGCAACACAGACAGACATTGTGTTTTGTTCCAGACATTTATTCTCTTGTTAATACAAAATATGATTTTCTTAATAGAAAGTACTCCATATAGCACTTCTGACTTGCAGCACTAGGATCCTCAGTTTGACTCCCAACTAGGACACTATCTGCACAGAGTTTCCATGTTCTCCAAGCCGGGTACTCCAGTTTCCTCCCACACTCCAAATACCGGAAGGTTAATTGGCTCAGTTGAGTGTGCCCAAGATAGCTTCACCAACTAACCTCTTTGAGTCCCCAGGGAGAAAAGCGATATAAAAATACAAATTCAATTTATATCTCCAGTTATTGTGCTTTCACGCTTTTAGAGTACCTTTCTTTTTCCTGTCATACAAACAGTGGGGTGAGTGACTAACCTCTGAGGTCTCCTTCATTTTTTTTTTTTTTTAGTGAGCTAAAATACAGCCCATTAATTGTAATGTGCCTATGCACACAGGTCATGTATTCTTAAGTAAAAATGTTTTTTAAAAAATCAGCATTTTTGGTCAGTAATGTATGCCTCATGCGCGCATTTGCACTCAATTGTCCATTAACCTATTGTGAACGTGAGAAAATGCTCAAATTGCGTGAAAAATACCTGCAAATACATACAAAAAAAACGCTGAAAAAGATGCTCAAACAGTAGTATCGTGTGCAAGGGGCCTAAAACTGTTGTATGCAGCTTCTCTAACATTTCCTCCCCTGCCCCAAAATGCCTTTTACTGGGCTAGTGCATCAAGAGGGAAGCAAGTTCAGTCCGATCACATGACCACTGTGATTGGCTGTCACCGTGGCCTTTGACAACTTGATCACTGTGCTGAGAGTGTGCAGTGAGTGCACATTTAGCACAGAAACTTCTGCAGACCATGGATGCATATGTGCCTTGCTCTTTGACACCAAACATATGCGTTATGTGGGCTGCAACAGGTTAAGGGTTGGTTTCTGTTTCTCTTGCTTGAGTGACAGCAGTAGTAAGATTACCATTCATTCTTATGCTGAGCTGAGGCTGCCAAACAGGCGAGGCATGCAGGGCTTTTCTTTTCCGAAAAAAACATGTACTAATGCCCGTTAACATTGCTCTTGGAGCTTAAGGGCTCTTGCACAAGGGCGGACCGTTTAGGTTCGCCTGCCAGTTTTTTAGGTGGACCTGAACGGGCGCTCCATGATTCTCTATGGAGCCACGGATGTCATCAGTGACATGCCCGCTGACATCCGACCAGCTCCATATCGCCAAAGTGTGACGGAGGAAAACCCTATTTTCCATCCGTCTATCGGATCTAGTGACAAAGGACTCTACAGTTCGTCGTCATCCGATCCCCCATAGGGGAGAGCGGCGCTCTGACAGGTCGGTCCCTGCACAGTGTGCAGAGACCGACCTGTCATCTGCTGGCTCAGCGGGGATCGACGGTGTGATCCCCGCTGAGCAAAACGGAGCTCGAAAACGGTCCACCCAGTGTGAAAGAGCCCTAAAGCTGAACTCATGGAATTGAACCGCTTAAGAAAATGTTCTGAATTGCTAGGGGTTTAGTCCAACAAGCTGTATGCCACTTTGTGAACTCCTCTCTTTTTTAATTTACATTTTTTTGGAGAGCCCAGAGCATAGTTATAGCTTCTCCTCAAGCGCTTCCAACAATAGATCTTCTGGTCTCAGTTCTAGCAGCTGTAGAGTTGCATGCAGCTGATGTGCCCACCCTGGCAGCAGAGTGGAGGGGTGGGCTGTGATGCGGTGTGTGAAAAGACAGCATCTCTTCTGTCAGAGCTCGAGGAGTGTAGCAATAGTTGTACTCTGGAAGTTCCATAAAACTGTAAGATGTAAATTTAAGGTTTAAGTCCAGATGGTGACATACACTACCTTGTTGGACTAAAAGTGGTACTAAAGTCACCACTTTGATCTCTACCTATAGGCAAGCCTATAATAAGACTCATCTGTAGGTACAGTAAATATTTCTTAAATGTGCACTGTTTAGGAGAGATTTACTCTGCCAGCAGCCAGTGATATCACCGTTGCATGTGCACTGGTTCTTAATGGACACTGCCATCCATTCAGAACTCTGTGTCGCAGCCGTAACTCATGCATGCAAGAGAGTGACATTACTGCAGCTCGACCATTCATACAGCCAAAGCCTGTGACCCCGGGAAGAGGAACGAGTGCAGATGGAAGCACCTACAGAGGTGAAAGTGCACTGCTGGAAGGCGCTTTTTTCAGGTAAGTGTGCCATAATTCGCTGGTTTACTACTGCTGCTACAGATTGGCTGAATTCCTGTAGTTCAGCTTTAAAGATTTAGGGAGAAGAGAAAACTGCAAGTTATTAAATATTGTTGATGTATACTTGTGTTTTTCCTGCCTTCCTATTGCAGTACACTTAACATTCTGTGGAAAGTCCTACATCCTACTAGGTAATAATCACTGGTCGTCCTGCTGATTTGGAAGGTGTTGAGGAAATTAGCAACAGAATGTAGATCGCCTTCATCAGAGGGTCAACCACGGTTACACTAATGTGTGCATTGTCACTTAGGTCAAGAACACGCAAGCATTAAATGGTACCACTCAGTGCACAATACTACTGCTGAGCATTTCCCTATGCCCACTACAGCATATTGAACCTTAAGTGCAGTAAATCCTATACGTTTCTACATGTGTGATCTTACCGTCAAGCCTACTCTGCTCTAAAACACAGATGTGACTGAAAGAAAAAAACGAGTTGCCTATCATGTTGATGAAGTGGTGGCAATAATTCAATCACTGACTTATAACAAGTATGCAGATAAAATGTTCTGACTTTCCCCAGACATCATTAATCCGAAAATATTAGTCCAAGGAATTAGTATGATAGCCAAGTAACTAGTATTTTCAGAAGGTCAGCAGAAAAACAGTTCTCTCTAAGTTCTACAAAGATGTTTTTGCTTTTACTTGTTGCAAGGTAACAGAGAATCCTTCAAGGTAATCCTGTAACTCCCTGGGTCGATATTCCACAATGTTGTGTCTTACAAATAATCCAATGGGTTTTTGGATTCTGTGCTCTTAGAAACCTATTTAACCTTCAGGAACCAGTTTCTGACAGACTTCCAAAAGCAAGGAACTAAGTCAAGGGAAGTTTCAATTTTTACTGTTGTCACCAAGCCAAAAATCTATGGGAACTCTCCCAAAAGGATCTCTTGTTCCAGTGACAACAGTCAGAGGCAGACCCTTTAAGTTTCTGTTGTCTCTGCAGTCTCTCTAATGGAGATGCACACCGCATTAAAAACTAGACTGTGTCTCAAACACATCCCAACTTTATTAAAATAATAAAAAAAAAAAAAATAGCAGTTCCAATTTACAGTCAACATCTTTACAGATATTTTGAAGACCTTGCGCAGGGTAGATATATATATTTTTTTTCAATGCTTTTTTAGAATATCTGAATATTTTTAAGGAAATCTGCTATATGAAAAGTTGTACCTGTTCATTTTTTGTTTTGTATGCCCTGCTTAGCCACAGAAACACGTTTGTATATTTCTTCTGACTTAAAAAAGCTCCAAATTCTTTTTGATATGGCATCTTTGTACATGGTATACTGTATTTCCAGAATGGAATAGGTGAGAATAAAAAATACTGCATGCTCGTAATAGTAGGTACAGCAATTCTTCACTCTTTTCTGTGTGAGATTGCGTTCTCTGTAAGTGTATGGGTGACCATAAATTACCAAACGGTTAAAGGCGATGTGCCTGCTTTTAGCATTGCTTGTACCAGTAAAGCTTCTATCCGGCCGTGCTGGCTTTTCTTAAGGTTGTTTTCACATGGGCATGCTCTGCTTTGTTCAGCGGGAGCTCTGTGTGTAGATCCCCTGCTAAATTAGAGTAAAACAGCACGGGTGTCAATTTTTGTGACATCTGTGGTTGTTCAGTTTTTGACCGCATTTTGACAATTTTACAGTAGGAGCAGGTGTTATTTATTTTCCAAAGTAAAGGCAAAAGGGTCATGGAAAATGTTGACTGTGTTGTGATTTGTACTCAAATGCCTGCCTGTCTATGGCTAGCCTATCAATTTCCACAACTGAAAACAATAGACTTTGTGTTTTACATTGTAACAAATCTGCATAAATACATTAATGCCATGTCTCATTATGCAACAGCTGTATAATAAAAAATAAAAATACTGTACCTTTTAAAAATGGTCCTTGAGCTTCAACAGAGGGACTTTACAAGCAGTGTATAACATGCTCTATCTCATAAAATAACTTTTGCCTTTTCAATAATAAATGTATAGACTTATCATAGTGAGTGTTCTTCTTTATGGGACATATTTTGCTGGAGAACTGTATCCACGTCTGAAAGGCCCCTATAGTCTCCGGCAATTGCTCACAAATCATAACAAAGGGGATTTAAAGCCCAGTGTTATACATAATAAAAATAAAATAACACCGAAGGCATGCCGAATCAAAGCGAGGCTGAGCCCATCTCCATGCAGGGAGTGGCAGACAGCAGCCACATCCATGAAGGAAATGGAAAATGACATGCTATTGGTATTCGAACAGTATATCCAAACAATACATTGGTGTCATAAGAAAAATTACCAACAAGTAGTCAAACAACTAAGTAACAACTGAAGTATCGCAATCTTAGTGGTTGCTAGGTGCCCCACCCCAGCCATAGCTCGGGGGACATTCTGGGTAGATAGTCAACAGGAAAGATCCAGAGTAAAGAATGATATGGGGGGGGGGGTTCTCTGGGTGTTCCAGTTGGTGTCACAGATTTCAGACATAAGGCTTGAGTGATACTAGGGGGCCAGGGCTCCAACAGGGTCATGGCAAAAACTCATGGGTCCAGTACTGCCAAATCTTTAGGCATGGACAAATGTTTTTGCAGGGTGGCTACAGTCTTTCCATGGATCATTGCTTGCATGACTGTGTTTTGTAGCCAAGATGGAGGGCTGGTGATTTCCAGGATCTTGCAATAGTTTGCTTGGCTGCCATTGTATTGTGGAGCAAAAGCTTAAACTGGGCTTTGGTCAGGCCTGCGAAGCTATGAGTCAATAAAGCAACCTGATGGTTGGGTTTAAGAGCTGTATCATCCAAAACATATTTTGTAGTTTTGTATTCAGCAAGGAAGGGATAAAAGAACACTCATCTTTAATTACGGTTATGTTGATCTATGGTTGGCACTGATTAGGCCCCAGCAGTGGGTAAATTGTATCGGAGGGTGAAAGTAGGGTTGGGGTGTCTGTCTCTGTTTAAATAAGGTTTTGTGCAAAACAAATGGTAAGCGTTGTGTGGCCCAATGTTATGGAACTTCTCCTCAATTGT
The DNA here is from genome assembly GCF_905171775.1 of Rana temporaria. Taxonomy (NCBI): domain Eukaryota; kingdom Metazoa; phylum Chordata; class Amphibia; order Anura; family Ranidae; genus Rana; species Rana temporaria. Next base: position 303,941,984 of record NC_053489.1, on the reverse strand, counting down.
GTGTGTGGGGGGGGGGGGGACTGTTTGATTTTCAGGCCTGGATTGCAGAAATGCAAGATAACATTTTATATTTGTTGTTATGGCCTTATGGTTGAAATTTATTATCATACAGGATTTGTATAGCACTAACAGTTTACAACATAAGGGCAGACAGTACAATTACAATATAATTTAATACAGTAGGAATCAATGGTCCCTGCTCATTAGAGTTTACAATCTAAGAGGATTAAAATGGTTTAAATAATCGCATCATCTCTGAGCCAGAATCGCTGTAGCATATGTAGATGCTGACCCCAGATAATTACTTTACAAAGATTTCTGGGTCTTCTGGAGAGAAAGTTACCGTAGTTAAACTCATTGTCAGGGGGAAAACTGAGTAAGTAGCACACACTGCAAAGCACTTATCCTATATATTGACGGGCTTGGTTAATAGGACATAAGGTAAGTTTGTTGTTAATAGTTATTTTAGATTTAGGACAGTAGTTTAATTGTAAAATGTTCAGACTGCTAGATTATATTGTATGTGACAGTTGGATAGGTGCATGTTTATATCCTGTACACAGGGAAAAAAAGGGGGTCCTAGTCGTGGGACTTTGAGGGTGACATGAGATCTACACAAATTCTTTAACTTACAGGTTTGAGGGATGTGTTGCTTAATAAAAGTACATTATAAGATTTATTATCTCAAAGATATGATAAGAGTTGAATAAGAGTTCTTTTGACCAGAAGTGAAAGCTTCAATATAATAAACCTTTTATTAGAGCTTATACAAAGTCTAATCTAACACACAGACTATCTATCTCCTTGACAAAGCAGGAAATAGTAGGTTAAAATACAAACATTTACATGAAGGAATATAGAGCATATTCCTCTAAAACATTAAAGTACAAGCGTGTACAATTGTTACATTAAGACAGACTGTTATCATAGTTACCCTTTAGACCCATCCTTCAGGCCATGCTTCCATAAAGAGAGCTGCCTTCTCCTCTCCTGTGGAGTATATGTCACTATGCTGACGTCCCATTGGTTGGCCTAGCTAGGATCAGGATTGGAGGCCTCACTACATAAGTCAGCCCCCTTTCATGCAAATCCTGGTGACTATATCCGGGCAGGAGATTAAAGTGAATTTCTCTTATCGTCCATGGACGGACACGGCTCCTTAAATCTTGACAAGTGGGTTATGTTCCCTGTTTACAGGAGAGGACTAGGCAGAAACATGTTAAATACATGTTACATTAACAGAGTTGAACAGCCCCGCCCAGAGGGCGGTCCCTCCAGACATAACCCTCCTCACTGTAGCATGCAGCCTCAGTTTCGTTCTGCCTAGCAAGGAGAAGGACTTATGGCTCCCTTTGGGCCCAGCGCCCTGAGGAGAAATTTTATTTTATTTTACTTTTTCTTGAAGAATCTTCTTTCAACTGTCGGCTGAGAGACAGGCTGGATAATATAGATCCTTGTTGTCTACTTAGTCCGACCAGCAAGCGTGGACACACCTTTGCAAAGAGGCTGGGTCTGCCACGCCATACCCCATGACTTCTGGTGGGGCCGGTGAGCTTTGCTCCGAGGTCCACATATGACTGGGCTGTGGTGTTGTCTCACTCACAGTGGACCGGGCTGACAGCTACCTCCATTTCGGTTTAAAACAAAACATGATATTCAAGCGCACTCCCTGTAGATGTCTAAGGTTCACAAAAAGCTAGTATTACTTGGAATGGGAATAGGGGCCAAGAAAAATGTTGAAAAACTAAACTGTAAAATGAACTAAATTAAAGCTGAAAAATAAAAATAAAAATAGAAATAATAATGTAAATAAAAATTAAAAATAGAAATAAATATGAAAATAAAAATGGAGATAAAAATAAAATAAAACTAAAAATAAAAATAAAATAAAGAAAAAGAAAAAATAATAATAAAAATAAATATAAAATGAAACTGAGATTAAAGTCCAAAAGAAGCCAGTGCTATAAAGTGGATATTAAAGTCCATCAATTGTCCATGGCACTGTATAACAACTTTACTATTGCCTTGCTTTGGATGGCTGCCAGCTGACAGATGAAGTGATCTGTATAGAAGCAAAGAAAAGACAAATGCAGTGCCTTCTAAGCGTAGCAAGCTCGTTTAATACTGGTAATATGTGTAAAAAGCTGTAAAAAGCCTACTCGCAAACATGAATGAATATAGGCAAGGAGGTTGTAAGAATCATCCGCATGGTGTAGCCTGAGGAAGAGACTCGAAAGTCTTGAACGCGTGCACCTCCCGCATCCGGAAGTGACGTCACTTGCAGTCCGCAGTGGATACCTGATTCCAGCGTGAAGGTTCCGAGAGCGTCTTGGTCCCTGTAGCTGCTGCCTTTCAGAGAACGACATCACCGCGCTGCCTGCATTAGGACATCGTACGCACACCGACTACACCATGCGGATGATTCTTACAACCTCCTTGCCTATATTCATTCATGTTTGTGAGTAGGCTTTTTACAGCTTTTTACACATATTACCAGTATTAAACGAGCTTGCTACGCTTAGAAGGCGCTGCATTTGTCTTTTCTTTACCTCCATTTCGGTTGTAGTTCTGTCAGGAATGCGTCAGCGAGTCCTCACTTGGACGGGTAAGTACAGTCCCTCCTGCTTCGGTGGGTTGGTACGGCTGGGCATTCCTGGGGTTCGGGAGGCCTCTTATCCTCCCTTCCCTGCTCCTTTTTCCTTGCTGCATTGCTAACATTGCCGCTGTCAGGGGCAAGGGGGCCTTCCTGAGGGGACTGTTATCTGGCCTGTTTTTTTTATTTTTTGTATTGGGCTTTCCTGTGAGGAAAAAGCCCTGTGATGAGCACAGATGTTTGATTATACTTCAGCGAGTAGTTGGACGCTGACTGATTGACACCTGTAACGGTTTTGCTTTTTATGCTGCATCTGTGTCTTATCCTTAAATAAAAAAGCCCTAGGAGGCTTTTCCTGTTTAAACACAGGTCCCGGTCTTTTTTGGATCACACAAATCAGACCGCTGTGTAGGTTTTTTCCTTCTGTGCCCTTCTTTGATAATTTCTGAGATGCGGAATGAGAAAAGCCGCTGAGGGCTTTTGTAGTCCCTCACCGCCGGGCGGGAACCCCCGCTTATGTAGATTTGACTGATAGAAGATCCGAAGTACTGAACCGTTCCATGTTTACCATGCTGGTGTCTGGCTTGCCGCCAATTGTGGCCACTACTCTGGGGTCTCAGTCGGCGCTGGCGCCATTTTTTGGGAGTTTTTTTCAATTACATTGAAAACTCCCGTTGGCGCCCATTTTTTCGTAGCCGTGCTATGGCGCAGCTTACATTGTGACTGCCATTTTCCTGTGGCCGCGTTCTAAACGCTTGGCGGCCATCTTGGAGTAGTCCTGACCCCTAGTGCTGTATACAACTCACGGAGTGAGCATTTTGCACCACACAGTGGAGGAGCACCGACTCTCTTGAGGTTATTAGGCTAGTGGACCAGCTGGTCCAGGGCCTCATATAGGTCTGTGATGCTTCATTGAATGCTGCTCCCTTGTTTTCCAGGGCTTCTGTTTCAGAATGTTTTTTATGCGCACGGTGGTGTAGTGCTTAACTCCATTACTTGGCAGCAAGAGAGTCATTGGTTCGAATCTGGACACTGACGTCAATCTGCCTGGAGCTTGCATTGTCTCTCCCTGTGTCTGCGTGGGTTTCCTCCGGGTACTCCGGTTTCCTCCAAAGGCATGTGTGCATACACCTACATAATATACATACACACTATGTGTGTGTATTATTTAGGGACAACCCTCCCAGGCCGTCAAAGGCCCAGCTGGGGGACTAATCCGTCCCTGGGTGCGTAAGCCGATCACGCCGGCACCCAAATCCTGCCAATGTATGTAGCCTTCCCTCCCTGTCTCTAGGTGGGAGGGGCGGCTTGCAGGGTCACAATTCGGTGAAACCTCCCTGCTCTCCGACCAGTGGGTCTGCGAGGTGGTCTCTTCGGAGTACTAGATAGGGTTTCCTCCTATCCACAGAACAAAGTTCTTTCCTCGTGTCTTCCTCTCCTGGCCCGTCGGTCTGCCTTGGGCAGTGTGGGATTTTCTAAGCTGCAGGGTCATTTTACCTCTCCTGCAGGACGATAGTTTTGGTGTTCTCTATGGGCCTCAGGCCATAAATACCTTTGGAAAACGTTGGGTAGTTCCGCATGGAATCCATTTGTTCAGTGGTAGCTGTGCTCCATCCGGGGGATGTCCTGACGTCGTCCTGCATCAGGGACGCATACATGCATGTCCCGTTTTGCGCATGTCACAGTGTTTTTTTCTGTGCTTCGTGATGAGAGAGGGTCTCTGTCAGCCTGTGGCCCTCCCTTTTGATCTGGCGTCAGCACCATGGGTTTTCAGCTAGGAGCTTGCACTTATCCTAACTTTGTTGGGACAGCGAGGCTTTGCCTCATTGGCTACTTGGACGACTTTCTTCTGAGAGCAGCTTCTGTCTCTGACCTAGTGGATGGGTTATTCCCATTCAGACCCTCCGAAGATTCGAGTGGGTGTTAAACGTTTAGGCCAGAAGGTGTAGCTCAGTGGCAGCAAGCCTGCCCTCCATGTGTGCAACCCAGGGTTCAAAGCCTGGGCATGCTAGGTTCCGACTCAGCGTTGGAGTATCTAGTGTTGATCCAGGTGGCAAAGGTCCTTCTTCCCCTGGAGAAATTGCAGACTCTTCAGTCTGCGGTGAAGGTATTGGCATCACGCAATCGGTCTTCTCTCCAGGCGCCTGCTGGTTCGGGGCCTGTGGATAGCCTCCTTCAAGGCGGTACTGTATGCCCAGTTCCACACCCTGGTTTTCCAGGGGAAATACTGTCCAGGTGGTAAAAATCTCGTCTCTGAAATCAGATGTCGGTGCGCCACCTAGTCAGAGTCTCTCTGAGTTGGTGACAGAGATCCTGACTCTTCGGTCCGGGAAGTTGTTTCTTCCTTCCAGTGGTCGGTGTTTACGACGGATGCCAGCTCACGGGTTGTGAACATGGGGGTTCCAGTCGGCCCTGAGTCGCTGGACTTGCGTGGACCTACGGCCACACCTCCCTGGATGTGTCTGGTCTCGGTAGCTACCCAGGGTCGGGCCTGGCTAGTGCCTGGTGGGAGACCGCCTGGGAATACCAGGTGCTGTCTACTGCATTGTCCTACTATTTTAGGCGATCAGGCTATGCTTCTCCTTGTGGTTGACCGATCTGGTTTTTGCCGGACAACGCCACGGCCGTGGCTTCGGTCTACCATCAGGTATACTGGCAGGTGGACTACTGGAGTCGCCAGATGCTGGACCAGGGCGACTGGTCTTTGTGCTTGGGGTGTTTCGGCTCCCTTGCAGGAGGTGAGCCTCACAGGGAATGGATCTCCTGGCCGCTTGTCTCCGCCGCAAGGGTGTCAAAGTTAGTGGCCAGGTCTAGTGATCTGGTTCAGACGCGTCAGTGGTCCTGTGGGGGTCTGTATCGGTGACTTTTTGCCGTTCCTCCATGGTAGTTGCTTCCTCGGCCGCTCCAGAGTGGAGGCTGAGGAGATCCCGATGATTCTAATCGCACCAGATTGACCTTGGCACACCGATATCGGGGGGCCTGGTAGCGGAGGTACCCTGGCGGTTGCCAGGGCAGGAGGTTCCTCTGTCTCAAGGTCCCATACTTCCTCCTGTTGTACAGTCACTGACTTGCGCAACATGGTTATTGGAAGCCAGACTTTAGGTGACCGGGGTCTGTCTGACTCGGTCATCTCAACAGGGCACCGTAGTCTTCTTCCAGAGGATCTGCCGTCGCACCTCTCTTGGTGCGAAGGCATGGAGTGACATCCACGGACGTACTCGGTATCCAGGGTCCTGCTGTTTTTAAAGCTTGGAGTGGATCTAAAAATTGCTTAAAGCACCGTTTAGGGGCAGATTTCAGCCTTGGCTGTGTTCTTTCAGTGGCCTTTTTGCGGCCCGTTCCCTGGTGGGTCCCCTTTTTTTTGTGTGCATGGCTTCTGTCATATACTTTCCCCTCTTGGCCCATCTCTTCCCCCATTAGTTTTGACTCTGGTGCTCTCGGTTCTTCAGGAACCTTCCTTTTGAAAACATCAGAGAGATTTTCTCTTGACACTATCTCAGGTGGCCCCTTTAGTGGCCTTTACCTCTGTTAGAGGGGTTTCTGAGTTGGCGGTCTTGTCTTGCAAGCCGCCATGCTTGATCCTCCAAAAGGATTAGGTGATGGTGCGCCTGCGACCTTCCCTTCTTCCGAAGGAGGTTTCGGCCTTCCATACTTTAGGCGTGGTACGCGCTTTTTCTCTGTTTCGGAGCTTCTGACTCTCTTTTGTGTCTGTGTCTGGTCCACAAAGGGCCTGGCGGTCTCGTCGACCACCATTTCTCGGTGGTTCAGGCAGGCCGTCATACAGGTCTATGCTCCGAAGGGGCGGGCCCCCCTTTCCGGTCACGGCACTCGACCGGGGCAATTGGTGCAACCTGTTTTTTTTTCTTTTTCCGACATTATGTGTCGGTCTCACAGGTGTGCGAGGCGGCGACTTGCTCGTCCGTTCACGCTTTTTCCAGAATTTACATGGTTGCTGTGAGTGCATCTTATGATTTTTTCAGCCGCTAGTTTTTGCCAGCGGCTTTTTAAAGTTGCACCTCCTCCGTTGAGGAGCTCTGCTTGTTTTGGGGTGAAGTTAAAAGTGGTTTTACTGATATATTTCCCATCCCTTGTTTTTTTGACACTGCTTGGGGACGTCCCACTTGTCAAGATTTAAGGAGCTGTGTCCGTCCATGGACGATAAGAGAAAATAGGATTTTTTGTACTCACCGTAAAATCCTTTTCTCTGACGTCCATGGACGGACACAGCTCCCGCACCTCCTTTTTAGGTTTGTACTGCTTGTTACGAACTGAGGCTGCATGCTACAGTGAGGAGGGTTATGTCTGGAGGGACCGCCCTTTGGGCGGGGCTGTTCAACTCTGTTAATGTAACATGTGTTTAACTATTTAATATGTTTCTGCCTAGTCCTCTCCTGTAAACAGGGAACATAACCCACTTGTCAAGATTTAAGGAGCTGTGTCCATCCATGGACTTCAGAGAAAATAATTTTACGGTGAGTACAAAAAAATCCTATTTTTCCCCAGGATTAAAGGGTGGGGCTATCTTCATTGCACATCACAGCATGGGGGTTTCACTCAATGGCTCCGAATTGTCTAGTGTTAACAATGTTCTAAATGACATATATTAGCAAGCTAAATGAACTATATTCCGTACGCTAAATTAAATATGTTCAGCCCCTAAATGAAATATATTCATAATTACAATATATAAATAAATACACACACACATATATTTAATTTAGATCACCCAAAAACCATAAGGCAACAGATACCTTAAAGTGTTACTAAACCCACAATGGCAAAATCTGTGTGTGTATGCAGTAAAGCATGCTTGTTATACTCACTGTGGAACCTAAGGGGTTAATCCTCTGCATTGTGTAAAGAGGCTGTTTGATCCTATCCACTCTGATCCTCTTGCCACTGTCCCTAAACCATCTGCTGATAGAACAGAACCTTTGCAGTCACTATGTGCATGCTCAGTTTGGTGTGTATTGCTAGAGAGTGCATGTGATCACCACAGGGCCAATCAGCACTGTCCAGAGAGAGGGTCAGGGGTCCTGCATTCTGATAGAACAGTCAGAGGAGAATGAAAACTCTTCCTACAAGGTTTATCCAGATACTGATAGAAGTCACAAAACTGCTATATATGGATGGTGAGAAAAGGTATTTAGCATTTTATATTTAATAAAAATAATCACATTTTCGTGTTCTGTGTACTGCGGGAGACCAGATATAGTGAATGCAGAAAATGGCACAAAAAATAAAAACCACAGTGGTTTACCAGCAAAAGAAAGCTCAATTTGTAGGCAAAAAGGACATCAATTTAGTTTGAGTACAGCATCGCAGGACCGCGCAATTGTCCGTTAAAGTGACGTATCGCAAAAAATAGCCTTGTCAGGAAGTGGGTAAATCCTTCCGGGGCTGAAGTGGTTAACATTCAGTTTGTCTTGCATACATGAGCAGCACCACCTGTTGAGTAATTTCAGCTAAATGTAAAAATAAATAAATCTTTTGTGTGTAGATTTAGCAGTGACACATACAACCAGTGAACAAAAAAAATTGATCAATGGTTCTGAGGCTGTTTTTGCTGATGTAAAACTGACCTACTCCTGCCCAGTTTCCATCAAACTTTCATTAAGAGACCACATGTAATAATTTACAACATCATCAGGGGCATAAGAGGCATTGAATGACAACTGATACACAGGGCCGGCGCTACCACTAGGCGGATTAGGCAGCCGCCTAGAGCGCACTGCCGCCGGTTATTCTACTACTCCCGCACTGTCCACAGAGCTTGCACTATACACAGGCAGCCGCTCTGAGACTCTGACGTGTGAAGCAGCGCGCTGCCCCCCCCCTCCGGTCTCCGCTCTGACACATCAGTGACATCATGTGATGTGCGTCCACACTGTCCAGAACACCCCCCAGCCCGCTCTCCACTCTGACTCGGAGCAGAGATAGTTCTGAGCAGCAGCACCAGCCCCCACGCTCTGCGCTCTGACGTGTGTCCAGCGTCCACCACAACCCCCCCCCCCCGGAGGATGCTCTCCTGCACTGGCCATGTCACATTGGAGTGGAGCCGAAAGTAAATCATGGGACAGTCGCGCGGCGCCTGTCGGCGGCTCTCCGGGCTTGGGGATAGATGGAGGCGGAGCCTGGACACAGACAGAGGCAGGTACGAAGTGGGCATACGGGCGCCAAGTATGTACCTACCCCCCCCCCCCCAGTCTGCATTGATTGACAGTGGTGAAGCAGCATTGATGGTAACAGCTGAAACTGTATTACTGTAATTGATGGGCACAGGTGAAGCAGCATTAATGGGCACAGGTGGGGCTGGGCTGTATTTGATAGGCGCTGGCTGTATTTGATGGGCACCGGTGACGCAGCATTAATGGGCGCTGGGTAGACTACTTTTGATGGGCGCTAGTGGGGCTGCCTGCATTTGATGAGCACAGGTGAGGCTGCGTTTGATGGGCGCTGGTGAGGCTGCGTTTGATGGGCGCTGGTAAGACTGCGTTTGATGAGCGCTGGTGAGGCTGCGTTTGATGGGCGCTGGTAAGACTGCGTTTGATGGGCGCTGGTGAGACTGCGTTTGATGGGCGCTGGTGAGACTGCGTTTGATGGGCGCTGGTGAGGCTAAGTTTGATGGTCGCTGGGGAGACTGCGTTTGATGGGCGCTGGTGAGGCTGCGTTTGATGGACGCTGGTGAAACTGCGTTTGATGGGCACTGGTGAAACTGCATTTGATGGGCGCTGGTGAGGCTGCGTTTGATGGGCGCTGGTGAGACTGCGTTTGATGGGCGCTGGTAAAGCTGTGTTTGATGGGCGCTGGTGAGACTGCGTTTGATGGGCACTGGTGAGGCTGCGTTTGGACGCTGGTGAAACTGCGTTTGATGGGCGCTGGTGAGGCTGCGTTTGATGGGCGCTGGTGAGGCTGCGTTTGATGGGCGCTGGTGAGGCTGCGTTTGATGGGCGCTAGTGGGGCTGCGTTTGATGGGCGCTAGTGGGGCTGCATTTGATGAGCACAGGTGAGACTGTATTTCATTGGCACTAAGGATGAGCTCTGGCGTGTTCGCATAGAACACGTGCAGAGCCCGCCAGGAAGTGTGCATGGTGCTGTGCTAATCACAGCCAGGGAGACATTGTCCCGATGCTCGGCTGCAGGGATCGTGAAATGTCTCCCTGGCTGTTATTAGCGCAGCGCCATTCACACTTCCTGGCGGGCTCTGCACGTGTTCTATGCGAACACGCCAGAGCTCATCCTTAATTATCACAGGTGAGGCTGCATTTGATGGGCACAGGTGAGACTGTATTTGATGGGCACTGGTAAAACTTCCTGAATTTGATGGGCACAGGTGAGGCTGCATTGATTGGCACTGGTGAAGCGGCATCACTTACAGTCACACACAGACACTGAAACACACAATGCATTCCTGTAGACACACAAAAACCTCTAGTCCCTTTATTAAAAAGGTGTGGTGTACATGGGTAGGGCAATGGGGGTGGAGTCAGGGGTGGAGCTAAAGGTGTGCGCAGCTTTTTGCATTAGGGTGTGCACCCCAAATGTATTAAAACATGAACGAGGTTAATAGGGCAGTGGACTTGTCAGTAGGGCAGAGATTGGTGTCCGCAGGGCAGTGGATGGTGTCAGTATGTTTTTGTTTGTGTTATTTTTTTAAAAGACTTTTAGGAGCTCCATTGGGGGGCTTTGGTGGAATATTAGCAGGGGGACTCTGCACCGCATGGGGTGATTAGGGTGTGCCCTGGCACACCCCCTGCGCGCGCCTATTGGTGAAGCGGGGGGGGGGGGCGGCAAAATGAGGTTTCGCCTAGGGTGTCAAAAATCCTTGCACCAGCCCTGCTGATACATGCATCACAGCAGAGCAGTGACATTTAACACTGTTACCACAGGAGAAAGAAGTGACAATTGCCACATGCACCTCAGAAGAGAGGAATGACAATTGGCACATGCACCACAGGTGAGAGCAAAGACCCCTTGCTGCTAGCACCACAGAAGGAGAGAGCAGTAAAATTGAATGCATGCAGGACAGGAAAGGAGACAAGATTGATGCATGCACCAAAGGAGAGAGCAGTGACAATGCAGACACAACAGGAAATGACAGCGGCAATTGACACATGCACCACAGGAGAGAGGAGTGACAATTGATGCTGGCACTGCAGGAAAGCAGTGACAGTTGATGTATTCACCGCAGAAGAGAACAGTGTCAAAACAGGCACCACAACAGAGAGCACTAACATTTTTGGCAACACAGGAAAGACAACTGACACTAGCATCACAAAAGGAGGGCACAGTAACAATTCCTGCACCACAAGAGAAAGCAGTGAAAATTTACACATATAACACAGGAGAGAGCAGTGACATGTATGCTGGCATCACAGGAAAGAATAAATCTGTGAGGATTGATGCATGCACCACAGGAGAGAAGAGTGATAACTCATGCATGCACCACAGAATAAAACGGTGACAATTGATGCAGGCACCACAGAAGAAAGCAGTAACAGTTGATACAGGCACCACATGAGAGAGCAGTAAAAATTGACACTGGCACCACAGGAAAGAAAAAAGCAGTGACAATTGAGAGAGAGAGGAATGACAATTGATGCTGACACTACAGGAATTTAGAAAGCAGTGACAATTGATGTATTTACAATAGAAGAGGACAGTGACAATGCATGCACCACAGGAGAGATCAGTGACAACTGATGCAGACACTACAAGAAAGAGCAGCGACGATTGACACTGGCACCACAAGAGAGGAGAGCGCATCTGGCCTTGGGTATCTGGAGGAGGTTTTGATTGGTGGATCGCAGAATGCGATTGGGGTTATGGGCTTTTATTTTTTCGCATAGATATTGGGGGGGCGTTGCCTTGAATACACTTATGTATTAGGCAGAGTGCCTTGAAAGTGATTTTGTCTTTTACTGGCAACCAATGAAGGTATCTCAGTGAAGGTGAGATTGATTCCCATGTTTTTTTCCCAGTCACTAGTCGAGCGGCCGTATTTTGAACGACTTGCAGACGAGTGATTTGGTATTTGGGGAGTCCTAGATAGAGGGCATTTGCGTAGTCGAGTCTGGAATTGATGATTGTTCCCACCACGACTGCTATGTCCTCTTTCGGGATAAAGGGCGTGAGTCTGCGTAGTAGGCGCAGCAGATGGTGGGATTCGCTGACTACTGACCCTATTTGTGCATCCATTGTCACCATCACCCAATAATACTGATTCTTACCATGGATATGCACATCAATTGCAATAGCTAGTGGCACCATAAATCCTTTCCACATAAATCGATTCACTTCACATAAGGCTACACAGATTCTCCTCCCATTAGACCAATATATGTGCAGAGATCAATTTCACTCTTACACCGACCAATGCAAGTAGGCTCCAGTGATCACCAAAAAATAAAGAGAAAGAAACGCTCATTGCGCAGAGATAAAAAATAAAGCACTTTTATTCCTTAACCACTTAATATGCAGCCTATTGGCAAAAGACGGCCACAAGGTGGCTCTCAATTGACGGCAGGAAGTCTATAGACGTCCTCGGCTCCTCCGGCCACTGGGGGGGGGCGCGCGAGTGCCGCCGGCGGCGCGTCTGCGCGCCCGCCGCATCACTGCAGTGCCAATGCGCGTGCCTGGCAGCCGCCATGTCCGCCAGGCACCCACGATCTGCGGTTTCACAGACAAGGACGTGGATCTGTGTGTGTAAACACACAGATCCACGTCCTGTCAGGGAGAGGAGACCGATGCTGTGTCCATTGTACATGGGGACACAGATCGGTCACCTCCCCCAGTCAGTCTTCTCCCCCCACAGTTAGAAACACTATGCAGGGCACACATTTAACCCCTTCCTCGCCCACTAGTGTTAACCCCTTCCCTGCCAGTCACATTTATACAGTAATCAGTGTATATTTATTGCTGTATACATGTGAATAGTCCCAAAAGTGTCCGATATGTCCGCCATAATGTCGCTGTCCCGATAAAAATGGTAGATCGCCGCCATTACTAGTAAAAAAAAGATTCTGTCCCCTATTTTGTAGGCGCTATAACTTTTGCGCAAACTAGTCACTTATTGCAATTTTTTTTTTTTTTTTTTTTACCAAAAATATGTAGAAGAATATATATCAGCCGAAACTGGGAAATTTTTTTTTTTTTAAATGGGATATTTATTATAGCAAAAAGTAAAACATTGTTTTTTTTTCAAAATTGACGCTCTTTTTTTGTTTATAGCGCAAAAAATAAAAACCGCAGAGGTGATCAAATACAAAAAGAAAGCTCTATTTGTGGGGAAAAAAAAGGACATCAATTTTGTTTGGGAGCCACGTCGCACGACAGTGCAATTGTCAGTTAAAGCGACACAGTGCCGGAAGCTGAAATTTCACCTGGGCAGGAGGGGGGTATATGTGCCCAGTAAGCAAGTGGTTAAAAAATGTCTGAACACTCACATTTGATATGATACAAGTAGGCCTGTAGAAACTCCCAGAGTTTCAAACCAACAAGATGGCCGCCACATGGCAATCCTACGTCACACGTCCCTCACTCCACCCAACGTTTCGTCATAAGAAATGCATCATCAGGAGCGTGTGAAGCGCCTATTTATAGAGGGCTGGTTGGTTAAGAAAGGCCGAGATACGATGCGTTCCACAGGCAGGAAGATACCTTCTCAGACCCGGAAGTCACTCCAAACAAAATAAAGTTGCTAAAACATACAAAAGAAGCTCAATGTACGGATTATTAACATAGGGCACATCGGATGAGGGAAATGTAATTACAAATGTTTTCAACAAACGGGCAAAAACATCCCCATATCCGGAAATAATCCTAAAAGCCTGTGCGTTCCAAAGACCAGAAGCTGTCACCTATCTAGTCATAAACAGGAAAAAGAAACGAGCTGCAATAAAAAGAACATTTTTCAACAATCGGCATGACGAATAGTCATACCAAAAAGCTTAAAAAAAATTATTATAAATTACAAAGCAGTAGGAGTGACAGTGTATAGTAGGTAATGTGAACACATTAAAAATGTGTGTACAAAGCAGAGCTAGGAGGTGGCGGCCTCTTGTGGTATAACAACAGAATTACACCAACAATACATGTATACAGCTAACTAATACATATAGATTCTAACTAAAAGGAAAACAGTTTATTACAAATCATCCAAAAAAATTGTATATTAAAGATTGAAAATATTATAAATTATAAAGTAAAAAATAATAATAGAAAAAAATTGAAAAAAGGAATTTAGCAATACATCCTAACCCTAACCTTTATTGATAAATGATTTTATATCCCATTTGATATACCAAAGGGAGTATAAGTCTGGGCTTGATAATCCACCTCGTCTCTAATCGAGATACTTCCCTGACTATATCACTCCCTCTCCAATGATTAGAGAATTTATCGATACCCAAAAAGATGGTACCCTCCGGGTTACAATCATGCTTAAGGGCATAGTGCTTAGATAGACTATGTTTGGGGAAACCCCTTTTAATGTTGGTTACATGCTCACTTAGTCTAATGTGTAGCCAGAGGGGGCCAGCAGACACTCTATATTCCTTTTACAACCACAACTCAAAATTGTTTTGGACCTTTGGGGAGCAGGGATAGCCCCCCGTATAAATCATTACGGATTATCATGATAGTTCGGTTCCCCAATATCAATCACATAATGATTACACTCCAAGAACCCCCTTGGGTGGTAATTGGTGGCAGCAACAGAACTAACCCCCAGATTTCAACTAAGCTGGAAGGAGTGGTCCAGCAGGGGGTGGATTTAATTTTCCCCCGGGGCTCAGAACAACAAAAGGGACATAGACTCAAAAGGTGGGTCTGAAGGACTCCAGCCTTTTTAACTTAAGTAGGGCGACTCTATCGAATGAGGAAAAACATGTCCTGAATCATGGCTTGAAATTTGCCCCCTCAAAGGCTCTGAATAAATTTGAGACGTTTATCGACGTCCAAAGATTTATTCGGAAAGTCAGTATTTAGCGACATATGATCTCCAATCCTTATCATTCCAATATAGCTGTCTCAGTTGATATGAGGAAATCCAGATTGTCAAATGCATCTCTCTTTAACACTCCGGGTCATTGGCTCCTGCAATTACTGTTTTTAGGGATTTGGTTAACAAGGACTTGCAATTATTGCAGGTTAAGAAAAATAGGAGAGAGTACACCTTTAAAAACGGATTAGAACAGCTTAAAGAAAGGAATGATATCATCATTAGGGGGGGCAGAATCGTTATCTTAGACAGAGAAGCTTATAGCTTGTCTATGTGTTCACCTATTCGTCCTCCAGCACTGTGAATATCTAATGAATATGTTCAATACAGACATGAGAAATTTGAATTGTTTGTGTGTTATTAGTCTAATAGTACTTATACAGTAGGTTTGTCTATTGTTGTCACTTAGATGACAATCAGATTACATTTTATGGCAAATTACTACAGAAAACTGTAGGTGGGAAAAGTGAGCAAACTGTTGTTTCTACCCACAGAAGTGAGTACTGAAAACTGATACATGTACCACAGGAGTGAGAAGTGACAAATGATTCATGTACCACAGGAGTGAGAAGTGACAAATGACACATACCACAAGAGTGAGAAGTGACAATGGACACATGTACCACAGGAGTGAGAAGTGACAATTGATGCATGCACCACAGGAGTGAGACGTGACAATTGATGCATGTACCACAGAAGTGAGAAGTGACAATTGATGTGTGCACCACAGGAGTGAGAAGGGACAAATGACACATACCACAAGAGTCAAAAGTGACAATTGACACATGTACCACAGGAGTGAGAAGTGACAATTGATGCATGCACCACAGGAGTGAGAAGTGACAATTGATGCATGTACCACAGGAGTGAGAAGTGACAAATGACACATACCACAAGAGTGAGAAGTGACAATGGACACATGTACCACAGGAGTGAGAAGTGACAATTGATGCATGCACCACAGGAGTGAGACGTGACAATTGATGCATGTACCACAGAAGTGAGAAGTGACAATTGATGTGTGCACCACAGGAGTGAGAAGGGACAAATGACACATACCACAAGAGTCAAAAGTGACAATTGACACATGTACCACAGAAGTGAGAAGTGACAATTGATGTGTGCACCACAGGAGTGAGAAGGGACAAATGACACATACCACAAGAGTCAAAAGTGACAATTGACACATGTACCACAGGAGTGAGAAGTGACAATTGATGCATGCACCACAGGAGTGAGAAGTGACAATTGATGCATGTACCACAGGAGTGAGAAGTGACAAATGACACATACCACAAGAGTGAGAAGTGACAATGGACACATGTACCACAGGAGTGAGAAGTGACAATTGATGCATGCACCACAGGAGTGAGACGTGACAATTGATGCATGTACCACAGAAGTGAGAAGTGACAATTGATGTGTGCACCACAGGAGTGAGAAGGGACAAATGACACATACCACAAGAGTCAAAAGTGACAATTGACACATGTACCACAGAAGTGAGAAGTGACATTTGACACATGTACCATAGGAGTGAGAAGTCACAATTGACGCATGTACCACTGAAGTGAAAAGTGACAATTGACACATGTACCACAGGAGTGAAAAGTGACCATTGACACATTTACCACAGGAGTGAGAAGTGACCATTGACACATGTACCCCAGGAGTGAGAATTGACACATGCACCACAGGAGTGAGAAGTGACACTTGACCTGTACCACAGGAGTGAGAAGTGACAATTGATGCATGTACCACAGGAGTGAGAAGTGACAATTGATGCATGCACCCAGGCAGCCATCAGGAATTTTGGGGCCCCTTACATGGCTTTAGACCTGAGCCCCCCAGGGGTTGATCACCAAAATTCCCTAGGGCCTGCCCACTGGCTGTCCCACCGAATCTGCCACTGGCCATCCCACCGAGTCCCCATCCACGCCCAGAATCATCCATCCCTCTCCACAATGTATTCCCATCTACGCCCAGCATCATCCATCCCTCTTCACAATGTAACCCCATTCACGCCCAGCATCCTCCATCCCTCTCCCCAATGGATCTCTATCCACGCCCAGCATCATCCATCTCTCTCCACAATGTATTCCCATCCATGCCCAGAATCCTGGAGAGGGATCGATGATGCTGGGTGAGGATGATGGAGTTGCATTGTGAAAATGGACGAGGATGACTCTGGGTGGGGATGAGCGTTACATTTTAAGAAGAGGCTCTCCAACATGAACAAAATAGACAGCTACCTGCAGATAACAGTTTAATTTCATGTGCTGCTGTAGAGAGAGCGGGCTTGGCCAGCCAGGCCCCTTGGAGCGCTCAGGCCCCTTACAAGAGTATTGCCTGTACCCCCCTAATGGCGGCCCTGCATGCACCAGAGGAGTAAAAAATTACAATTGATGCATGCACCACAGGAGTGAGAAGTGACAATTGATGCATGCACCACAGGAGTGAGAAGTGACAATTGATGCATGCACCACAGGAGTGAGAAGTGACAATTGATGCATGCACCACAAGAGTGAGAAGTGACAATTGATGCATGCACCACAGGAGTGAGAAGTGACATTTGACGCATGTACCACAGGAGTGAGAAGTGACAATTGATGCATGTACCACAGGGGTGAGAAGTGACATTTGACGCATGTACCACAGGAGTGAGAAGTGACAATTGATGCATGTACCACAGGAGTGAGAAGTGACATTTGACGCATGTACCACAGGAGTGAGAAGTGACAATTGATGCGTGTACCACAGGAGTGAGAAGTGACAATTGATGCATGTACCACAGGAGTGAGAAGTGACAATTGACACATGTACCACAGGAGTGAGAAGTGACAATTGATGCATGTACCACAGGAGTGAGAAGTGACACTTGATGCATGTACCACTGGAGTGAGAAGTGATAATTGATGCATGCACCACAGGAGTGAGAAGTGACAATTGATGCATGTATCACTGGAGTGAGATGTGACAATTGATGTATGTACCACAGGAGTGAGAAGTGAAAATGTATGCATGTACCACTGGAGTGAGAAGTGATAATTGATGCATGCACCACAGGAGTGAGAAGTGACAATTGATGCATGTATCACTGGAGTGAGATGTGACAATTGATGTATGTACCACAGGAGTGAGAAGTGAAAATGTATGCATGTACCACTGGAGTGAGAAGTGACAATTGATGCATGTACCACAGGAGTGAGAAGTGAAAATGTATGCATGTACCACTGGAGTGAGAAGTGACAATTGATGCATGTACCACTGGAGTGAGAAGTGACAATTAATGCATGTACCACTGGAGTGAGAAGTGACAATTGATGCATGTACCACTGGAGTGAGAAGTGACGTATTGGGAACACTGGAAGCATTGGGCACATGGCACACTGGCAGAATTTGATGGCACAGTCACAGCATTTGGTGGCACAGTCGCAGCATTTGGTGGGCACAGTCGCAGCATTTGGTGGGCACAGTCGCAGCATTTGGTGGACACAGTCGCAGCATTTGGTGAGCACAGTGACAGCATTTGGTGGCACATGATTGAACAAGGGAGGCACAAGCTGTGACCCTGGGGCACACACGGACGCCGCGCTATTTGAAAGCGCTCCACTTGACGATTTCTGTCAAATAAGACAAGCCATCCATCTGAGCCTGGATACCTTGTGCTCTCACTGATGAGCCACGTTTTGCCCCAGCTCCAAGTCCCTTATTGGATTTTTCCAGGGGGGTTTTCGTTATCCTGATTCACACCCCTTCCATGCTCTTCTCTGTGTCTGGATCTAAGTGTCCATTATTTGACGTCGTGAAATTGTCATCATAGACACACTATGTTTGGACTATTGATGACCATTTCTGCTACCTCTAAATGAGATCCTTGAACAATCTCACATTATTTGTGTATACTCCGTTTATGCCTGGAGTCCCTTTGGATGGATGTACCCTCCATAGTGCATTAGATTGTGAAACAATATCTACATATTAGCAAAAAATCCTGTTTGTCTCGTCCTGAAGAAGCCCCACGGTGAAACGCGTAGGCGACTTCAATAGGATTTATTCATTACTCATATATCTTTGATCCAGATGGTTTTATTGTGACTGTAACTATTCACACTTCATTAGACCATTGTTATTGTGCAAAATATTTTGTCATTTTTGTAATAAATATTATATTTTTTATACTTCCGCTTGCCTCAAAGTCCGACCTTTGCTCATTCCTTGGATTGGGTGTTTTTTCTTATATTCTAATCATTTGGTGGCACAGTCGCAGCATTTGGTGGGCACAGTCGCAGCATTTGGTGGCACAGTCGCAGCATTTGGTGACAACGTTTGATGGCACAGTGGCAGTGTTTGATATTTTTTTTTCAAAATCTTTTCAGTTTATTTGCGCCCCCCCAAAGTTTTTTTTTAGCACCAGCCGCCACTGTACCTTTCTATTTTTGTAGCAGTGACTACTCCAAAATAGAGACATAGACAAAATTAGACAACTAGAGAGGAAGAACCACCGCAGTGAGGACACAGCACAACACATGGGTAGGATTGATAACCTATCACTACTATATCCAAAAAATAAGCATCCTTTGTTTTAAATACACTTTAAGCTTTGAAGAGAAAATTATATGAAAGATGTTTTTGTTTTTTCTGACATTCAGGCAAATTAAATAAGCTGCATTAATTTCAATATTTTTTTTAACTTGCTTATAAAACATTGACCACTAGATGTCAGGCGTAGCCTGCAAATGGGATAATGTGAAGCTGATTTAACATAGAAGGCTTATTGTTTTTGTCACATGTGTTGCCTGATATAGGAGAAATATGTAATGTCATGGGAATAGAATCATTTCAAGCACAGAGTGGTATATTTCAGCTGTTGTGTGAGCATTAGGGAAAATTCCTTTAAGGGAAAAAAAAAATGAGATTTTCTGCCTTTGTTATCTATGTTTTGTGCTCAGTGTTATACCACATGATGTCACCTACATTATGTAAAGTCCTATTGGAAGCAGCAGTTCATTTCCAAGAACTACGGCATTCAGTTTAACATTTTCCACTCAATTAACCAAGTTGGAAGCTGAACTATATAAGTTCTCTGATGTTGGGAATGTAAGCAATAATATGTTGTTATATTCTGCAATGAATCACTCATTAAAACCACCTGTCATAGGGTAATGCTGGCAGGATCTGTACAAAATAGAAATGAAGGCACGCAGCTGTTGAGATGTCAAAATGTTATACATTATGTCTTGTAACATCCTTTTAAAAATGATTGCATACTATTTTTGATGTTTGATATTTTTTTGGGGGTTGCAGAAAATCTGCAATATGCAATTTTATTTTGAGTTCACATAAAACCTACCTGTATAGGGTAGGTGTTTTTTTTTTACTGCATGAACTGTGAAAAGTTGGATTTGATTTTCACAGGAAGCGGCTTTAGCCAACTCATTAGGTTGCTTCAGAAAATGCTGGATACAGTTCTAAATGCACAGAATATAAATAGCCATACTCATTTGTATGAAATAACATTGTGAGTGGTTACTTAACTGTCTTTTAATGAAGCATTCTTCCCACCAAACACCAGGAGACGCTCCAATTTAAGGGCACTGTTCACCGGTGGCATTCATTCCGCTGTCCACCAGTGTAAGAGAGCCCTTCTCCCACTGAATTGCAATCTAATTGGATTTATTCTCTTTTTGACCACCAATCCAATCTTTTACTAACCACCAATGTAAAAAGTTGCTACACCCAATGACCAGCAGTCAAATCTGCCACTGGTCTATGACCCCTTTCACACTGAGGCAGTTTTCAGGCATTTTAGCGATAGAAATAACGCCTGTAAAGCACCTGAAAACTGCCTCCCTTGCTGCCCGAATGTGAAAGCCTTTCACACTCGGGCAGTGCGCTTAGAAAACGTCCTGCAAGCAGCATCTTTGGGGCGGATTTGGAGCACTGTATACAGCGCTCTCAAAACGCCCCTGCCCATTGCAATGAATGGGCAGCGCTTCCAAATCACCTGAAAAGCGATTTGGAAGTGCCGCAACACAGGCGTTTTTAACCCCTTCTGCGGCCACTAGCGAGGGTTAAAAGCGCCCTGATAGCGGCCGAAAAGTGCCCCTTAAACAGTGGTAAAGTGCTGCTAAAACTAGCTTTACCGCCAACGCACAGGCGGCCTTAGTGTGAAAGGGCTCTTAGGGGGAATTTTTACATTGCTCACCAATGTAAAGAGGAACTTTTCTATGAGTTTTTTTATTTTTCTGTTGTGCTCAGGATATGATTTTTTTTTTTTTTGGATGTGCTCAGGATATGAGTTCTTTTATTTGATTTATGTTCAGGTCATGAGCCTTTTATTTTATCTATGACTGCACACGGTCAGTAGTGCAGGCTACAGTGTGACTGGTATGTGAATGTGTGGGTGACATACCTGCCAGTAAGGTGTGTCACCCTGGGTCATCGGGGAGAAGTTATCCCCATGACCGTGTGAATGTGATATGAATGGACAGCGACACCATTGGGGCCTTGGCGCGGCATTGCTGCTCCCAAGTCCTGCATGGTGGACTTGGGCTAATCCAATGTGAAGTGGATGTGGTGTGTGTGAGCTAGGGACCACAGTGGTGTGTTTGCGTGCATTCTCCTTGTGCCATGATGAATGTGTGTGTTTAACATGCAAAGATGCCTACCACGAGGCATCTCCTGACTGCTCTTCCCACAGCAGACGGGGTAGCCTCGGTTAAGGGGGGACTGTGTGGTTCGGGGGT
The DNA here is from genome assembly GCF_905171775.1 of Rana temporaria. NCBI lineage: Eukaryota > Metazoa > Chordata > Amphibia > Anura > Ranidae > Rana > Rana temporaria. Next base: position 303,920,641 of record NC_053489.1, on the reverse strand, counting down.
CAGGTCATCACATATGTCAATCTCCAGGCCCTTTCTCAACTGTGTAGCATGCAACATGCACCGATGATCTGGCACACGAAGTTTGGGGAATACAACAGGGTCCCCCCGGACCTATCCAGGCATCGGAAACGGGACTTCAGGAGGCCAAATGTGCGTTCCACCACTGCACGGGTACTTATGTGTGCAGCATTGTAGTTTCTCTCTCTTCTGGTTTGGGGATTCTGGAATGGAGTCATGAGATGGGGCCCAAGTGCATATGCAGAGTCCCCTGGAAGGGAAAAGACAGGAGGATGTTAGTCGTGCATGTGCCCCTCGTGATGTCTGCATCATGGGGTCGGACAGTCATGCCTGACACCCATGTCGCTCACCAACCAGCCAGCTGTTCCCGTACACGTTCTGTTCGAATTCTGTTGGGATGTTGCTCTGACGGTATATGTAGCTGTCGTGGCTAGCCCCGGGGGGTTTGGCACGGATGTGCCATATGAGGCATTGAGCATCGGCTATCACCTGTACATTGATGGAATGCCAATGCTAACGATTACGGTATATGTGCTCTGTGGCACGGGGGGGCCGTAGTGCCACATGTGTGCAATCAATGGCCCCCACGGTGCGTGGGAATCCTGCAATTCTGAAGAAATCCTGCATTGCCTTCTGCCGTAGATGCTCATGGGTGGGTCCGATGATGTGGTGGGACATGCGTGTGAGGATTGCGGGGACAACCTGGTCAGCACATCTGCTCATACTGGATTGTGACATCCCAGCCACTACTCCACTTGTACGCTGAAAAGATCCACTGGCGAGGAAATGGAGTGTTGCCAGTACCTTGACCAGTGGCTGCACTGCATGTGCGCGATGTGTCTTGCTGGTGATGTCATCATGCAGGGTTGTGGCTAATTCCAGGATGGCAGCAGGGCTGAATCTGAAGATGCGATACACCTCCGAATCACCCATGCCAAAGACGTTCATGCACGTGCGGTATATCCTCTCCCGTGCCCTCCTACTTGCCGGTGGACACATTAGTAGTGCTAGGACCACGGCTGCTCCTGGCATGTTGGCACACAGATGTGTTGTCCTGCAAGTGGGGTTGCTCAGCTCGTCCGTAACGGTGCTGCTGTAGCTACTCTACAGCTGACCTGTGCAAGTTTGGTGCAGAGATAAACCAGCTTTTTGATGGAATAACTTTAGGCCGGACGTACGACTTACGCGCACCGCGCGTAGCCTGCATCGGGCGCACGTACATTCGTGAATCGCTGTATCTCCCTCATTTGCATAATTGAATAGGAAATCAGTGGGAGCGCCAGAAGCGTCCAGCGTAAATATGCGCCCACGCTACGCCGGTGAAGGAAAGTTACGTCGGTCGGAGGAAGCCTATTTCCAGGCGTATCTAGTTTTGTGGGTACGGCACATAGATACGACGGCGCATATTTACACTTACGCGGCGTATCTGTAGATACGTCGGCGTAAGTCTTTCTGAATCCGGCTAACAGTGCCTTGAATTAGTATTCATACCCCTTGACATTTTCCATGTTTTGTCATGTTACAACCAAAAAGATAAATGTATTTTATTGTGATTTTATATGACAGACCAACACAAAGTGGCACATAATTGTGAAGTGGAGGAAAATGATAAATGTTTTTTTTATAAATAAATATGTGAAAAGTGTGGTGTGCATTTGTATTCAGCCCCCCTGAGTCAATACTTTGTAGAACCACCAAGTCTTTTTGGGTAAACCGCATCCAATTCGCAGAACATTTCTAAATACAGTGGACCAGATTCAGAAAGAGATACGACGGCGTATCTCCTGATACGCCGTCGTATCTCTGAGTGCGCTCGGGCGTATATATGCGCCTGATTCAGAGAATCAGTTACGCATAGATATCCCTAAGATCCGACAGGTGTCTTACACCGTCGTATCTTAGGCTGCATTTTCAGGCTGGCCGCTAGGTGGCGTTTCCGTTTGTTTACGCGATGAATGTGCAAATTACTATTTACGTGGATTCAGAAACGTACGACCGCCCGGCGCTTTTTTTTTACGTTGTTTGCGTTCGGCTTTTTCCGGCGTAAAGTTACCCCTGCTATATGAGGGGTATGTGTTGCGTATCCTATGTTAAGTATGGCTGTCGTTCCCGCGCGGTGTTTTGAATTGTTTACGTCGTTTGCATAAGTCGTTCGCGAATACAGCTGGACGTAATTTAAGTTCACGTTGAAAGCAATGACGTTTTGCGGCGGATTTTTGAGCATGCGCACTGGGATGTTTTCACGAACCGTGCATGCGCCGTTAAAAAAAACGTAAAATACGCGGGGTCAAGCCAAATTTAGATAAAACACGCCCCCAACATCCCCATTTGAATTAGGCGGGCTTACACCGGCCCACATATGTTACGCCGCCGTAACTTAGGGCGCAAGTTCTTTCTGAATACGGAACTTGCGCCCAAAGTTACAGCGGCATAACGTATCTAGGATACGTTACGCCGGCCGGACAGATACGCTCAGGTATCTGAATCCGGCCCATTGATTTCAAGGAGGCTGGTTCACATATGTGTGATGCATTGGCACTGTGCATTGCCCAAAAAACGTGTGCGTTTTCTAGGCATTGTTTGCCAGCCTACTAAAAGTTAAGGCACATGTGGTATAATAATGTCAGCCAACATGCCCAGACACATGCACACATCTCAGGAGATGGTTTCCAAGCAGTGAGATCCTTGATAACCAGCCTGACTACAGAAGTGAATTTAAAGGAATGTGCTAAATAGTCCTAAGGCATTAGGTAAGAGCCAATCCATTTTTCAATTACCATCAACATGTTTGATTTAAGCCCTGAATTTTATCTTAAACCTTGGTTTAAAGTAAAAGTAATTAACAGTGGTTTAATGTTAACTAACTTCCTCTCAGAATTAAATTCATTAAGGATGTTGAAGAACTTTTTGAACTTTTTATTACATTTTTTAGCACTGCAATTTTATATACAGATAAACACTAAGGCCCCGTACACACGGGAGGATTTATCCGCGGATACGTTCCAGCGGACCGTTTCCACGGATAAATCCTCTCGAGGATTTGCGCGGATTTTGATGCGATGGAGTGTACTCACCATCGAATCGAAATCCGCGCCGAAATCCTCTTGCGATGACGTGTCGCGCCGTCGCCGCGATTATGACGTGGTGACGTGCGCGACGCAGTCATATAAGGAATTCCACGCATGCGTCGAATCATTACGACGCATGCGGGGGATCCCTTTGGACGGATTGATCCGGTGAGTCTGTACAGACCAGCGGATCAATCCGTTGGGATGGATTCCAGCGGATAGATTTGAAGACATGTCTTCAAATATTTATCTGCTGGAAATCCATCGCATGGGAGAAAAATCCGCGGAAACAGATCCGCTGGATTGTACACACCATAGAATCTATCCGCTGAAACCCATTCGCTGGGATTTTTCAGCGGATGGATTCTATCGTGTGTATGGGGCCTTAGGATAGATTTTTACAGTCTGTTTATGGGCCCATTCACATTTATGTGTTGTAGAAACATACCACACTGTAACAAATTTTAATGGGGCACCCAGCGCATTAGTACAGCAGCAGGCAAAGCATCCATAATGCAGTGCAGGATAACATACAGCATGTGCAGCTCAGCAATCTGTATAGGAAAAAATCATGTATGTACATTTTTGCCTGCCTTGTGATGGCAACCGATTCAAAATGAATGGTCTGCCTTATAACACACGTTACAATGTGCAATGGTTAATGTTCTTCAATACAGTGCTAAATGGTCCCTGAAATATCTCCTTGAAAATATGACACAGAAAACAAGCAAAACTGTGAAAGATGTCAAATAAAATATTTTCAGGCTAACCACCAATATAATAACTTATATGTACTTATTGAAAATACAAGATAGCGTGGGCCTCCCTTTTGAGTGGCCAACTAGAAGCATTTCATACCTGGGAATACATTTGACTGCAGACATTTCAGATCTCTATGCGCATAACTATCCAGTCCTCCTGAAACATTTGACGACTTTATTAAAATCCTGGGCCCTACTCCCTCTTTCCTGGTTTGGAAGAATCGCGGCTGTGAAAATGACCTTACTACCCAAGCTCCTATACCTTTATAGAGTGCTCCCTATATCCATACCGGCCCACTACTTCAGGATAATACAAAGGAGAGTTTCATCCTTCGTATGGGGTACCTCCAGGCCAAGGATCAAACCACAAATATTACATCGGCCAAAGTCAGCAGGAGGGCTGGGATATCCTAGCTTCGTAAATTATTACCGAGCAGCACAAATGGCCACAATAGTCAAATACCATGCTAAGCAAGAGGCACCATTATGGGTGTCTATCGAGGCGATGGAATGCGACCCAATTTCAATTTCGAACCTATTGTGGATCACCCCTAAACAAAGAAAGCACATAACTAATCCCATCATGAAACATTCACTCTCCCTGTGGGACAAAATTAAAAATAAACACCGCTTGATGTCTCCTTCAGCCCCCCTGCTGTCTTTTATTAAAAACCCTGCTTTTTACCCAGCCTGGGTCTATCCTAACTCCTTTAAGGAATGGACGGATCGAGGCTGCATACGAAAATATCAATTCTTCGACTCAACAGTAGTGACCCCTTTCCCAACCTTAAACAAAACTCATGGCATACCCCTGAAAGAAATTTTTCGGTACCTCCAGATAAAAAACTTCTTTCAACCCTCAGCCGACACGACAATAGTGTCAAACCAATGAAACTATTTGTAACGGTAATCCTCATGCCAGAAAAGTAATTTCTATCTTATACTCCCAGCTACTCACGCACCCGAGGTCAGGGAAGTTGTCTTACATGAGTAAATGGGAAGATGATTTAGGCATTGAACTGGCACAAACGGAATGGGATCAAATATGGAACAATACCAAAACGGTATCCACTAATATAATAGCAGCAGAAACAAACTACAAAGTACTCTCCAGATGGTACTTAGTCCCGACCAGGGTGGCAAAATTCTCGCAGACATATTCTGATTTATGCTTTAGAGAATGCTCAGACAAAGGAACTTACTTCCATACCTGGTGGTCGTGTCCAAAAGTGCACGAGTTTTGGCTGGAAATTTTCAAATTAATCAAAGTCCTCACGAATAAAACAATCCCCATGGACCCCAAAATTGCCCTGCTCAATTTTAAGCCAGACGGTATTTCACATGCTCGATTCACTTTGACAAGGCAGCTTTTAACAGCAGCAAAACAAACCATTGCGAAAGCTTGGAAGTCCCCAAATGTGAATCTAAACGAAACTATCAACAGAATGAACACAGCTATGATATACGCCAAGATAACTGCGATAGAGATGGACACGATCGCCAGGTTTGAGGATACATGGAAGCCCTGGTTGGAATATGTCACGAAAAAAACGTTTAATGGTGATGTTTTGATGCCATGGTAGCCCAGCCATTACACAGGTATCCTGTCAGAAACTTCTGCTCTACTGAAATGTCCCCGATCTAGTCCTGCAGACTCCCTGACCCCACCCTTCCCTCTCCTTCCTCCCCCTTTCAGTTCGCCTTCTCCCTTTTATTTTATTTACTTATTTGTTTTCTGTTACCTACATTACTTTCGAATGTGTTTCACCTTATTGTGTAGTCTTTCTCATAGCACTAAGTACCTAAATAATAAGCCATACCTCTTTGATCGACCTGAGGCTTTGGTCAAGATGGAAGTTCCATGAGACGCATAGAACCGAACCACAAAGACTAGCAACAATTGCTAACAATAACCAGAACGTTTTTGGACTATAAACTGTACTGTTTGTTCCCTCTTGATCCCTGTTTAGTTAATAGTTAAGCCATTGATGCTAGAGAAATGTAATGAGCTAAGTAAAGACACCACTCTTTATTAGTTAATTCACTTGTAAAAGCAGGACTTTCTTTTCGCCTAAGGTCGATTTTGTTTGATAACATGCTTGTACAAATGTCAACTACACAATAAAGATCTTTTGACAAGGAAAATACAAGATAGCTTTTTTTTACTTTTTTTATTTTATTTAGAATTCTTTATACATCAGTGTTTCCTAGACCCATTTAGCGCGCATTTTAAATTCATATACTGTAGTGTATGGTAGAATAAATTCAGGTGTTTCCTCTATTGTTGTACCTAATGTTCTCTTATCACGTATTTAATCTTTCATCTGTACTTGTGTTTCTTTGAAAGCTCCCTGCTTGTTTATAAAGAAAGCTTCTGTGCTTAATGACATGTAAATACATGTAAACACAATGCAAATAAACTGAGTTACAAGACAGATGTGCATTTACCACCTATTTAGGAAACAAAACCACATTTTAGAAATGCCTATGTGCACGAACTTGTATTAGGTAGTGATTTGTTCTCCAGCAGTTCATGGCAGTACACGCTTTACATAATGAGGTGTAATCAGCAGAATGACAGCTGGTGATGGCAAGTAAAAAAAGACAGCATACTATTCATATTCTATCAGGTAGAGTAACGTTTGCATTACAAACAAATGGCCACTGCCCTCGCCTATAACCAATGGTGTCCCTAGGGGGGGCAGAGGGGGCCCTGACCCCCCCAACATTATGCTGTGCCCCCCCCCAAAAATTTTTTTTTGCATTTTGCTCGGACCGCCGCTCCTCCTGAGAGGGAGAGCATCCCCAGTCAGCTCTGCGGGGGATTCCTCCCCCTCCCTCTGCTCGCTGACACTGCATAATGCGAGTGCTCACACAACCACAGCCGCCCGATCTACTCCTTCCCCTGCATCCTCATTGGCACGGAGAAGAGCGAGTTACAGAAAGGACTCCATGAGCACTGTGGGGGGGGGGGGGGGGGGGAAGCCTTCATCTCAGTTACTGAAAAAACAGACTGCTTTCTCCCGTCCTTAGGACAGGAGAACCAGCCTGTAAATTCCGAGAGTGGTGACTGCAAGCTGAGTCGAGTGTCAGTCTATGACACTCTTTCACAGCCCAGCGAGTCCAGCCACCCCCCACTCTCCTCACATACGAGCAGGGAGGAATACAGCTCCTCCTCCTTTCAGTCCTGCCCACACTATACCGGTGTGCTGTATCTGAAGAGAGGGGATGTGTGGGCGGGAAAAATTAAAATCAGCAGCATTCCTGGCTGTGTGTGAATGATACCTGAGATTCTAGCCTGGACCGTGGGTAAGTGTGTGCACTGCAGACTGCAGTACACTGTAATCACTGAACTGCATTATCTCCATCCATTCTCTCCCCCATCTGTCTCCCTCCCCCTCTCCTGTTCCTGTTTCTTTTTACTTTTACTTTCAGTTAGGCAGGTAATATACAGTGCAAATTTCTTTCCTACATCGACAGATTGCAGGAAAGAAACTTGCATGATTCCCCATCAACACAGACAGTGGTGACAAGGGAATATCCCTCCTGCCCAGCAATTATATTCTCCCGACAAACAGTGATTATCACTAGTGGCTATAGCAACCACTAGTGATAATCATAAGAGAATCTGCTCATTAATGGTTCAAATCTCAGCCAGTTCCTGCTGAACCAGCTGAGATTTAAACTGTCTATGGCTGGTCTTAGCTCTTAGGCCTTGTACACACGATCAGTCCAAACTGATGAAAACGGACTGATGGTATGATGGACTGATGATGGACTGATGGTCTGATGTGCCTACACACCATCAGTTCAAAATCCGATCGAGTCCAATGCAGTGACTAAAAACACAACAACGTGCTAAAAAAACCAAGTTCAATGCTTCCGAATATGCGTTGACTTGATTCTGAGCATGCGCGGGTTTTGAACCGATCTTTTTGCGTACTAACCATAGATTTTGACCGATCGGTCATCAGTCCATCAGTCTGATTTTAAAGCAAGTTTTAAAACTTTGGTCTGAAGGACAAAAGTCTGATGGGCCATACACACGGTAGGTTTGGACTGATGAAACTGAACTTCAGTCCGTTTTCATCAGTTTGAACTGATCGTGTGTACAGGGCCTCAGGCAGCCCATACATTGATCACTTTTTCATTCAACTATTAGGTTGAATGAAAAAAAAAAAAAAAGAAATGATCCAATTCCCTCCATTTACACATTATAGGTGGATGGGGGAATCCTTCCAGTGTGAACCAGTGGTGGAACAACCAGAGTTGCTGTCCTGTCCCGGCTATTCACAGCGCTAGTCTCTGTCTCCATGGCATCGGCGGCAGCACATTGGAACCCAGTGCTGGTTACTTTATGGGGCTGATGTACAGGAGGGCCAGCACAATTTGTTGTTAGAGATGGGCTGGGCATGTTCAAAATTCCACATGCCAGAGCCTGCCAGGAAGCCCACACTGCACAGCACTAATCACAGGCAGTGAGACATTTCCGGTCCGCAGCTGCACAGATCAGGAAATGTCTCACTGCCTATGATTAGCACTGTGGAGTGTCGGCTTCCTGGCACGATCCGGCATGTGGGATTTCAAGCACACCCGAGCCCATCTCTATTGGTTGTAGACAGTTGAGCTTCCTGCAGGTTGCTTAGTAGCAGTGGAGCCTTCTCTGACATGCTGATCGGGATGCAATCCAGGTGATGCTCCTAGTCAAATCCTAGTGTTAAGTATCAGTGATTTTATTGATCAAAGCCCACACTTTACAGGCATAGAGCCCACATGGCTGCTGAACATACAGTTGATTATATATATGTGGTTGTACTCTTGATGCTAATAAATGTGTTTATTAGATCTGACTGGGAGCATCACCTGGATCACATCCCGATCAGCATGTCAACAGAGAAGGTTATACAGCATTACTGCTGCTAGGTGACCAGCTGAGGGCTCGGCTCTCCATACCAATAGTGCCAGCCTTCCCCTGCATGCACCCATAATGTCACCAGCACTAGGTCCTAATAGACTGCCGCCGCTGCCAAGGAGACAGATGCCAGACCAGCGCTGTCAATAGCAGGGACAGGACAGCTGGGGATCCCCACAGTGGCAAAACACCAGGGCCCGGTGGCAAGACAACCTTTGCAACCCTGATAGTTCTCCTACTGCTTTGGACCCTTATATTTTCTTGGTGTGCTGGTGACATATATCTCTTGTTTTCTGTCACCCTGGGGGGCCCCAGTATAGTAGGAAGGGAGCTCGCTGCAGAACAAGTGAAAAGGCCCGTTGTGGGATTGTAGTAAAGGGTCCCAGAATATATATATATATATATATATATATATATATATATATATATATATATATAATTGCATTTTATAGTTGACCCCCCTACTTTTGTCCCTTTCCCCCCATGTGCCCCCCCGGAGACGCCACTGCCTATAACTGGATTAAGGAGAACATAGAAGGGCAACACATGCAATACAAAACCAAAAGAAATTCCTGGCTCAACTTACCGACCAGCTTGCTAACCAACCAAATTGTCCTGTCAAACAGTATTGCTGCAAAGGTCAGTTATAGGAGATGACAGTGGCGATTTGTTTGTACAGTTGAAATATTGGTAAGGTGATGTACTGTACACATTTGCTACCATGGTCCTATGTGCTGGGTGCACCCCCTGTACCTTTAGGAAGGGGTGGGCTTCCTCCAGGCTCACCTGCCCTCTGCCTTTCCATTGTGCTTCCACTGTGGAGCTCTCACAATTTAGAGTTAGGACTACACATACTGGGGTGACTTAAAGTGGTTGTAAACCCCAGAAATAATAAAAAAAATAACCTGCAAGACAAAGGCATAATGAGCTAGTATCATTATGCTAGCTCATTATGAATTACTTACCTTACATTGAACCCCCAGAAGCCACCCTAGTCTCCCCCTCCGGCCGCAGACATCTCTCCTGAAGGTTACTTCCGGGTATCGCCGCTCCGGCGCTGTAATTGGCCGGGGCTGCGAAGACGTCACTCGGCCGGCATTAGCCATTGAGAAAACAGGCATTCTCAGTGCGTCTGCGCCATTGTCTACGGCACGCATGCGCCGAAGATAACGGTGTATTCCTTTTGGCAAATATCTCCTAAGCCGTGTAGGTTTAGGAGATATTGCAAACGCCTACAGGTAAGCCTTAATCTAGGCTTACCAGTAGGTGTAACTTATCACAGAGGGTTTACAACCACTTTAACAGAGCTATGTAGCTTACCCATGTATTTGCAAATGTGTGCAAACTAAACCCCTGTTTTTAAAGTAGTTGTAAACCCTTACAACACACTTTATGCTACAGGTAAGCCTATACTAAGTCTTACCTGTAGCTACCCTGAATATCTCCTAAATCTGCACGTTTTAGGAGATATCCCCCTGTGTCTGCATGTGCCGAAGTCATCGGCACATGCGCACTGAAGCAATGGCACATCGTGCCGTTGCTTCAGTTAGACGTGTGTAACAGGCGCCGCCGCGCCACCTCTTCTTTGTTATGACAGGCGCTTTCAGCTCCGTAGTGTGTTCCATGCTGGAACGCATACGGCGCCTGCGCGATGACGTCATCGCCCGGCGCTGTGGTGCATTCCAGCTTGGAACGCGGAAGTGCGCAGCGAATCAGCGCTTCTCGTTTGAATTAGTGCTAATGCACTGCATCTGGTAGATGCCTATAAAGGCATTGACTTTACACTCAATCCCTGTTCTATCATCAGCCATAGCTCGGCCACGCTACTGATACCACTGCCATCGCTCTCCCCATGCTGCAACACAGCACCAAGCAAAAAAAAACTACTACTTTGGTGCTAATGAACCTACTGCAACCGAGCATTGCTGGGGACAACCTTGAGGCCTTTGCTGAACACTCTACACCACGGATCCTCTATCTGCTGCATAGAAGCCTACAAACGGATAAGTAGCCATTGTATCACTTGTAGTCCTATAAGAAGATCTACTGCTAGTGTTCCATCGAATTCAATTGTATTACTAAATATGCCGTGTGGATATCAACATACTATTTGGGAGATACTGCTGTGCTAAGGACTGTTTGCTAAGGAGTACCTTAAAGGGTCAGCTACCCTCAAATTACTAGAGCAATATTTACCTCATATATGCAACTATAATTACCTGAGCTATATTGCCTCTCACATGCAACTACTATTATGTCTGCAATATTTACCTCATATATGCAACTATAATTACCTGAGCTATATTGCCTCTCATATGCAACTAGTATTACTTCTACAATATTTACCTCATGTATGTAACTATATTTACCTGAGCTATATTGCCTTTCATACGTAAGTACTATTACTTTAACTATAGTGCCTCTCATACACAAGTACTAGTTGTTACTACAAACTCCTATTTACTACGAGCTTGACATAAGTACACATCTCTTATAGGCCTTGTCCAAATTGTTTGAACATGTTCGCTCTAACTTTTGTATACTAGGGGTTGATGCTATTTCATAGCATCTCCCTTAGTGGCCTAATATATCCCTATATGCTTAAAGTGATATGATGTAGAGAACCCACAAACTCCTGTTTATGTGGAGTGACGCCTGGGGTCCCTTACTGAAAATCACTTGCATATAGAGGTGTATTGGAATATTGACCTTGAAGTATATTATAATTTTAAATGCTAGGCTCTGTTCGCATGTTGTAATGTGTCCATCCTTAGTAGCTCAACGCCTTTCTTTATGTGACAGAAAGATGATGTAGAGATCCCCCAAACTCCTGTTGCGAGGAGTGACCCCTGGGGCCAATACTGAGTTGTCACATAAAGAAGCGCATTGAAATCCTTGCTAACCGCAGTTGTGGTTCACTCCGTTCACCAGTGGTGTTACAACGTGCCATTACCGGCGGCTCCCGCGTGCATGCGCCAATCACAGCACCAGAGCCCGCGATACCCGGAAGTCACTCCGGGAGAGATGTCGCCGCAGGAGGGGGAGAACGAGGACCGCTGAGGGGGCTTCGATCTCAGGAAAGTAATTCATAATGAGCTAGTATATCATGCACACTAGCTCATTATGCCTTTGTCTTGCAGGGTGTTTTTTTTCTCAGAGGGTTTACAACCACTTTAACCCAAGCTGTTAGACAGGACAATTTGGTTAGGTAGCAACCTGGGCGGTAAGTTGTGCCAGGAATTTATTTGGTTTTGTTTTGAAATGTTTTCATTCCTAGTAAGTTCTTTCTTGTGATATATTGTTTCATACATTTTTTCTTTCTTACTGAAACAGAAACATTCTACATTTGTTTAGTGCTCAGTTGACCAGATAAGTTTTTTTTTTAAATTAACATTCTTCTCCAAAGTTTTAAAATGAAGACCATTATAAGTTGAGTTGACATGTAGACGTATTATGGGTGTGAAAAGTGAATTACTGATTCATAAAATTCCATATAGTGACATCAGCATGCCAATAAAAGCAACCAGAGGTGTCCACAATACTTAATCACCAAGACTAACCAACACTTTAACCACTTGCCGACCATCCGCTGTCATTATTCTGCGGCAGGTCGGCTCGTTCCCGCAAATCGCCGTATTGATATGACGGCTCCTTTAAGAGCTATAGCAAGAAACAGATCCTCCTTCTGACAGGGGAGTAAACAGAGATCTGCTATTCCTAATGATCAGGAACAGCGATCTCTCTCCTCCTTCAGTCAGTCCACTCCCCCCACAGTTAGAAACACCTCCCAGGGAACACATTTAACCCCTTGATCACCACTAGTGTTAACCCTTTCCCTGCCAGTGTAATTTATACAGTAATCAGTGCATTTTTATAGCACTGATCGCTATATAAATGTCACTGGTCCCAGAAAAATTTCAAAGTGTCTAATCTGTCCGCCATAATGTCACAGTCCCACAAAAATTGCTAATCAATGCCATTACTAGTAAAAAAAAAAGTATAATGAAAATGCAAAAAATCTTTCCCCTATTTTGTAGACGCTATAACTTTTGTGCAAACCAATCAATATATGCTTATTGCGATTTTTTTACCAAAAATATGTAGAAGAATATATATTGGTATAAACTGATAAAGAAATAAAAAAATAAAACATTTTGCATATGTATTAACGCAAAAAGTAAAAAAAATGTTTTATTTTTTCAAAATTGTTAGTCTTTTTTTGTTAATAGTGCAAAAAATTAAAACTGCAGAGGTGATCAAACACCACCAAAAGAAAGCTCTATTTGTTGGGTAAAAACAATTGTGCAATTGTCAGTTAAAGCGACGCAGTGCCGTATATCAAAAAATTGCCTGGTCATTAAGGGGGAAAATCTTCCGGTCCTTAAGTTGGTAAAATCTTTGGCATTCCATGCAAATAATGCTCCTACCTTCATGTCTCATTATTGGCTTATTGATTTTAAGGACAACCATTCTGACCAATGGAGAGGTGGATTGGAAAAGATCTCACTGTAGAGTGCCAGCCCACCATGGTATCTGTATCTGTTGCATTCTCTATTATGTAAAGCCATCAAACCATCATATTGGCCTTTGGATCTTGCTGCTGTATCTACCTTATTTTAAAGTATCATCTTTAAGGGCCTGCCATTTTCAGATATTAGGAAGAATATTTTGTAGCATTTTCATTAGAATAGAATAATTTCCACTAAATAAAAATGTCTTCTTTTCACAAGAAGTTGTCAAGACACATTCATTTAAAGGAATCCAATCATGAGAACAAATGAAGGCTTCGGCTTCTGACCTTTCCTTAAAATGGTAGTTGTTTGGCTGCTGTGCTTTAGTATAATCATATGAATAGTACGTGTTATCATGTGACTGGGTTTATCATATCTATATAGATGTCTGACTTTCTGGATCAACATACTTGTTCTGAGTACTTCAAAAAGTTTTAAAGCTAGTGGGATGTTATGACAGCAAGGTCAATAGCATTTTCAGAAAGAGGTCAAGCCTCTACATTATTCCCATTACATGTTTATTTTAACAGAAACGCCTGAGACCTGGAAGCCAGCTGTATTTATAATACAAGTCCTTATAAAGATTGTGGCTTTTATGTGGTTTTTCTGAAAACACTAATGACAACGTCCTAGTCTGTGAATCAGTACAGAACTCTTAATTGCATTAAGCTGTCTGATTATTTTAATGCTTCCCGTGGGCAACTTCATGTCTACAATTTAAGGTAGTTATTCCAAATTTTGTATTATTATTCTTTATGGACTATAAAGTAACTGTGGAGATTATTCTTTTCGCTTTATGTCTATACTATGTTTTTCTTCAGCGTCCTCCCACATCCAGTCTAAATATTTCCGTGACAGCTTCCTTTGATTTAAACTATATGTTGTAACCTGGTACCAGATTTGTTATTTATAAGGCATCCAAACAAATGTGTGCGTTTTAATTACTGGTTAAAAAGGACATGTGGTTTATGTTTATGGTTATGCTAAATACCTCAATTTGGATGGAAGTTAAAAGCAGCACAAGTACTGGGAAAGATGCCTGATTAAAATGATTGCAGAAATGCTGACTTGGCCAATAAGCCCTTTGCTCCATAATCACTTATTATTATTATATTTATGAGCCATAATTTTAAATGCTTATGTTATTATACTTGAGTTTTGATGTGTGGCTGTATGAGCATAATTACTAGTTAGAGTTATGACTACTAATCAGCTACAGTGGCAAAAAATCAGTTTACAGTACATATTTTATTTGAAATTTGTTTAGGACCCTAGGCAAACCTACATAGCTGAAATGAGCAAGGGTCTACGTATTTATGGAATTATCTCAATAGAAATCAAGAACATTTAACATTTTACAAGATGTGCACAGTAGGGATGTTTTGGTAAAGAGCTGAACAAAACGGCCATGTTTGACCTATTCGCCCATCTGAACTACATCCAGATCCCCGCTGGTTGGTGTTTTTGAACAAATAGCCAGTAATTCAGATGCCTTGAAAGAGGAAAGAGTTTTTCTTTTTGCATATGCAAGCCTCCCATGGCAGTGCCCAGCTACCTATGCACCATAAAAGCCTGCTTGTGCATTACTCTTAAAAAAGGCAAAAAAAAAAAGTAAAAGTAAAACACTTTCACACACATATGAATGTACATAAACCTAATGGGAGCACTAATGTATGAAAATGTTTATTGTGCTACATATTGCTGTGCATGCTGTAATGGTAATTGTAGAGCCATTATTCAACTTCCAGTGACCTGTAGGGGCTTTTAAAGCGTTACCTTTGGAAAATTCGGGGTATTGAAGTTTGTCATCATTTCAGGATGTGCCCAACATTTGACTTGATTGGTATCTATTTACTTGGCATAACCTCATCTCAATTATTTACCAAAAAGCTGTGTAATATATTGCTTATGTGTGCCCTAAAAACTGGTCTGTTAATATAGTATTACATAAAAATTTGGAACTACCACCATTTTTTTCTCCATGGTCTCCGCTTTCAGAAAATATATAATGTTTGGAGGTTTTATCTAATCTTTGGGCCTAAAATGTTTTTTTTTTAATCATGTATACAAAAAATGCAAAAAGGGCTCTGGCGGCAAAAGAATTAAAATATTTGTGTACTTTTATGTTGCCCTTTGAAATAATAATAAACCATGAATATGTAGGTTCATTATGTGTTAACACTTGCCTATGTTCCAGTTTAGGCTAGTGTCATGATCACTGCTCAAGTTTTCATGCTTTAGGGTGGAATCTTTCTGCAGCAGTGTTCTCTGGATTCACCCTTACATGTAGGGACTACAGATGTGCCCCCTACACTGTATTCATCAATATAAACCAGTGTTGGCCCTCCCCATATTTTTGTGGGCAGCCCGTAAAAACAGGGCACTTTTTCCCATGGCCCGTAAATGTCCGTAGCATGGAAAAACTGCAAGTAAAAATGTCTGTGACCACCTCTGCTCAGAACTGCGCATGTGCAATTCCTGGAGATGCCCAAGAGCCAGCTGCCAGAGATGACGCGATCTGCGCCTCTGATAATTGCTCCACCCACCACCGCCTCTCAGCCAATCATCATTTAGAACTGTACTGTAACCCGCCCTCCTCCTGCAGTCCGCCACATTTGACAAGAAGATCCGGGCTACCGAAAGTGTGGCTGTATTGTATTGAGGCGGATGGGAGTCACCCCTGCTTGTTCTCCTGGCCACCCTGTGACAGAGGAGAGGTACAGCTCTGGGCTGCATGTCCTAGAGAGCCTGCTTCTCCCTCTGTCAGGACCGGAACGGCTGTGCGTCTGTGACAGGGAGTGAGGCATAGCTGGCTCTCTGTGATGCCCCCCTTCTCCAGTGAGCAGCATGAGAGAAGACACACAAACAGAGCTGTGTGCATTCTTCTTCCTCACCCTTCTTCTGCTAGCAGTGGGGGCGGGGATTAATAAAGCAGGGGCAGGACTGAGCAGCTTGCAGAGGGGGATACTGAGTTGCAGGCAATCATTGTGTAGTAACCTCTAGCAACTGAATGGTAAGTGGTAATGTATAGTAACCTCTAGCAACCGAATGGTGGGCAGTAATGTATAGTAACCTCTAGTAACCTAATGGTGGGCAGTAATGTATAGTAACCTCTAGTAACCTAATGGTGAGTGGTAATGTGTGTAATCTCTAGCAACCAATAAATGAGCAACACTCAGTGAGCAGTAACCTCTAGCCACCAAATGGTGAGCCGTAATGTATAGTAACCCCTAGAGCACATCTTGGCGCACAGGTCATCACGCCAGCACCAACAGCATCATTTACAGAAGCCAGCTTGGGGTGCACACCCTGACCGTGCGCTGCCTGCCTGAAATTAGCCTGTCCAGCGTCTATATGGGAAAAAAATTATTGGGGGAGGGGGAGTAACACCAACCCTAGTGATGCCACTGCCAGTAAGTGCTAGCAATACTTTGTGATCTTGTCACATAACTGTGTGTGAAGTTGAATCAGATTAACAAATTTGAACCTCCAGGAATGGGAAGCAGTAAGCAGCAGTCTCTTTATTCTGTTTGCTGGGCAGGCTGAGGCTTTCTCTGTGGGGACACCACAGTCTGTCTCTCTGGCTGTGCAAGGTAATGTGGGAGCAGTCTCTCTCTCTCTCTCTCTTTGGGGGCAGAAAATAAGGGGAAATTTCTCCAGTTTGACATAGGTGACAAAATACTGATGGGTTACAATAATCCGCCTTTACTATACTGAAAATAAGATTTATTAATTTTTTGCCTAAATATTGAAATTCACACTTAAAACTGAAATATATTTTACTTTTGGAAATGCCAGTAAATTTTGGGTATCGTGCCAGTAAATTTCAATCTGGTAGGTTGGCAAAACTGATAGAAACACGTAGCCTAGGATGGTAAGGCACTCCCCTTTTCCTCTCCTCTCCTCCCTTTCCCCCTAAATCTCCAATCTAACAGACTGATTTGAAACAAGGATTGTGTTCTGAAGCTTGTTTTACAACACAGTGCTTGTGCTGTGTAATTTGGCCCCTTCTATCACCTGAAATACCTGCCTGATCCTGCCTGCTTCTGTCGTTGGTATATCATGGCTGCTGAGCCCTGACACCGCAGTCAGTTTACGTGCCTCCATCATCCGCAGCTCTCCTCTGTCATCCTGTCCCCCTTCCTCCCTGCCTGTCTGCTCGTACCAGTGTCTGCCCCTCCCCTTCTGCTGAAATAACTGTATTTTTCAGGCAATCCCCTATCTTCCATAATGTTGTGTACCCCAGTGTGTGTGCTTTATTAAAAAAATTCTGTTCTATACTATATTTCAGAGCGCCACTCAGCGCTCCACCTCTCCTCCTCCTGACTGAAGTCAGCGGTGCTGTGGGTTGTAAAGAAATAATACATTTTATATTTACTGGCAGAGGGTTTAAAATTCAAGTAGGCCTCAAAACAGATGAACTATGATTTTGCAATAATTGGATCATTCTTCTGGAACCACTGAAAGCAAGATAAATGAACTAAAGGACTTTGTGACTTCATATGTTTTGCTAAGTCCTCAATACATAAACCATTAAGACTTTTTACAAGCAGGTATTGAACGCAGAGACTTCGGAAACAATGATGCCACCTCACACGAAACCAAATTACAATACCCACCTGGTATTTTGAGTTCTAGATATCAAGGCCTTTGTTAAAAGGAAGCCAGGGTAAATAACCCCATTGTTTCAAAGGGTGAGATCACCCCTTAAAGCGGATGTCCGCTGAAAAAAAAAAAATTAAAAGTCAGCAGCTACAAATACTGCAGCTGCTGACTTTTAATATCAGCACACTTACCTGTCCTGGAGTCCAGCACCGTCCACAGCAAAGGACGAGCGATCGCTTGTCACTCTGCTGCCCCCCCGCCATCCTCGGTGAGGGAACCAGGAAGTGAAGCGCTCTGGCTTCACTGCCCAGTTCCCTATGGTGCATGCACGAGTCACGATGCGTTGTGCTGACTGGCTCCCGCTGTTTTCTGGGAGCCAAGTGTTTCCCAGAACACAAAGGGGGGGGGGGACGTCCTGCCCGCAGTCTACCCACAGACTGTGGCCGGAAGTGGGTGCAAATACCTGTCTTTAGACGGGTATCTGCACCCCCCTGAAAGGTGTCAAATGTGACACCGGAGGGGGGAGGCTTCCGATTCGCGGGAGTGAAGGTGGAGGGTGGAGCTCCGCTTTAAGTAAAGTAACCAGCGTTGATTCAGCTTTTCCCCAGACAATGATATCATTAACGCCTGGTTAATTCTACAACCAAAGGACATAATTCACTAGTGAAACAGAACCAACAGTCTATGTAATATCGTATCCATATAGATATATATATATATATATATATATATATATATATATATATATATATATCTATCTAATATGTTATGTTACAATGTTGCAACGCATGTTGTAAGAATCAATGTGTACCATAGTCATCCATATCTTTGATAAACCATTCAAATTATCTATGATATTCTAGGTCACAGAGATGATTATAATTTTAGTATCCACTAACCTAATAATAACTTAAAGTAAAAGTAAGTAAAATATAAAAGTAGTGATTATAAGTAGAAATGTTTTGAAAAGCTAATTAGCATTATGAAAGACACCCAATCATGACTTTAACCATATAAGAAATTAACCTATGTTAGATTAACACATCCTCACAATTATTCATTTATCCATATAGATAATCATTTTGTGTGATATTGATTGATATATATATATAACATGTGTCATTCCTAGACAAACCAGTTTTAAAAGATATACACTTGCAGGAAAACTGTCCCTAAAAAGCACAACAACTGGGAATGCTCAGCCCCTCTGGCTTTGCTGTCAGATCAAGAGAGGCGGCCGGTTCACGTGAGTACCAAGTGGCACTATAAAATAAGGTATAGAACAGCACTTTTAAAATAAGGCACATGCACATACAGCATTATCAACAAGTGGGGTTACAACCACTTTAAGTTCCAGCTAAATTTGACATATTTACATTGGTCCAGCTTGGATCAGAGTAAGTATGTATGTTCAACCTCTGTGGGATCCCTGTGGAAGCTTGAAATCACAGTAGAAGCACTGCTACTAGAGTGATCTCAACTAGTTTCCAGGTCCCATGCCGAGCAGCTTCCCTGCTACTTTCTGAACCCAGGAGGTTGCCCGCTTGGCACAGGAACACTTTGCATTTTCTCAATGAATGCAAATAGTTCTCTCATTAACGAGGGGAAGATTGGGACATCCCCACCTCTCTACCTTGACCCAGAAGCTAGTGGTGCCTACTACAGTGATTTTCAACTTATATGGGATCCCAAAAATATGTCATATACTAAATTATGTCTAATTATGCCTAAAATTGGCATATCTGGAATTCAGCTTTGACTCTTTCCTGTGAAGACTAGAAGATAAAGGAAGCAGCACTGATATAACAGTAGCCAGCTGTGCTGAAAGTTGCTAACTGCAAGTGTTGGGGTAAGACATTTTAACAAATGTTTGAGAGCTGGTTCTAAATTTTTCCGACAACAAAAGTTCTTGTCGGAAATTCCGATCGTCTGTAGCCAAATCCTAAACATGCTTGGAATCAATTTGACACATTCTCAGAATCAATGATCTTAATTTTTGTCGGCTCATCTTAGTGTTGTACGTACCTGCGTTCTTGACGTTCGGAATTTCCGACAACATTTGTGTGACCGTGTGTATGCAAGACAAGTTTGAGCCAACATTTCGTCAGAAAAAAATCCACAATTTTGTTGTTGGAAATTCGGACCGTGTGTAGGGTTTAAAACTACTTTATGCCACATTAATAGACACTCTCCCTACAGAATGTTTTTTAAATATATCTTGCTTCCCAAGGCAGTACTGATCTGACTTTTTCCTTCATTTGACAAAGTTGACAAATTAGCTTTGGGCTAAAAAGGGTTGTAAGGGCAATAACAAATAAAAATATTCAGCTCCCATAGGGTTCAAATGGTTCAGCGTTATGTTCGGGGTTTTGAGAACTTACAACTAGGTTTGTCAAACATCCAACAACTTTGTCAAGTTTTAAGCTCAACGTTTAGAGGCAGAAATAAAAATCCCTCTAGCTTGTGTTTTTGAGAGAAGTATTCTGGCAGAAAAAAAATGATAAATGTGCCTATACACACCTAAATGCCAAGGGAACTGCCATTTTTTTAAGCCAAGTGTGCATTGACTCGAAGACGACATCTCTGTATATACAGTGAGGCTTTAACCCACATTGGGTCAATTCTGCCACAGTTCTTTTTGACGCACTCATTTTCTTATAACAATGTTCCATTCACATACAGTACATACTGTAAATATCACATAGATGTGGAATTGTTATTTTTTCACATTAGCTGTTCTGTTCTATCTCTGCAAGCTCACATTTCTCATGAGTCCTCATTTTATCTCAAAACTTGTCATCCTATCTCTACCTCAAATGGTTTCTTTGGCTGCTCTCCTGGACAAACATTAATAGAGTTTCAAAAATAACATAAGCAGAGCCAAAATGCATGCAGAAATTTAAGTTAGATTACCTTTACATAGAAAATATCACAAAGATGGCCAAAATATGCATGCAGTAAATTTAGCGTATCCATGAGTGAAATCAAGTCAAACTAAAGGGAATTAATTTTTTTTCCTTTCGGATAGAGTAAGTAAAGGTTATAAACCCTGTAAGGTTTTCTTTTTCTGGAGAGATTTCTCTTCACTTCCTGCTCCATGGCCAAAACAAGAAGTAAAAGAAAATCTCACCAAATTGAGGAAACTGAGGAAGATTTCTACTCTATTCCTGTTCTGGTGACAACTCAAAAATGCTTTGCCTATAGTTATACTTTAACCACTCAATGACCACCCACTGCATATATACGGCGGCAGGACAGCCACACTGCACAAAATCACGTACCTGTACATGATTCACACGCTGGGGTAGGGAGTGTGCCTGCGCACCCACGTCACCCCAGCCACGCTGACTATGCTGATATTGGCTGCAGCACCAACCAATCAACGAGTGACGGCTGCTGATCGGTCACCGGCACCCGCCGAACGTCTCCAGAGGAGAACCATGTGTAGATAAACAAACACAGGGCTCTCTTCAGCACATTGCTTAGTAAAAGCAGCACACAGTTTACACAGTAACATGTGTTAGGCACATATTAAACCCTCTGCTATCCCCTAATGTTAACCCCCTTTCCTGCCAGTGTCATTAGTAGAGATACAGTGCATATTTTTAGCACTGATCACTGTACTAGTGTCACTGATCCCCAAAAAGTGTCAGTTAGTGTCCTGATATGTCCACTGCAATATCGCAGTCCCACCGTTACTAGTAAAAAAATAAATGAACATTCCATAATAATATCTTATAGTTTGTAGACGCTATAACTTTTGGGCAAACCAATCAATATACACGTATTGGGATTATCTTTTACCAAAAATAAGTAGCAGAATACATATTGGCCTAAATGGATGAAGAAATTTGATTCTTTACATTTTTTTATTGCATATGTTTTTATAGCAGAAAGTAAAAAATATAGTTTTTATTTTCAAAATTGGTGTTCTTTTTTGTTTATATCGCAAAAGTTAAAAACCAGGTGATCAAATATCACCAAAAAAAGCTCTATTTGTAGGAAAGAAAGGGACATCAATTTTATTTGGATACAGTGTCGTGCGACTGCACACTTGTCACTTAAAGTAACGCAGTGCCATATCACAAAAAATGGCCTGGTCATGAAAGGGGGTAAATCTTCTGGAGCTGAAGTGGTTAAGACCCTTGTTGAGATGATATGTTGCAGTAATACACCATGTTACGGTGAGTTAAAGTAGAATTATAGACAAAACTTTTTTTTCATTCTGAATAGAGTAATGGAGGGTTATAAACCCAGATAATTGTTGTCACCTGTGTCCCCTTCACTTCCTGTTCTATAGCCAAAACAGGAAGTGAGAGGAGATCTATGCAAATTAAGGGAATCCATTGATGACCCCCAGGTCACCAGAACTAGTGTCCCCATTGGAAGATTCCCCCTCTATTTCTTTTCTGGGGACAACCCAACATTTTGGATTTTTTTTACTTTAACTTTCAATGATAATGGTAAACAGGACAAATAGCCTATAGGTCTACTTTAAGGTAGTTCATTTATTTTAAATGAGCTTATCAGTGTACCTTAACACGCAAAAAGTTAAATGTAAACTTTTTTTTATCACAGTGTATCACAATACACAGCATGTGCGCTGAGATACGATTCAGTGCTGGTACGCTGCCTGACTCTGTAGCAGTGCATTGGGGTGCCAATTAAAAATTAAATACTTGCAGGATCTCCAGGTATGTTTTTGCAACACAGTCACAAAAAATATTTGCTTAAAAGAGAAGTATGGGGTTTGGGTTTTCTTTAAAAAAAAAACATACTTACCTAGGTGGATGTAACATCGGTCCAATGCTGCATCTGTCTCCCACCGGCTCTAAGGCTGAGAACCAAGCGATCAGACACACCACCGATCACTCAGTGTTAGTCACCGGCTCTTCCCCCAATCCCTGCGCTCACTAGTGCGCTGGGCTGTGGAGGGGGCAGGAGCAGCCGCATCAGGCTTTCAGTGAGAGAGAGGCTGAGCCGGGTCCCAGTCCAGGCATGTGGGCAGATCCCGACCATATGGTCAAGATCTTTCCTGAGCCTGGACCGGCTATGTGACATCCGCTCTGTGCTGAAACCCACTGTCTGCTGAAAACGGGTCACAGGAGGGCAGAACAAACTGCAGTCCTGTGATCCAGAGGAAAAGTACACCCAAATGAGCTTTGGATGTACTTCTCCTTTAAGATAAATGTATATAGTAAAGGATAATACCAAATATAATTAAAATTGATTTAGGACATCTACCCTCTCTGGTTCATTTAGACCAAGTGGTGTTCATTCCAACGCAGGAAGGCGAGAGACAACACTATTAAAGTCCTCAATTTGGTACCTGTACCTCATGCGCAGGGCCGGCCTTAGGTGTTCAGGCGCCCTGTGCGAGCTAATTCTGTGGCGTCTTCACCCCTCGCCCCCTGGTCACCTAAACATACACAAAGAGGGAAAAACCCAACATGCCTGGGCCCCCCATCCCTCACTATCCAGAATGCCTAGGTACACCTTCCCTCACCACCTACTGTGCCTGTAGCCCTCTTTATTGCAGAAATACTACAAAAGATGGTCAGGGACTGCAAAACATACTACAGGAGAGGGTCAGAGACTGCAGACATAGTACAGGAGAGGGTTAGAGACTGCAGACATGGTACAGGAGATGGTCAGAGACTGCAGACATGGTACAGGAGATGGTCAGAGACTGCAGACATGGTACAGGAGATGGTCAGAGACTGCAGACATGGTACAGGAGATGGTCAGAGATTGCAGACATGGTACAGGAGATGGTAAGAGATTGCAGACATGGTACAGAAGATGGTCAGAGATTGCAGACATGGTACAGGAGATGATCAGAGACTGCAGATATGGTACAGGAGATGATCAGAGACAGCAGACATGGTACAGGAGATGGTCAGAGACTGCAGACATGGTACAGGAGATGGTCAGAGATTTCAGACATGGTACAGGAGATGGTCAGAGACTGCAAACATTGTACAGGTGGTGGTCAGAAATTGCAGACATTGTACATGAGAGGGTCAGAGATTGCAGACATTGTACAGGAGAGGGTCAGAGATTGCAGATATAACATAAGAGAAGGTCAGACTGTGGTCATAACACAGGAGATGGTCAGACACTGCAGACATTATACAAGTGTGTCCTAGCAGTGACCAATGTGGAAAAACATTGATCACTGCAAACAGGAGTTTACAAGCTATAACTTTAAAGCGGAGCTCCACCTCCACTCCTGCTCATCGGAACCCTCCCCCCTCCGGTGTCACATTTGACACCTTTCAGGGGGGTGCAGATACCTGTCTAACAGGTATTTGCACCCACATTTCCGGCCACACAGTCTGCGGGTAGACTGAGGGCAGGACTTCAGATCCCACCCTCCCCCCCGTTGTGTTCTGGGAACACTCGGCTCCCAGAACACAGCGGGAACCAGTCAGCATGGGAACCAGGCAGTGAAGCCGGAATGTTTCACTTCCTGGTTCCCTCACCAAGGATGGCGGGGGAGCAGCAGAGTGACGAGCGATCGCTCATCCTCTGCTGCGGACGGCGCTGGACTCAAGGACAGGTAAGTGTCCTAATATTAAAAGTCAGCAGCTGCAGTATTTGTAGCTGCTGGCTTTTAATATTTTTTTTCAGGGGACATCCGCTTTAAGTGCCAAAAAAAATAAATATATTTTCTAACAGTCATTTCTCAAGCACAGGAGGACAGTAAATGGTTAACAGGTATGTGAAGCTCCCAGCCTGACCAGCTAGTTCCTTCAAAGATAACAATGAAAGTTAGATAAATCAGGGATAGGTGACCCCAACTCTGCACACATAGCTTTAGAAACAGCTTAAGTTTGAAGCATCTTGCAGAAGTCTAACCATCAGTGCTGTGTGCAGTGTAAATAAAAACACATATAAGAAGCAGTGTGAGAAGACACGGAGGGGAAGTCATCCCTCCATCATTGTCTAATCTACACACAGGACAGAACACACCGATCATTCTTCTGCATTACCAGTGAGAGTGAGTGACATGATGATCAGACCTTCTTCATTCTCAGGTATGTCGGATCCTCTGCATCCCGAGTCACTATCATCTTCTCCTGGTCAAATGTGGCGGGCTGGGCAATCTGATTGGCTAAGAGGGTGGTGATAGGCGGAGCAACCTAGAAGTCACGCCTTCCCACTCAAAAGAACAGCTCTATTGGCTGCCTGACACACTCGTCTGTACCTCTCCCTCCAGCATGTGAAAGCCGTGGGAGGGAGAGGGAGAAAGCTGTACACCACTCTGCACCTAATAACACCCGCACTGAGCGCCTTGCTGTGCGGGGCCCCTCTATCCTCTGCCGGGAGCCTGGGGAGCGACAATGAGGAGGAAGAGGTGACTCACATTCTGCGAGCTGTGCTGGCCGCACGGCGCCCCCTGTTGGCCATGGCACCCTGTGCGGGCGCACAGCTCGCACACCCCAAAGGCCGGCCCTGCTCATGCGTTTTTTTTGAGCACAGATGCGGAAAAGGCATTTGACTTTGTCAACTGGTCATTCATGTTTGCCGTACTAAGACACATTGGCTTAGGAGACAACATGCTACGCTGGATTTGGAGTGACTACGCCTCGCCAATGGCACAGATTAAGGTCAACGATGTCCTGTCGTCCCACTTTTCAGTCAGGAATGGGACTAGACAGAGGTGTCCACTGTCACCCCCTCTCTTTGCTCTTACATTAGAGCCCTTCTTATGTATGGTTTATTTAAATCCTGACATACAAGGTTTGTGTGTCAGGAGGACCCAACATAAGGTCTGGGCCTATGCCGACGACATGCTTTTCACTTTTACCAATCCATTAATCTCTCTTTCAAATTTGTTCAGAGAATTTGAATTCTATTGTTGATTTTCTTATATTAAGATCAACTTCTCCAAATCCGAGGCTATGTGGGCGGAAGTTCCTTCTTCCCTGCTTCAGTCCTTGAAGCTTAGCTTCAAATTTAAGAGGACTGACCGTGCCCTGAAATACCTGGGGAATTTTTATCCCTGCTGAACTCTCTCGCACTTTTGACCTTAACTTTCCCCCTCTTTTATGCAAAGTGCGTACACTTCTGGAAGCGTGGACCTCTGGACTGCACTACTGGTTTGGAATATTATAAAAATGACCATCCTGCCCAAGTTTTTATATCTTTTTCAAGCTCTACCTATAGCCATTCCTTTGAGATATGGGTTTATTAGAGCCCTTTTCACTGGGTTTATTTGGGCTCATAAGCAACCGAGGATTCAAAGATCATTACTGACCCTCCCAAAACAATCTGGTGGCCTTGCAGTCCCAGATCTTTATAAATATTATCAGGCAACCCACCTAGGACATCTACTTGACTGGTGCCGTCATGGTGATATTAAACTCTGGCCAACTATAGAGCAAGGGTGTTGTTGCTTAGAAGTTGATGTTTTGAAGATTTCACCTCCTCTTTAAAAAAGCACCCACTTATTGGGTGCACCTTGTGCCCCTGGAAGAAGTCATTGTTGTGACGAAACGGCGTAGGGAGGAGCGGCGTGCTGACGTCACTACGAATTGTACTGCGCAGTCTATCCGGAAGGACGAGCGGACAGTTAAGCCGGCCGGCTATTACTACACACGCACTGTTTTTACTGCATAACTGTAAGTGCAACACTTTTACTAATAAACGAATTTTATTACGGTATCACGCTATGTCAGCCTTTTCTCTTTTGGGTCATACTCTGGAAAGTGAATAGTCTGATATCTGAAACAAAGATAAAGTGAAAAAAAATTTCCCCTGGAATCTTGGAATTGGCAGTCACGGTTACATGCTTGATTTACTTATCGTTGTGGTAAGCAGTTAGGATTTAACGGTGGAGGACTTTTCTATCTGCTATACAGATTCACTGGATAAGTTTGGATACCTTTTCACATACTCAGAGAACTTTCTGTCATCCTGATTTTCCCTGAGATACATCCATTCATATGGACTTTGCACCCTCACTTGATCATTTCACATTGCACTAGTGTTTTGTGTGCAATATATTCTTTATAATCTGATTGTTATATCGATTTCTCACATCACATTGCAGCGCAGCTTTTATTATTATTACTTGCAATTTATGTTTATCTGACATTTTGAGCAGCAGCAGCTTTTTTGTTTCACATTTTTTATTTTTATTTATTTTTTATTTTTATTTTTATTTTTATTCATTTTATTTTTATTTAATATTTTTTTCACTGTTTTTGAACCAATTCAAGTGGTTTCTCACTATATTAGATTGTTTAGACCTGCGCAGTATTTATTTTTATACCCACTTATTGGACCTACGAAGTTTTCAGCTTATCTCTACAGATAAGTGGTCCTCCGCTCCGCTGTTCCCAATACTAGGTAACCTACATTTATTTCAGGTCTTCGAGGAGCCCTCAGCTCATTAATCAAGTCAGAGCGTTACCAAGCATTGCACTTTGCAACATCGGGAGCTTGGCCCCCATTACAGGCCCTCGTGGACCATAGTAATCATTTTCGTCTCGATTTTTGGAGAGCATTGCAATTACACAAATGTTTACAGACCTTTTCTGCCCTGGCAACTTCTGCCACAACCTGACTACACTTGAAGAGTACTGCTCTGGGGGTGACCCATTCCCTCATGCCCTCACTGTCTGACGACTTTCTGTTACCCTACTTAGCAAAATGGGAATCAGGCATGGGTAGAACATTCTCAAAGATGTAATGTTCCAATATAACCCGATTTGCCCTGAAATCCTCACTCTGCACGAAAGTGCAGGAAACCTTTTGCAAGATCCTTACTCTGTGGTACCGCACCCCTTCTCTTCTTCATAAGTACTTCCCAAACACCTCTGCTCTTTGCTGGTGGTGTCAGGAGGAGCATGAGACATTACTACATATCTTATGGTCTTGACTCTTGTCCTAAGCTGGGGAGTTTCTGGAAAGAGGTCCGCAAGATTATCCAAAAGTTTACTGACTAAAAGATCCCAATGGATCCAGCATTTTTTTTGTTGCGCGCTTCCTCAATGCCCACCAGGGTCTAGAAAAAATCAATTCTCCGCCACCTTCTGAATGCAGCTAAGTCTTGCATTCCCCTCACAAACAAGGACTCCGACAATTGGGCTATGGTTGAAGAGTTGAACTGGATGGAGGACCAGTTTTTGACTGCCCAAGATAAACTAGAGGCTTACACGCACATCTGGACATTATGGAACATGTTTATCTATTCTGAGGAAGAGAAGGCTCTTGTCGAGGTGACTCCTACTGGTTGACGATGCCCTTACATTTCACAGCAGACTGTCTGACTAATAGACTACTTTTTCCCCGGCTGCCTTTTTTTTCTGGTTCTCTTACTTCCCCTACTTCTCTTTTCTACTCTATCTTTCCACTTTTTTGAAAAAACTGGACAGTTTTCTAATATATATTGCGCTCACTAGGAAGTAACCCTATTTTTGGGATTACCCTAAAAATACATTCCAATAGGCCAGATTGCTACCTCTAAGGCCGAGTACTCACGAGCAAACATGTCCGTTCGAAATGTCCGACGGGCTGTTTCCGGCGTACAAGGCTGTTTTTTCATTTGGCCCGCTGGCTTGTACACACCAGCGGACGATATTTCCCTGCGGACCTGAACGCGTGCACGTAATCCACGTTTGACGTCACTATAAAGGGAAAGGCCAAAGTCAATGGCGACGCCCTCTGTTCCGCTTTTGCTAGTTACGGCTTTGCTCGTGTTAGTGAAGGTTTGGTTAGAGCTGATTCGCGCTTCTCGGTCTCCAGGCTTTAGCAGGTAGTATTTTCTCGTTCAGTGCGTGTGCTTGTGGGTACGTAGTTGGCATTCGGGTACAGGCGTGCAGTTCGTTCTGCTTAGCAGATTCGTACTGTGCGTTCGTATCTGTGTGTCGTGCGTTCTTTGCAGGTACCACTGGATTTGATTGTGCTTTCTGTTGGAGTGTGTTCTTGACTGACCAGCCGGCCGGTTTGAAGCCATGATGGAGCAGCAGCGTCAATTTTCGCGAGTTGGTGCTGTTTATGGGATGGCTGCTGGATATGTTCATTATTCCAGTACTTTGGCCAGAAACAGGGGGCGGAGGCGTTTCTGGACCAAGAATTGGTTGCGCCAGCGTGACCAGTTCTCACATATGCCTCTGCTTAGGGAAATCCAGGAGAATAATCCTAATGACTATAGGAATTTTCTCCGCATGACGGACCCCGTATTCAACAGTCTGCTGGATCTTCTGTCCC
Organism: Rana temporaria; assembly: GCF_905171775.1. NCBI lineage: Eukaryota > Metazoa > Chordata > Amphibia > Anura > Ranidae > Rana > Rana temporaria. The sequence continues at coordinate 303,891,546 of NC_053489.1, read as the reverse complement.
CCTATATCACGAGGCAGGACACTGTGATGCGCCAAGCCATCACGGCCGAGCAGAGGCTTATTGCCACGTTGCGGTACCTGGCGACTGGGAGGAGCCTGCAGGACCTCAAGTTCTCAACAGGCATCTCTCCGCAGGCGCTTGGGGTCATCATACCGGACACGTGTGCTGCCATCATTAAAGTTATGCACGAGGAGTATATGAAGGTAAGTTTCCTCATTTTAACCTCACAATGTGTCTTTAATAATGTGGCAAACTAACTTTTTATTTTATTTCCCAGATATGCTGTGTGTTTAACTAACGTTCCCTTTTCTCACTATGCATGTTGATATCAGCTTTTACATGTTCTTTTTATTTTGGCCTACCTGCATATTTTGATCTTACCCAATATTAACCTGTCCAGCATGCTATCTTCGGGCCAACCCCCACCATGCCACTATTTTTTTATTTTTTTGGTTTTCTAAAAACAGTTTAAACACCCCCCACCCCCCCTTCAAAGTGTTTTTGTCCCCATCAGAGGGCTGTGGAGTCTCTTATTAATTAATTGGCCCTATATATTTGTGCCCCGAAATTCTCCCTTCATAATTTGCAAATGCTATTTAAAAAATGTAAAGTTGCACAAGGATGCTTGTATGATTATGTTTGCAATGTTTATGTGCCAAAGTACTAAATCTCTTTTTTTGTTTGTCCCCACAGCTACCCTCCACACCACAGGAATGGCAGTCTGTGGCTTCCCAATTTGCCGAGCGGTGGGATTTTCCTAACTGCGGTGGAGCAATAGATGGGAAACACGTCCGCATTGTGCCCCCACCCCACTCGGGGTCCTACTATTATAATTACAAGGGTTATCATAGTATCGTGTTGATGGCGGTGGTGTCGGCACAGTATGAGTTTCTATATGTGGACGTGGGGAAGAACGGCCGGATGTCAGATGGGGGAGTGTTCGCACGGACTGATTTCTATGATCGTCTCCAAACTGGTGGTCTGGCATTGCCACCAGATGAAGATAATGTGGAAGGACTTCCGTTTGTGTTCCTAGCGGACGAGGCTTTTGGCCTTGGACCTCACCTAATGCGGCCTTTTCCCCAGAGGACCCTCACCTCAGAGAGGAGTGTGTTCAATTTTCGGTTGTCCAGGGCTCGGAGGGTAGTCGAGAATGCCTTTGGGATCCTCAGCAACCGGTTCCGCCTGTTCCTGACATCGATACATTTGGCGGAATATAAATTGAACACCGTTATATTTGCCTGCTGCATTTTGCACAATTTTCTACGCAGGCACTCCCAGACGTACCTAGCCTCCATGGGCTCTGAGGCAGGACTACCCTCAGAGAACATTCCTGGCCTGGACACTGGTCGCGCTGGCTTGGCCCCCCAATCTGCTCGTGAGGTACGCGACAAATATGTTGAGTACTTCATGGGTCGGGGGGCCATTGCTATGCCAGATCATATTTCTTTCTAATTCGGCCCCCAAAGAAAGGAATATTCTCACAACTAATAAATAATTAGACCATTGGACTTTATACAGTTGTTTGTCATTACTGCTTTTTCTCTATTTTTCTGTCTTCCAGGTTATCTCCAAAAATAGTGCACTTCTAGTGCCAGATTTACTTACTCAGATGTATTAACTAACCACATTTGCACATTATTCACTCATCTACTAACTGGGTATTCAGTCTAGAAATAAGAAGCCACTCTTTTTTCTGCTTTTGATGTCTCATTTTTTTTTTTTATTTTAGTCATTTTTTAACATGAAATGTGTATTTTTAGGCAGAAAACATTTCCTGCAAATTCTTGAGACAAAATATTGGCTTTTAATTATTTATTTTTTTGTCTTTATTGACAGTGATTATCAATAATAATGATCGAAACACAATGTAAGAATAATTTCACTGAAACTATACGCTAGAATTTTTGGGCTTGTCATTTGTTTGTGTCTAATTTTTTTTACAAGATTTTAACACAACACAAAACATTTTTTTTTTTTTACAAAAATTAGTTAACTTCTTTCTTTAGGTGAGATTTATTGTTCGTTTTGTGATCTGAAAATGGAAACATTTACAAACCAAAAAAGATCAACACCAAACAAAAATTAAAAAAATGAACAGCAGTCAGTCATATGGATGGTGTGCTTTCACACTGGAACACGCCAAAATTTCTAAATGCACACATTCAGTGAAAACTCGCCAAATGTCATTGGTTAAACAGACAAATGGCCACATGTGCTATCTGACATCATGGGTGATCAATGTCTGTGTTTTGTGGGAGCAAACCCTTCCTCTCAACTACTTGAGGATCGAGGAGGGGTTTGTACCCACAAAGCACAGACAATAGATAGTCTGTGATGGCAGCTAGCACATATTGGCACACTGTGTGTGCATTTAGAAATTTTGGCGTATTATAAAGTACAAAAATTAAAAAGGGTTTTGTGGGCGGGGGATGGGCGGGGGATGGGCTTCTGTGGTTCAGTCTTTGACACGGCCCATCATGTCCATGATATTTTTGTAATTTTGGTTGATGACTAGCATCCTTTGTCGCATGTTCTCCATTTCCGTGCTACACTCTGAAATGACATTTCGCACATTCTGCTCCATGACTAGCATCCTTTCCTGCATAATGTCCATTTCCGTGCTGCACTCCATTAGTTGCTGTATAATGATAGAAGCACTTGCACGTGAAAAATGTGCTACTCCATCTTGATCCCCTAAAAAGAAACAAATTGGCATTCAAAATATGTAAATAATTTCCAGCCTATCTGCATATGTTTGGCCCTATTAATATAGGGGTGACACTGACCTGATGGCCTGATAATTTCCACATCCCCAATTTCTTCATCTTCTATCACTCCTCCTTCTTCCACCACCTCCCCATCATCTTCTATCACTCCTCCTTCTTCCACCACCTCCCCATCATCTTCGACTCCTCCTTCATCCATCAATCCACCTTCTTGCAATTTGCCAAATTGTTCTTCCGCCACTTGCCCTTCATCTGATATAAATTCTAAGTCCAAAATAACTTCTTCCTCCTCTCTTCCTTCCTCCTTTCTTCCTTCCTCTTCTCCTTCCACATCCTCTTCTCCTTCTACATCCTCTTCTCCTTCCACATCCTCTTCTCCTTCCACATCCTCTTCTCCTTCCACATCCTCTTCTCCTTCCACATCCTCCTCTCTTCCTTCCCCAGCCTCCTCCTGCTCAACATGTGGAGGTGTTTGATTTTCCGGGTGTCTGGCCCTCTCTGCCTCCTCCAATTGCTGGCGTCTTCTTTCCCCTATAAGAAATAATAAAAAACAAAAGGTATACTCATCAGCACACTGATATTGGATATCATAAATCGCACACATTGCATAGACGATACATTTATGATGATTTTTGGTTGTTTATTCTTTCAGCAATCCTCCATTTTTGGCGTAGTTCTAGGCCAAGCTCTGATCCTGCCCCTTTTTTGCAAAGAAGTGACACAAATGGATGTCCCCCCAAAACATTAATTCTCGTCGACCCTCCAAATAAATATACTTTGATTTTTGAGACACAGGTGCTTTGCATTTCAAGATGTTAAAACATCAGCTTTATTTGCATTTTGGAGAATGAATCTTGTTTGCCTGTCACATTCACTCAATTTAATTTCTGTGATTTTGCTATTCAACAATGTTGGAAAACCAAGTTTGGGGCCAGTCAGCCATGTCCAGGTGTGTTGTTCCTGGAGTAACGTCACATTTTTGCTAAACAATGTCATATTACGCGTGTTTACTATTTCACAAAATTTGTTTAAGGTTGTTATTTGACATAAACACAATACAGTATCTACACGTGTTCAAAAGTAAAAGCAGGCCAAGGAGGCAGATGTGAAAAAATACATGTCAACACATTATTGCAGACATTCCCCCCCCCCTTAAATAATATGGACTTACTTTTACGCAGAATTTTGAGGATCTTCTTCATGTGATGTGGCTCCCTCAATTTTAAATCGGACCAACGCTTCCGTAGTTGCTCCTTTGACCTGGTGACACCAAACATTCTCCTCATTCTCCTTGCCACCTTGTCCATTATGTGTGACTTCCTACGGTTCGGTGTTTTGTAGGGCCCACATTCACCATCATAATCCTTCCTCCTCATGATGTAAACCAACTCCACCATTTCTTCGAACGCCATATTAGTGGCTTTATATCTTTTAGGCCTGGATCGGGACGGTCCAGCCTCTGTCCCTTCACTTGCGCCATGAGAGCTCCGTGCCCGCTCGTGTGACATCGCCATCTTTCCTTCCCACAGAGATTAGGGGCGTGGAAACGAGGAAATGTCCCGTCAGGGGCGGAGATGAGGGCGGGGATTATTGCATATGCGGAGTGTCGCGAATGCCAACAACGTATTGACGTAGGTTACGCGGAGAATATTCGCGCGATTCCAGAACCTACACAGTTAACGCCATATTTACTTTTTCAATTGATTAGGGGCATGGCAAAGGTGACGAGGGCGGCGTTTCATACATACGCGGAGTGGATAAAAGGCGCTTGACGTGATTACGTAGGTTACGTGTTAATTCAGCGAGCGGAAGAAACGAGGATTGTGAGAGAGGCAGGTAAGAAATTTAAACATGGGATCAGCAGCGGGCTCTAAAATGTAGAGCAATGGGATGGGGGTTTGGTCTGTTGGTTGCACAGTTTTATTAAGCTATTATGTCTCTTGGATACCAGAATGTGATTTTCATACCCAAATGCTTTTGTAGACATCACAAAATAGAGAGATCAAAAATGCTGTGACTCATTAGTAATTATGTAGGGTGTATTCAGATCAGGCCAAGTATTGTTCTGTGTTGGTTGGACAGAGGTCATTAGGAAGTTTCTTTCATGTAATCAATGCTGAGGGGCAGGATATCTACACATGCAATAGTGCCTTGATGAATGCTGTCATTTGTAAGAATTGTGTATGGTTGTAGATTTATATTATTTCCTGCAATGTAACCAAAGGGGCGGCATGTTAAAAAAAAATGTTAGCTAAAACCAACCAATGGGGCAGAGCTGGCCAGCATTTTCAAAACAAGAGACACTGTGTTTGTATTTCTATATAGGTACTACTTTTTTAACAACATATTCTATCAATGTAAATGCTGAGGCTTTTTTTAATTGTGTTTTTGGTTTCTTTTCATTTTTTCTATCTAGAATAAAAAAAAAAAAAAAATAAATTCACAATGGATCTCCTGCAGAGCCAAGACATTATCCAGCATTTGCTGGATAAATTTCGGGAAATGCCCATCCTGTGGGATTCAAAGCAGGACCATTACCACAATAAGGACGTACGAGCGGCAGCACTTGAACAGCTAGCAGCATACATGAGGACATGGGTGCCAGAATGCAGTGCCAACATGGTGAAGGATAAACTTGCCAACCTCAGGGGCACATATAGGAGAGCGTACAAAGCTCACCAAAAGCAGCTAAGATCTGGAGCAGCAGCAAGACCACCAAAGGAACCCAAGCTGTGGTATTACAACCAGATGTCATTTTTGCGGGATCAACTGGAAGGCAGGCCATCAATGTCGAGTCTGAATCCCAACCTTTCCTCCACGCTACCTCCCAGCGGGACTTCCCCAGATCACCACAGCCCTGCAGAGTCGGATGAAGAGGGCCTGGCTGACAGAGAGGCAGATCTGCGCCTCTACGATGATGAGGTATAGTAGTTTCATAACTATTTATGTAATAATATTAATTATTGTTTGATTCTTGACTTGATATTGGTTAATAAAATACAAGCTGGGAAGTAAAAATCTAAAATCGTGGGCAAACAAATAGGTGTCAGGGATGACAACTGCAGGGGTCAGAGGGTGAGTCTGTTTTCAAGTTTAAATTCAAGGCAAAAAATAAGATTCAAGCATGAAAATGTGAGTGAGTATATTCCTAAATATATTACAACATGTCCCTTTTTTTTACACAGGAAGAAGAGACCAGCCAGGAGGTGGCAGATCCTCTCCTCACTGACAGCCAGGCCGAAGGGGTCAGTGGCAGCCAGGAGGAGGCCGGGCCCAGTGGCGTTCAGCAGCTCCCCAGGACAACCACCACCAGCCAGGCTCCTCCACTTTATATTAGGCCACCAGGCCGTAAGAAGAAATTGGGGGCAGTGGAGGAAGCCAGCCTGAAAATGATTCAGGAGGCGAGTGCCATCATGAGGGCCCCCCTCAACCCCACTGAGGCCTACAGTGCCTCCGTGGCACATGACCTGAATCAAGGCACGGAGGAGCAGAGGCAACTGGCAAAGGGCGTGATCAACCAGGCCCTTTGGTGGATGCAGAGGGAGCTGCTGACCCCAGACACTGGGCTATGTGACCCGGCCCGGCTTGCTGAACACCATTCTCATGCTGCCACATCATCCCCACCTGCAAGGGCCCAGGGAAGACCCGCTGGAAGGCAGCCTGGAAGGAAGGTTGCAAGGAAGAGGAGACGTTGATGCCCTGCCTTCCATTTGATCCCCCACAAATGGCATCTTGTTTGGACTACCACAGCTTGGGTTCCTTTGGTTATGTGCTGCTGCTTCAGATTTTATTTAGTGTGCTTCCTGAGGTTGGCTAGTTTATCCTTCACCATGTTTCAAATGCAAGTTTGCATGTATGTTGCTAGCTGTTCAAGTGCTGCCATTCTGATTTTGATCCTTTTTATAATTTGCTCAAATAAAAGCCTTTTTGTTGATTTGAAAAACGTGCCTATTGTTTGTAATACTGTGGGTATTATTTTAGGCATCAAACATTACAAACAAATAAAATGTTTAATCTAAAATATTCACTAACTCATGTGGGGGGGGGGGGGGGTCATTTGGTGTGCCAACATGGTAGACAATTTAAACAACCTTCAAAAAAATCCTGTTAAATATACAAACAAAAGCTAAATCAAAACTATTTCCTATTAAAATATTCTAAATGGTGACATAACTATAAACACCTAAAGAAAGTGGGAAAGATAACCATTAAACATTAAAAGCAAAAAATTTGAAATGTGGAGGACCACTAAAAATATGATACGTCGGGCCAATAAAAGTTTGCAAAAATCTTACTACATCACAGCTAACAAATGTCACTTTTCAGTATGGAACAACTCAGTTGAAATAACATGAGCTAAATAACTGATTAGTTATAGCAATAGAAGAATGAATAAAACGACGGCATCAAGCATTGGTTATTGTGTGTTTTGCTTCAGTGTTCTATTGCTAGAATTAATCTTTCTATTGACGAATGTGCCATATCCCAAACAAACGTGAGTTTTACCTGAACGAGCGCTCCCGTGGCCTCATTTAGTCTGAGCATGCGCGGGGTTTTTGTACGTTGGTTTTGTGTACTCACCACCAAACATGTACGTTCGGAGAGGATTTGAGCGGACGGTTTTAAAACAAGTTTGGAAATAAATGTCTGCTGAAAAACGGCCCGGCGGGCAAATGTACGGTGAAATTCTGTACGCTCGTAACTACACACGACCAAACATGTATGCTGAAACTGGTCCGCGGGCCAGTTTCAGCAAACATGTTTGGTCGTGAGTATGGGGCCTAAGGGATATTCCGTTCTGCTCCCTTTATCAGTTCTGATTTTCATCAGGGGCTGTTATTTGTTGTAATATATTGGATCTTTTCTACACTTCCTACTGTGTATATACAGTATGGGCCAGATTCAGATACATTTGCCCTGGCGCAGCGTATCAGTGATACGCTACGCGGCCGTATCTTACCTGGCGGAATTTCGAATCCACATCGATTTCGCGCCGTAAGATATGGCGGCGTAGTGTTTTTCTGGTGGCGTATTTGAAATTGGGCGGGTAGGGGACGTGATTCATTTAAATGAAGCGCGTCCCCGCGCCGCTTGAACTGCGCATGCTCCATTTTGAAATTTCCCGCTGTGCTTTGCGCGAAATGACGTCGCACCAACGTGATTTTTTGAACGTCGACGTGAGTTACGTCCTTTCCTATTCACGGACGACTTACGCAAAAAAAAAAATGTAAAATTTGACGCGGGAACGACGGCCATACTTTAACATGGCAAGTCTAAAGATAGGCCAAGAAATAGCAGCTTTAACTATACGCCAGGAAAAGCCAACTAGTGACGACGTAAGAGAATGCGACGGCCGCGCGTACCTTTGTGAATCGCCGTAAAAAGCTAATTAGCATACCCGACGCGGAAAACGATGCAAACTCCACCCAGCGGGCGCCGAAAGTATTACACCTATGATCCGAAGGCGTACAAAGCCGCACGCCTGTCGGATCGAAGCCAAAAGCCGTCGTATCTTGGTTTGAGGATTCAAACTAAAGATACGACGTGGCAAATTTGAAAATACGCCGGAGTATCAGTAGATACTCCGTCGTTTTTCTTCTGTGAATCTGGCCCTATATGTCTATTTGGAAGCTGCCTTTCTTACTTAAATAAAAAAAAATTGAAAAATAAATAAATAGATTTAGGGTTCACTTACACCTTAAAGTGAAATTTATTTTTGCCTATGCTAGGAAAGATAAGAGGTTTAATTAACTCTCCTGCTAGTAGCATATACTCACCATTTCTAGTTTCACCACCGCTCCATTCATCTGCTTATAGGTGCCCCCTAGCTGCAATATGTGGCAACATTTCCAGCTAGTGACCCACATTAATACGAGTCACCCCAGGGCTGGATTGTTTAGCCAGTTTCTGGCTCATTTGTTATAAGCAGACCTCCAAGTCTGACCACAGGAGGGTTTGAAACCATGCTATGTCAACCCCTGACCCTTATTCTTGGCAACTCCTCCTCACATTTGGAACAGATTCTCTTGCGGAGTCCTGCATTCTCTGAGTAGTTACAGGGTAAAGCTCAGCAGATCCAACTGTGCTCCTGGGGCTCATGAGACACAGGGGTTTAGGTCACATGGCACATGTTTTATTGAGGGGTACTTCTCCAATCGCTAGAAAGGCTATGTCTTCTCTTATAGGGACTGTTAAGCATGTAAGATACATCATGTAATCCCCTCCCTTACATTATAATCTAAAGTGCTGTATGTGTGTTTTTTAAAAATGATTCAGCAAAATATATTATTTTACAGCACTCCGGGGTGCTCATGTGACCTGCCGGCGCTCTTTTTCCTTGATCTGAGCTCTACAGTGGAAGGGGCTGTGTTTCCTTGCTGACATCAGCTGGGAAGAGAGCAAGAGAGCAGTGGGAGGTTACGTGAACGCCCCGTGGCATCGTAAATATGGTATTTTGATGAATCAGTTTTTAAAAAAGACACATGCTGCACATTTGATCATAATGTAAGAGAGGGGATTACACCATTTATCACAAGTAATTTCAACAGCTATAGTGGCCTGTGGGGCGGGAAGGAGACGGCTCACACACAGACTCCTAGCTGACAGATAGGGAGGGAGGGAGGGGGAGAGGGGTAGAGAGGAGAGCAGCGGATGATGAAGGCATGTAAACTGATAACGATAATCAGGGATCAGCAGCCATGATTACCATGGTCCGCACAGACAGGGGGACACAGGAAATGGTGGGATAAACCAGGTTTTGTATAGCTTAGAGAGGGACAAATGACACAAATAATGCTGTAAAGGATCAGAATCATTTTTCATTTTTTTTTATTGTTACAATCACTTTAACCACCACCAGCTTCTAAGCCAATCAGGTTTGCACTAACTACTTCAGGTTACATTCCCCTGGTATTGACTGAGCTTTATAAACAACACTATCAGCACGTACAGACTCAATACCTCAAATTTGCTTCTACTTGCCTCTTCTTTAGACTGAGGTGGGAATTGCAACCCATGGGAACCCTTGTCCAAATGGGGGGGGGGGGTGCATCTAAAATGCTGGATTATTTAATTAAATGTATGTGTTCTATACACAAGATATTTTTGATACGTTTTTGACATGTGTTCCTTTATCTATTCAGTAATCATGACACCACGCCATTTCCTGAAGAAGCCATCTTGCGAAACATGTTGAAATAAAGGCGTGGAAACAGTAATGTTACACTAAAAATATTGCTCCTTGTGCTTTGGACATCAATATTTTGGATACAATGCTTTTATCCTGTTTTTTACTTATGTGTATAAATAAAAAAATGTATTATTTTAATAATTGTTCTTGTTCCATGAATATGTACAGATTGCACCTATAAAGTCCCATATCTCTTGCCTCTCCCTACTGTACTGATTTAAACTTGTGAACAAAAAGTGCCAGAAAAAGCCTAGTCTTGAAGTGGTTAAGAACAACTACAAGTTTACAGGTATGGTAAAGTACCAGTAAAACAGTAAGCAATGTGCAAAATATAACCTATAACAACTAATATCGTATTGCTCTGATTACAATGAAAAGCTGAAAGTCAGACTGACTACCATTCCTAAATAAAAATCTTGGTTATTTACATATCCTTAATACTAAGGCCGGGTACACACGGACAAACATGTATGGTGAAAGCGGTCCGTCGGACCGTTTTCACCATACATGTCTGCCAGAGGGCTTCTGTACGATGGTTGTACACACCATCGTACAGAAGTCCGCGCGTAAACAATACGCGGGGCGTGTCCGCGGTGTCGCCGCGTCGATGACGCGGTGTCGCCGCGACAATGACGCGGCGACGTGGGCGGCCCGCCTTTAAAATGCTTCCACGCATGCGTCGAAGTCATTCGACGCATGCGAGGGACGGCGGGCGCCTGGACATGTACGGTAGGTCTGTACTGACGACCGTACATGTCCGAGCGGGCTGAATTCCAGCGGACTGTTTTAAAACAAGTCCAGGAATATTTGCCCGCTGGGAAAAGGCCCGGCGGGCAAATGTTTGCTGGAATTCGGCCCGCTCGCGCCCACACACGACCAAACATGTCTGCTGAAACTGGCCTGCGGGCCAGTTTCAGCAGACATGTTTGCTCGTGAGTATGGGGCCTAAGTGTCGACAAAACACTTTTAGAGCTAATGACACAATATTTATTTTCATTTTGTACTTTTAAAATGTAAGAAATGTGCTATGAATGTAATTGAAGTTTAAGATTTCTCATCAAATTTTTCTTGAAAGTATAAAGGTTTACAGTGCACTCTGAACAATTAGCGCTCCCAACCTTTTCTTTCAAGCTGTGGAATTCATTTTAGCTCAGTTTAGAAAGTACAAAGCCATTTTATACAGAACAGCTGTAATTAAAATCGGGGGATCTGGTATGTAATTAGCAAGCAAGCAACACACGAAGGTTCCTAGGCAACCATTAACACAATTACTGCTGATGCATCAAAATTCTCCCAGAGCAAGCAAAAACAATCTACTATAACCATTTTAGTGTGACCTGGAGTTTTTTTTTCATATAATAGATAATTTTCATTGGAAAACAGTTAAGGAGTTACCTGCAGTGAAAAGCATTTTTGAAAATCCCAAACAACGCTTTTCTTGTGTTTTTGAGAGCAAAGCACTGATGAGACACTGAATGGTTTTAGAAAATGCATTCTTTATATGTTTTCTGTCAACTATAATATTAAAGATTAAAACCATCCACAATTTACAGTTTAGCAATATACAAAGGCACAGTGCACCTGCGCCCATGTATCAGTTCACAAGCCATCACCAGCCCTGCACAGGGGATGAAATAAGTCTATCAATAATGCCTTTGTAGCCAGGTGCTGGCTAACTTGCCTGTGTCATTGTGGGACATTCTGTAACAACAGCTGCAGTGAGCTTGTTTCCCTCTAGTGTTCAGCGTGGACATTGTGTCATCATTTCCTGAATGCAGAGAGAGAGACCACTACTGAAAGCAGGAGATCTTGGGATATGTGGTCATGATTTGCATTAGAGCCAGTGTTGCTGCAGACTACAAGTTCCAGTTCGGCTGGAAGAGGGAAGGATCCTGGGTGAGGACATAAATAGCCTTGTCTGAAGAGGAGCTCTTCCTCTTGGGGCCCCCGGCTTTCATCTAAGAGCAGGGACCTGGCTATCTCAGGAAATGTGAGCAGGTGCCCCGACCTAGACAGCATGGGGAGACTCCAGCAAATGAACATTAAACCTGCAGGCAGATCCACTATTACCAGCTGCTTGTCTGCTGAGTGACTGTTGGGGGTCACTCTCATCATTATTGGTACAGACCTAGCTGAATCCCAGCGCTGCATGGTGCATGGCCAGGCACCTTTCACTGGTTGTAGATCCTTCAAAAGCCTGTTCTGGGCCATCCCATTCCCTTTGAGCCTTGCTATCCTAAGGGCTGGTGAGCAGGCCAAAGCCCACCCAGTGTACACACTATAAAGACACTGCATGCACAAACTTCCAAAGGAAACACTTTGCATATGTTATTCTTTATTGCTAGTCAATATTGCACAGCAATCCCCCTGGGCCCTTGTTGAGCTAGTTGAATACTCATGACCAGGGCTGGACTGGGACAAAAATTTGGCCCTGGACTTCATCCAGACTGGCCCACTTTAACAGGTCTCTCCCATGGCGGCCGGACAACTTCCGCACCCCCCCCGGCCACCCAAGCCCCCTCTTCCCCTTCACTAGCCACTAGCCGTTCTATTTTATTAGAGTAGAACGGCTGGTACTGGTACTCTTATAGGCAGTACCAGTGGGGAAGCTAGACATTATTTCACCCAGGGCAAAGAATCCGTTTGGTGCCCCCCCTTATGGGACAAGATTAGGCAGAAGTGAGAAACTCCCAGGCCATAGCTGTTGAGTCAGCTGTCTGTCCCCTCCCCCATGCTCCTCTGTCGTCCCCCCTGCTCCTCTGGTCCTCCCCCTGCTTCTTTGTTCCCCCCAGGTAAGCGCTGCGGGGAGGGAGAGGAGGTGAGCTCTGTGGGAAGGGAGAGACAGAGGAGCAGAGGGGGGTGGCGGTCCGTTGTCACTGAAGCCGGTCCACTGAGCCATCGGCCCACCAGGAAACTCCCTGTAGTCCCAATGGCCAGTCCATCCCTGCTCATGACATCTACACCACAAGGACTCCTCCACTCTTCTTCTACCCCCCTTACTTAAAGGATTCATAAAGTGCATAATATCTGCAGACATTAAGGGGAACTCTACTCAGATATTGATTATTGCCTTTCTTACAAATTGTTGTGTTATAATTGTGCCACACATTTTCTGGGCTTGTGACACCAGTATTTTAAGGATGCAGGCTGACACAGAAAAAGGTCATCCTCTTCCCTTTTATACCTGGGGTCATAAGTTCTTTGAGGACCTACTGGTTACTACTGTTGGACGTACTGTGATTTTCTGTTCCATTTCATTTCCTTTGTATAATTACTAAGACTAATGTTTATAACTCAAAGATACCTGCCTTAGCAATTCTTGTTCTTATCTGCCTTAAATAAGTAAAATACTTATTTACTTTGCTACAATCTAGTGTCCGTGAACATGCATTAACACTTTGAAACATGTCTGAACCAAGGGTGTCAGAGCTGCCCTCCTTTAGGGGACATGTGCTGAGGCTAAGGTGTGTATGTGAGACACTCAGGCTGCAAGGAGGTGTAGTCCTGTGCCTCCTGCTGTGAGTGCTGGCCAGGAAGGAGCCTGTCCACGCTCCAGACAATGGTAGATAAAAGCTAAAGGTCCCAGCAGTCACACATCAGAACAAGACCTGCTGTGTGTGAACAAGTGGCAGTCTTAGCCCGCCCCCGAACCAGGCCACGCCCCCAGCACATTTAGTTCTGCCCACTGAAGCTTACTCATGAATATGCTCTAGCCTAACTCTAGCTCTAGTCCTCTTATCCAGGGACTTGAGCATATTGCCCCTGTGTATGCAGGCTGTGGGCAGTTTATTATGTGTGATGCTCCTTGATGCTGAGATGCCCCCAGTTTCAGCTAGATAAGGAGCTGAAGTAGCCTCTGAAAATTTGGAGTGCCCCACTATCTCCGGTCCTACCCGCCTACCAGTTTGTAATAAAAAGTTTGTAACTGCATTCCAGAGTGGACCTCCATTTTTTTGCAAGAGTATACCTGAGGATGAAGTATTCCTAGGAGGAAGTCCCACTTGCCAGCTCAAAGTTCTTTTAAGTGGAGGCACTTAATATTTAGGAATTCAAGAATTTCACATCTTAACTGCTCTTACAGTAAAGAACCCTCTACGCAGTTTAAACTGCTTTTCTTCTAATTTTAGTGAATTGACGCATGTCTTATTAAATTCCCTTACATGGAAATGCATTATCCCTATCGTGGGGTCACCAGTACGGTATTTGTACATTGAAATCATATCCCCTCATATCCCCTCTCAAGCATCTCTTCTCCAGAGAGAACAAGTTTAGTGCTCGTAAACTTTCCCCATAACTAAGGTCCCCCAGACCCTTTATTAGTTTTGTTACCCTTCTCTTGACTCCCTTCAGTTCTAGCACATCCTTCCTGAGGACTGGTGCCCAGAACTGAACAACATACTCCAGGTGCGGCCAGACCAGAGTCTTGTAGAGTTGGAGAATTATTGGTTTATCTCTGGTGTTAATCCCCTTTTTTAATGCATGCCAATATTCTGTTTGCCCTGCTAGCAGCTGTTTGGCATTGCATGCCATTGCTGAGTCTGTCATCTACTAGGACCCCCAGGTCCTTCTCCTTCCTAGATTCCCCCAGAGGTTCTCCCCCCAGGGAGTAGATTGCATTCATATTTTTGCCACCCAAATGCATTATTTTACATGTTTCCACATTATACCTCATTTGCCATGCAGTTATCCACCCCATTAATTTGTTCAGACCTTCTTGCAAGGTTTCCACATGCTGGGGAAAGTTGTTGCTCTGCTTAGCTTAGTATCGTCCACAAATTTAGAGATTGAACTGTTTATCCCATCCTCCAGGTCGTTTATGAATATATGAAATAGAATTGTTCCCAGAACAGAACCCTGGGGGACCCCACTTTTCACCCCTGCCCATTCTGTACTGCCCATTTATCACTACCCTCTGAATTCGCCCCTGTAGCCAGTTTTAAATCCATGTACTCACCCTATGGTCTATGCCAACAGACCTTATTTTGTACAGTAAAAGTTTATGTGGAACTGTAAAATCCAGATACACCATGTCTACGGGCCTTCCTTTTCCCAAATGGCAGCTCACCTCCTCATAGAAAGTTAATGTTAATAGATTGGTTTGGCAAGAACGATTCTTCATGAATCCATGCTGATTACTGCTAATGATACAGTTTTCATTACAAAACTTGTATACAGTCCCTTATCATCCCATCTAAGAGCTTGCATACAATTGATGTTAGACTAACAGGTCTGTAATTCCCAGGGATGTATCTTGGCACTTTTTTAAATATTGGTGCTACATTGGCTTTTCTCCAATCAGCTGGTACCATTCCAGTCAGTAGACTGTTCATAAAAATTAGGAACAATAGTCTGACAATTACTTCACCGAATTCCTTAAGGACCCTCGGGTGCAAGCCATCTGGTCCCTGTGACTTATTAAAGTTTAGTTTTTCAGGTCTATTTCTAATTCTGTCTATCCTTAGTAACCGTTTTTCAGGTCTATTTCTAATTCTGTCTATCCTTAGTAACCAGATTCCCTTCATCATTATTTATGGGAATAATATGATCTGACCTCCCTTTCTTACTAATTTCTTACTATTTATGTACTTAAAGAATTTCTTTGAATTGTTCTTACTCTCCTCCGCCATGTGCCTTCCGTGTTCTATCTTAGCCTTAAAGAAGAACTCTCACTTCCATTTTTATTTATGTGTTCAATTCCACAAGGGACAAAGTACTATATGTACTTTGTACCATCTTCCTATCAGCTGTCAAAGGCTGATGCCGCGTACACACCATCACTTTATGTGATGAAAAAAAACGACATTTTTAAAAACGTCAATTTAAATGACCGTGTGTGGGGGAAAACGTTGTTTTATGTCTTGTGAAAAACGAAAAAAAAATTGAAGCATGCTTCAATTTTATGTGTCGTTTTTTAAAACGTTGGTTTTTGTTTCACAAAAATTGACCGTGTGTAGCAAAAAACGACGTTTTTAAACCCGCGCATGCCCAGAAGCTAGTTATGAAGCGAGCTTCAATGGAAAAAAGTGGTGAACATAACCTCGCTTTGCTAGAGCATTGTGAAAAAACGATGGTGTGTAGGCAACGTCGTTTTTGAAAATTGAAGTTTCAAAAAAGTCGTTTTTTTACTTCACAGAAAATGTCGTTTTTTTTCATCACATAAAGTGATGGTGTGTACGCGGCATGACTGTGAGGTTGGACAGGACACCACTCCTCTTTCCATGGCTGTCCAAAAACACAGCAGGCAAAAAGATAGCTGCTTTGACAGGTGGCACATTTGTTTGGATGAACATCATTCTCTATCCAATCACAGAATGGCTTATATATAATGCAAAGAATAAAGAGATTTTTTGTTAAATGGAGAAGGTTCAGAGCAAGAAATCTACTACACTCACTAGAATATCCTCAAAAGCCATGAATGTTATAGCAATCATTAGAGGTAACCATGCTGGCCTATAGTTTTTTTTTGGAGTTTTAATCTTTAAACTTTCTAACATATGGACAAAAAAAAAAAACAAGAATGGTTCTGGAGAGTGACTGAAAATTGTTATTTCATTTATATTCCTTCAAACTTACACCAACTGAAAATCATTTTAAGAGACGCTATAGATTGTTTCCAACTCAAATTCCATCAGCCCATAGCCATAAGTCCAAGGATCAATACAAAAAAGTACTGTATTTATTGGCGTATAACGCTCACTTTTTTACCTTGAAAATAGAGGGTAAACTGTCCCTGCGTGTTATACGCAGGGGGCTGTGGATAGTTTTTTTACTGAAACTGTCCTCTTAAAGTTAGGGTGCGTGTTATACGCCTATGCGCGTTATACGCCGATAAATACGGTAAATAAACTGCTCAACTGTGATTAAAGGTGTATAAATTGTCATAAATTTCTCTTATTGAAAGTATACCTGTCCACAAAATGATCACCTTCTATACAACCTCTGCATCTCCCATTGCCACCCATGTTCTTCAAAAGATGTCAGCAATTTGGTTTTTGTTGTAATCACTCCATTACACTGTGTTTACTTAAACTTCTTATTAACTACACCACTGCATTCCAGTCGTAAGTCTCATTTCCTCCCAGATTATCTCTTGAAATCTGCAATTAATCTTTACTTTTGCACACTACAAATCATTTATGCCTGTGGTTCTGCTCATATGCTATGTTTTTGTTTTTTTATTCCCAATTACATGATGTCATCTTCTACTCATCTCTATGTTGTTTCAAGGAAGCAGCAGAAGTCATTTTAAGACATGTCAGAACAGTGTGTCATCACAGCCTGTGATCACTGTATTTACATTACATTGTTGTAATCTGTACTTCTACAGTCTGGGGCACCACTATATGTGTGGCACTACCCATGTGGGAGCTGCTGATTAGGATGGATACTCTGGGCCAGATTCACAAAAGAGATACGACGGCGTATCTCCTGATACGCCGTCGTATCTCTGTTTCTAACTATGCGACTGATTCATAGAATCAGTTACGCATAGATAGGCAGAAGATCCGACAGGTGTAATGGACTTACACTGTCGGATCTTAGGATGCAGTACCGCGGCCGCCGCTGGGGGGAGTTCGCGTCGTAAACCAGCATCGGGTATGCAAATTAGGAGTTACGGCGATCCACAAAGCTTTTTCCTGTCGTTACGTCGTCGCGAGTGTTAGATTTCCGTCGCAAAGATAGGGCACCTTTAACATTGTGTAAAAGTACTCCACCATGTTAAAGTATGCCTGTCTTTCCCGCGTCACTTTTGAATTATTTTTACATTTTTAAATTTTCCCGGCGTAACTCTTTTTTCACGTCGCGATTCACAAAACGTCGGCGCGTCGTAATTTCGCGCAAAGCACGTTGGGAAATTTGCGACGGGAGCATGCGCAGTACGTCCGGCGCGGGAGCGCACCTAATTTAAATGGTACCCGCCCCATTTGAATTGGGCTGTCTTGCGCCGGACCTGTTTACGATACACCGCCGCAAATTTCCAGGTAAGTGTTTTGTGGATCGGGCACTAAATCTTAAAAATTGTGGCGGTGTAACGCAAACCGGTTACGTAAAATTGCGCCCGCTCTACGTGAATCTGGCCCTCTGTTCTTTGTCTCAACCTCTTCCAAAAACCTCAGCCACCCTAACACACCAGGCTGAGTGCACAAACATACAACATCACAGGAAATCACTGAAAGTAATACTTTGCACCCAGTAGTAGCGTTATATCATAGAAAACATGGACTAAACCAGGTAGTAAAGCAGTGGCAGCTGGTGGTATATTTTTTTTGGGGGGGGGGGGTCGGCAAACAACGCACCCTGCGTCCAAACTCCTCACCCCGAGCCCGCCCTTTTTTGAAGACAATTAGAACCTCAGGTTCTAGTCACGCCCCAGCCTCAGGCTTTAATCACGTGCCCCATGTGGATGGGCCACCACTGTAGTAAAGGCAAACCTAATATGTTGTCACCCAATATGGTTACTAGGCAAGCATAAATTGGATTAAAGGGGTTGTAAAGGTTCATTTTTTTATTTTCTAAATAGGTTCCTTTAAAGGGGTTGTAATGGTAAAAAAAAAAAAAAAAATCCTAAATAGCTTCCTTTACCTTGGTGCAGTCCTCCTTCACTTACCTCATTCTTCGATTTTGCTTTTAAATGTCCTTATTTCTTCTGAGAAATCCTCACTTCCTGTTCTTCTGTCTGTAACTCCACACAGTAATGCGAGGCTTTCTCCCTGGTGTGAAGTGTCATGCTCGCCCCCTCCCTTGAGGGGGGAGGGGGCGAGCAGGAGAATCAGGATGCTCTCTACGTTACAGATAGAGAAAGGAGCTGTGTGTTAGTGGGTGCCCTGACTCTCCTGTTCACCCCCTCTCCCCTCAAGGGAGGGGGCGAGCACGACACTCCACACCAGGGAGAAAGCCTTGCATTACTGTGTGGAGTTACAGACAGAAAGGGAAGTGAGGATTTCTCAGAAGAAATAAGGACATTTAAAAGCAAAATTAAAGGATGAGGTAAGTGAAGGAGGAGGACTGCACTAAGGTAAAGAAAGCTATTTAGGGAATTTTTTTTTACCTTTACAACCCCTTTAAGCTAGTCCATTTTTGGTTCACTTACCTTTTCTTTCGATTTCCCTTCTAAATGTTTTTTTCTTTGTCTGAATTTCTCACTTCCTGTTCCTCCTCAGTAAGCTTGCCCCCATCATACAGGGTTAGTCAGCCAGAACAGCTTACTGAGGAGGAACAGGAAGTGAGAAATTCAAACAAAGAAAACAAATTAAAAAAACATTTAGAAGGGAAATGGAAGGAAAAAGTATGTGAACCAACAATGCACTAGCTTAAAGGAACCTATTTAGAAAATAAAAAACAAACCTTTACAACCCCTTTAACCACTTGCTTACTGGGCACATATACCCCCCTCCTGCCCAGGTGAAATTTCAGCTTTCGGCACTGCATCGCTTTAACTAACAATTGCGCGGTCGTGCGACGTGGCTCCCAAACAAAATTGACGTTCTTTTTTCCCCACAAGTAGAGCTTTCTTTTGGTGGTATTTGATCGCCTGTGCGGTTTTTATTTTTTGCGCTATAAACAAAAAAGTGAGACAATTTTGAAAAAAATACAATATTTTTTACTTCTTGCTATAATAAATATCCCAATTTAAAAAAAAAATAACATTTTTTTTTCTCAGTTTAGGCCGATACGTATTCTTCTACATATTTTTGGTAAAAAAAAAAAAAAAAATCGCAATAAGCGACTGGTTTGCGCAAAAGTTATAGCGCTTACAAAATAGGGGACAGAATTTTTTTTTTTTAATTATTTTTTTTTACTAGAAATGGCGGCGATCTGCGATTTTTAATGGGACTGCGACGTTATGGCGGACACATCGGACACATTTTTGGCGCCATTCACATTTATACTGCGATCAGTGCTATAAATATGCACTAATTACAGTATAAATGTGACTGGCATTGAAGGGGTTAACACTAGGGGGTGAGGAAGGGGTTAAATGTATCCCTGCTTAGTGTTCTAACTGTAGGTGGAGGGGGGGGTGACTGGGGGGGTGACCGATCTGTGTCTCTATGTACAAGAGACACAGATCGATCTCCTCTCCAGAGACAGCACCGCTGTCTCTGTGTAAAACGGCAATGAGAGATGATCTCATATGTTTACATATGAGATCCTCTCTCATTGGCCGCACAGATCGCCTCGCGAACGGCCACTCTGATTGGCCGTTCGCGGCGATCTGTAATTGGCTGTGTCCGAGGGACACGGCCAACACAGATTTTCCCCGCAGCGCGCTCTGGAGCGCGCGCGGGGACCGCCCTAAGGGGCGGACGTCAATTGACGGCAGTTTGGCAATTGGGATCCGCACTGTAGCCGTCAATTGACGGCAGGCGGATCCCAAGTGGTTAAGAATGGTAATAGCCAGGGCTTTTTTTCAGCGGGAACGCGGGGGAAGGCAGTTCCGGCACCTCCTGGACTGACTGTATGTAATGTCAAGGGGTGCTGGGGTGTGCTGCAGGGTATTGATGCTCACTGCTAGCGGATCTATTCTAGCTGGAGGGGATTTTTTTGCAGAGGGGTCTATTGTTGCTCAGGAGGTCTAGTGTTGCTGGTGGGGGACCTTTTGTTGCTGGGGGTCAGTTGTTGCTGAAGGAGATCTACTGTTGGGGGAGGGGTCTATTATTGATAGCTGCCAGAGAGTCTATTAATGCTGGCTGTGCGGAGATCTGTTGAAGCTGCCGGGAGTCTATTGTTGCTGGGGGGGGGGGGTTTGTTGTGGGTGGTACATTGTTAGGGGGATCTATTGTTGCTGGCTGAAGGGGAAACAAAATTCCATACAAATTACTTAGCACAACAAAATGATACTTGGTTCTGTATTGTCTAAAAGGGGCGGTACTGGGAGGTGGGTAGGTGATGGAACCAAGGGACGTTGCTCGGAGGTGGGTAGGGGCGGAGAAAACAAGTGACTCGGAAAAGGGGAGTTCCTGCACCTATTGTCTGAGAAAAAAAGCCCTGGTAATAACACAATTTAGCATACAAAGTGTTTCAAATTAAGGACTAGGCATAAGATGGCAGAGTCCAGACCAGTATAACCACTTGCTTACCAGGCCTTTTATGGAACTTGTTGTTTACAAGTTTAAACTAGTATTTTTTGGTAGAAAATTACTTAGAACCCCCAAACGTTATATACAGTATATATTTTAAGCAGAGACCCTAGAGAATAAATTGGCATTCATTGCAATATGTTATGTCACATTGTATTTGAGCAGCAGTCTTTCAAACACAATTTTTGGGGAAAAAATACACTTTAACCCCTTCCCGACCAGCCGCCATAGTTTTACTCCGGCAGGTTTGCTCCCCTGGGCGAAACTAAGCTACCTTACATCGCTTTGCCTTTTGACCACTAGGGGTGCACAGCTCGCCGCCGGAGCCAATGCGAGTGCCCAGCGGGCGCGATGACCGCCGGGCACGCGCGATCACTCATGACAGAGCGAGAATCGGGATCTGTATATGTAAACACACAGATCCTGGTTCTCTCAGGGGAGAGGAGACTGATCATGTGTTCACACTGATCTCTCTCTCCTCCTAGTCGGTCCCATCCCCCCCACAGTTAGAACACACCTAGGGAACACAGTTAACCTCTTGATCGCCCCCTAGTGTTAACCCCTTCCATGCCAGTGAAATTTATATAGTGCATTTTTGTAGCACTGATAGCTATATAATTGTCAATGGTCCCAAAAGTGTGTAAAAAGTGTCCGATCTGTCCGCCGCAATATCGCAGTCCTGGTAAAAATCACTGATCATCGTCATTACTAGTAAAAAAAAAAATAATAAAAATGCCATAAATCTATCCCCTATTTTTTTAGACGATATAACTTTTGCGCAAACCAGCCAATATACGCTTATTGCGATTTTTTTTACCAAAAATACGTAGAAGAATACATATCGGCCTAAACTGAGGAAAACATTTTTTTTAAAATGTGAGATTTATTATAGCAAAAAGTAAAAGATATTGCGTTTTTTTTTTTCAAAATTGTCGCTCTTCTTTTGTTTATAGGGCAAAAAATACCACCAAAAGAAAGCTCTATTTGTGTGAAAAATAGGACATCAATTTTGTTTGGGCACAGCATCGCACGACCGCGCAATTGTTAGTTAAAGCGAAGCAGTGCCGTATTGCAAAAAATGGCCTGGTCATTAAGCAGCCAAATTTTCCGGGGCTGAAATGGTTAATGAATAGAAAAAAAAAATACTAAAGTTATCCCTATTTTTTTTGTAGAATTTGAAAGATGATCTTACACTGAGTAAATAGATACCTAACATGTAAAAAAAAAAGGCACTTTGACTTTAACAAGAACAAAATCCCATTAAGCCCAAGAGGCGGAAGTGATGTCCGATGATGCTCCAGTCCTCCAAGGGCATAGAGCCGAGTGGGGTCTCGACTTCCTGCCCAGGCATCAGAGGGATCGGATTGGCTGAGGGCTTACCGATGGGGGGGCACCTCTCCCACCTCCTCTAAAATTGATCCTGTGGCAAATCTGCCCTTGGGACCACCTTTATCTCGTAGAGAATCGCCCACAGTAAAGTAATGGTGTTAATGTACTGTGGGTGGTTGGCAAGTAGATAAACAGTAGCAAAGCCACCTCAAGTGCAGCAGTGAGCAGTAGTGGCAGTTTAATGAAAAATATCTCTCACTCTTCCTGCTGTAGTCTAAGGAGTCAACTGGCCCCATTATATGGCTGCTATCTTAAACTACCACTCCCAGGATTCACACTATGGGCTTGCTTGGCTTTAGAACCCTCCTGCTGGCCGGAGGAGAATGGTGTAGCATAACGTTAAAGGGGTTGTGGTTTTTCACCTTTATGCATTCTATGCATAAGGCCCCTTTCACGCGGCCGGGCCGTTCAGGTCCGCCTATCATTTTTTTTGGCGGACCTGAACGGCCGCTCCAAACATCTATATGGAGCGTCGGATATCAGCGATGACATGCCCGCTGACATCCGATCTGCTAAAATCAGACAGATGGCGATACGTCGTTATCCGTCCATGGCAGATCGGATGAGATCTGATGAAAACAGACACGCTGTCCATTTTCTTTCAATCTCTCCATAGGAGACAGCGGCGCTGGACAAGTCCCTCCCTGCACAATGAGCAGAAAGGGGACCTGTCATCCGCCGGCTCAGTGGAGATCAGCGGAGAGATCTCCCACTGAGCTGGTGGACCGCTGCAAGCGGATCCGTCCCCATGTGGAAGGGGCCTTAAGGTGAAAAACCTCCTGTACTGCAGCTACCCCCCAGAGCCCCCCTTTTACTTACCTGATCCTGGTCTTTCCAGCGACGGGGACGAGCACACCAGCTCCCAGTGTCTCGGGTCCTCATTGGATAGATTGATTGCAGCGGGAGCTCCTGCTCCTGTCAATCAAATCCAATGACGCTAACGGGGCGGGGCAGGGTTCTGCTGTCTGTGTCAATAGACGCAGCAGCAGGACACAGGCACGCACCCACACAAGTGCCCCCAGGGAAAGTGCTTGTTTGTTTTTTTAAAGAGACTTTACAACCCCTTAAATATCTCAGTAGAGGAATAAAATAGTAAAAGGCAATTTCTCTTTCTTTATATTGCTGTAGCCCAGCACCTGTATACATATGGATCAATTTATATGTATGCTTCTTGATATTAGGTAGTTTGCACTGATTGTTTTCTGTTACCTTGTAAATGGATGATATTTTTTGAGTTATGTTTGCATCAGATTTCTGAATACAGGAACAGTGCTAAGTAAAAAGTGTATTCAGTTTCTTATATTGTAATATTGGTTGCAGCCAGGCATTCAGCCAACATGTAAAGCCTTTGGGAAAAGGGAGATTAGATCACATTTAAGACCCATCATAAGATCAGAGAAGTCTCACAATATTTCCCAGTCCGTGGAGCATAATGTGTCTTAATATTGTTTTCAAGCATTGTATTTTATTTAATGTTGTGTTGCACATTGCTAAAATATTCCTAGCACAATCTGCTATCCTTTTCTAAATTAACCAACTGAGAAAACAAGACTGGCAACAGCTCTCCTAGTTTTATCGCTTGTAGACAAATGTTCTAAACAAAATCAGGCTTTTTTTTTTACTTGACTTTACTTTTTTACTTTTCTTGTCATATCTAAGAGTTTTTGGATTACCAAATGTATTAACTAATAACAGCAATGTGAGATTGCAGTTTTTTTTTTTAGCAAACCCGACCTGGAAAGTGTGATGATGTCTGGTCTCTCTTTTTCCCTCTCATTGATTGGGTGCTGAAGGAATTAGAAGGGGAATTTATGAGGGCCTATAGTCAGGCAGGTTGGGGTAGACATAGATATGTGGCTCCTGCATTGACATGCCATGTGGGAAAGTAGCCTGAATGATGTTTTTAACAGCTAATATCTATTGGTCATCTCCTGAAAAATACTGAAGGTACTTATTCCAGCACACATGCAAGGCGTGCCTCTATCACAGCTAAAGAGGGAACAGAATTGGCTGAGGTGAAGACACCATAAAATGGATTGCTTGCGTCCCTAACTTTGAACCATATATGCAAATGTTACTTGAGTGTCTACGTCTGCATATAAAAGCACGTGCTGAAGTGGAACAAGAGCTGTTGGCTCATGAAATTACAGTAGGGTGCTAAAAGAAACTGGTGTGAGGGTAGATATATTGTTCAACAAATTAGTGGCTCAAAAGATTGAGTGGAATCAGTGTATATACGTTTTACTGGCTGTATGTTGTCACTGTTCCTAACACAGTGCAGACAGATTATGCATGTAAAAACCAGCATTGAGATAGCAACATGGCAAAGGGTTAGGCGGAAAGATAAATTAATTAGTGTCTAACATCTGTAAGAATGTACTATCTGAGAGGATTACTACCATGCCTTATGTAAAGTGTGGAAAAGAACTTGAGGTTCCACTCATTGCAAATTATACCATGCATGTTTATGTTTAAGTAGAAGTTTACACAAGCATGACAGGTGATAGATAAGTATTTAGATTAAACAGGAGTATAGAAGTAGGAGTAGTGGGAATAGGAATGTAGGCAGGATTTACCAGTTTTAATTTAAATACACCCTGTTTTTGTTAGATTAATTTTCCCTTTTGTTTGCCTTCATTCCCCGCCTGTTGGTTATTTCGAGGGTCTACTGGTGCTGCCACAGCAGTGGTGCATTGGGCAACTTAACTTCTAGTGGTAGTTCTGTGAACCAGCACTATACAGAAGTCTAGATTAGACACAAAGGGCAAGTTCTGCTGTGGGGCCATTATTTTAATGCTAGCATTCAGTTTGGCCAACAGTCCAGGTCTTAAGCAGGTGAGCATACAGCTGGATTCTAAACAGGAACCCACTTAGTGAGGTGTGGTCTCACAAATTTGTCAAAATATTTGCTCTGTTATAATTCTAGTGAAAAACTACTGTAGGTGCCCTTTTGCAGTCATTCGTTTTTTTTTTATGGAAGAGCAATGCTAAAAAACCCTTGCAAGGTAAACTGATCTTTTTGTGGTTTCTGAACTGTCTATTAATAAAATTTGGCAAGAAAAGCCCTTAAAAAGGTGAAAAGAGCGAGTGGCTGCGCCCATAAAGTTCTACAATTTGAGTTCTCTTGCGGGCCAAGCTGAGAACGTAACATTTCTGAAAAGCACCTAGTATAGTGCCATGAATAAAATGGTCATACCTCTGGCACTGGCCTATGGTGGATCATCCAGCATGTGTCTGTTTTGATCCTTTGACCCTTTCCTATTATGAGAGTGGTGCATCTGTGGGAGCTTGTTTGACCCCAAAACTGCTGAAGAGTTGACAGTTGTGAACCTGGTTATGGTCAGTACATAAATTGAAATCAACTTATTTGGTCAATAACTTTTCCTAACCATAGTCTTTCAGGTGTAGGTGCTGCTCTCTGGCTGCTGCTACCCAAAGTATTAAATATTGTCATATCCCAATTGTTTCATGTTGTTTAGAATTGTATGTCCTTTATCCTGTGTAAACAATTGAGTAACCAGCATCCTGTCAGCTAGTAAAAATAGAGGTTGCAGTTGCAGGTTCACCCTTATTAAAAAAAGTAAAACTACATTAAAAATAACAACTTGATAGATAGTAGAAGGTATGCCTGCTAACTAAAAATGAATAAAACTGTAAGTAAACTCTAACAATAAACGTATCTAATTTGCTCCTTTTTGGTGTCTTAAATATACCATTGTTTTATTAAATCCGTTCAACAGACAGAAATCTTGGGAGCTGATAAAATTCCAGAGTAGTAAGCACAGGAAGTTATCAATTAGCATTGTTTCCTGCTAACTCTGTGGACTATAAAAAACCTTCCCCTGTTATGTAGAAAAGAGGGAGTTGTTATTTAGTCCATGTAGTACCCTCTAGTTGTGTGCTACTAGAAGAGAAGTATAGGTAAAAGTATAGGCAAAAGCATTTGAGTCTCTGAATCTGGGTCAGGGTTACCAGAGGCCGGGGCTGGATGACACAACCTGGCAGCTCTCTGGTGCCTCCCCCTAGTATCTGGAATATTGGAAAATGTTCTAGAACTAGAGGGCAGAGTTGAGGAGGAGCTGCCATGAACTTTTATGGGACCTCGGCCAATCCTCAGAAGTGGGATGGCAGGGGACTGAGAAAATCCCATAAATAGACATAGAAGTGTGCCAGTCAGTAAGGACTGGGGAAGTGTGTGCCAGTCTGGAGGACTGAGGAAAAAAGCAGCCAGGTGGGCTGGTATTTTTTGCAGCAGTAGAAGTGGACTCTGCATATGTGAACCAAGGAGGAAGGAAGAAAAGTATTTTTCAGTGTACATAGGGAGGAAGTTGTGCCCTTTGTTCATAACTCTGGACATATTTTAAGTTGGGCATCCCATAATTCCCTACCCCGTCCAAGTTATCAACCCCTAGTAAAACAAAATAAAAACAAGTCAAGGACTGTTTTCTGCATTGGAATGCATGAAGGAAATGCTGTGTGCCTGGCTGTGTAGCAGTGGGGACCCGGGACACTAGCTACTCCTACGGGGGTCCGTAAACGATGGGCCAGATTCAGGAACGTTTTACGCCGGCGTATCTATTAATACACTGTGTAAGTTAAAAGATGCGCCGTCGTATCTATGCGCGGTATTCTTAAAACAAGTTACGCCTGAATTTTGGCTTAATACGACCGACGTAAGTCTCCTACGCCGTCGTATCTTAGGTGCATATTTACGCTGGCCGCTAGGGGCGCTTCCGTTGATTTACGCATTATGCAAATGAGCAAGATACTCTGATTCAGAAACGTACTTGCGCCCGTCGGATTTAGCTACGCCGTTTACGTAAGGCGTATGTCCGGCGTAAGTTTACCCCTCATAAAGCAGGGGTAAGTCATGTTAAGGTATGGACGTCGGAAACGTCGGAACAGCGTCGTATTTTACGTCGTTTGCGTAAGTTGTACGTGAATCGGGATGGGCATAGGTTACGTTCACGTTGACAAAGCATTGAGCCGACGTATCTTAGGGAGTATTTGCGACGTGATTCTGAGCATGCGCGCGCATGCGCCGTTCGTTCGGCCCCTCATTTACATGGGGTCATGGCTCATTGTAATACAACACGCCCACTGCCTTGATAATTTGAATTAGGCGGGCTTACGCCGGCCCATTTACGCTAGGCCTAAGGCCTCGTACAGACGAGAGGATTTCCGCTGGAAACGGTCCGCCGGACCATTTCCAGCGGACATTCCTCCACTGGATTTTGATCTGATGGCTTGTACACACCATCAGATCAAAATCCCTGCGGAAAACGTACGCGGTGACGTGCCGCGCCGTCGCCGCGACGATGACGTGGCGACGTGCGCGACCCTGGAAGGTAAATACTTCCACGCATGTGTGACGGTAGTAGAATGATATCCCCGTCAAACATTCCCTTCTTCCCATAAAAGAAAATCACCCAGTATTCCATGAGTAGAAATCTCTGGGATCGCCCAATAAGCCACACATGAGCCAAAGGTTACTGCTGGAACAAGAGACACTTTAATGGTACAACACCTAGCTTATATGTAGTTACAAAACTGTTACAATGACAATCTCCGCCACCCCCTCACACAGTGGGGGCTCCCATACAGATTATAGACAGACACTTCGGAGCCGACTCTGTAGACACATTTATTAAGGGTAAACACAGGTCTTCTTCACACACACACAATAGATCAATTACCCTTTAAAATAGAGAGCTGGCTGGGGAAGGGACATTAACATTTCAACAGTCTGTTAGGCAGAGGAATGAGTCACACATGAAATAACCTTTTACCTCTAACACACACAGCATTAAACTAGCAGGGAGAATGAAACTGAAGCATATAGGCAAAAAGTCCTTCACAGTGGCCCCCCTTTTTCTCCCTGCTCCGGCAACTCGGTTGGACCTTTCCTGGTCCAGTAGGGTTGACGGGTTCAGAGCTTTTAGTCCGAGGTTAACTCTGTTTGGCGTGACAATCCATCGGCATTCCCGTTTTGCTTGCCTGGGCGATAATGAATCGTAAAGTCATAGGGCTGTAAGGCCAAGCTCCAGCGTAGCAAACGGGCGTTGTCCCCTGAAACCTGGTTAAGCCACACCAAGGGGTTGTGATCGGTGATGAGAGTGAAAGCCCGGCCATAAAGGTAAGGTGTGAGCTTTTTGAGTGCCCATACCAAGGCCAAACACTCTTTTCCAATGGTGGCGTAACTGACCTCCCTTGGCAACAGCTTCCGACTCAGGTATGCCACCGGGTCGTCAGATCACACGCCGGTCAGTCCCCAAGTCTTTGTGCGATCTGCAGGGTCACCAGAAGTCAGTGTGAAGACGGCGGATGGGTCTGTGGGCCACCGTCTAGGTGTCCCGCTATGGGAGGGGGCAGGTTATGGCTCTGAAGTGACAATCACAGGAGATTCATAAAAAGAAAAATTGATATTTGTTGAAATGCTGTAGCACTGGTGCTCAGAGTCCGGGGGGGGTTGGATCAGTGCCCCATAGGGTCAGCCACCCCCTGCTCCCTCCGCAGCCGCCAGTTCTCCTCTTTGAGCTTCTCCAGCTCCATCTCCAGTTCATGGAGCCTGGGGGGGTCGGCCTGCTGTGACCTCAGGCGGTGTTCTCCTCCTCCATGCGGCTTATGCACTTCTCCAGCTCCATGTACTCACGGATCAGCTCCTGCTTGCTCATGTCCTGCAGGCTCTCCACTTGGTACTTCTTCATCATGAACTATGTGGTGCTGTAAGGGGCCACCGGTTGGCCCTTGGCGAACATCTCGGCCTGCATCTGGGACGCCCGCTGCGACTCCCTCTCCTCCAGTCGCTTCTTCTCCTCCCAGGTCAGCTTGTTATACGGCTTCCAGGACCTCTTCTTCTTGGAGGGTAGCCGGTGGTGCCTCTTTCTGCCCAGCTCCCTCCAGGGCCCCTCCTGCTCATGGCTGTCGCCCACCCGGCTGTCTCTTAATCCCCAGGCGGTTTTTCCGTTACCCATGCCCAGCTGACAATGGTGTTTCCTGTTGTCCATAATAACGGATTGTACCATGAGGGCTTCGTAAGGGGTGCCCAATGGTTCTTCCTCACCCAGCTCCTGGGGATCCCAAGCCGAGTCTACACAATGAGCTGCTGCTGGTGGGCGGTACCCAGGTTGAGACCAATTTGACCTGGTGTTGTCGTTCATGGGGCAATTCTGCTTGAAGTGACCCAGCTGTTTGCACCGGAAGCAGCGTTGTTCGTTGTCCTCCTGGCATGGATAGCGAGGGCTAGATGTCACCGGTCTATTAGGAGGTTGGTATCTAGCGGCTGGTGGGTGTGAGGGCACCATTGGTCGTGGAGGTTGTACCCGTGGTGTGACCTGGTTCGTCTTGCGAGTATCCGCATATTCATCCGCCAACTTAGCGGCCTCTGGTAGAGTCATGGGCCTGCGATCTCTCACCCAGTCTTTGACATCCGTCTGGATGTGATTGTAAAATTGCTCCAGGAGCATTAGTTGCAAAATGTCCTCTGCGGTGGTGGCCTGGCTGCTGTTAACCCAGTTAGAGGCCGACCGGGATAACTGGCATGCCCATTCCACGTAAGAGTCTTTTGTGGTTTTGCGTGAGTCCCTGAACTTCTGTCGGTAGGACTCTGGAGTTACTGCATAACGAGCCAGGAGCACTTCTTTAACCCTGGCGTAGCTATGGATCTCCTGCTCTGGCACGGTCCGGAAAGCATCAGAAGCTTTGCCTGACAGTTTGCCTGACAATATTGTAACCCACTCTCCTCTAGCTATTCGGTGCAGGTTACATTGTCTCTCAAAATCTGCTAGGTAGTTATCAATTTCACAGTCTTTTTCATCAAAAGCTTTAAAAGCACTAAACGGAATCTTCCTTGTGTCTGCTGTGCTGTACTTACTGTTTGGAGAGTGTGCGGCTGCTTGTTGGACTACTGCCAGTTTTAACTGTAGCTCTGCGTCTCTTATTTGTTTAGCCTCCTCCGCTAACAAGTCCATCACTTTCAGCACCACATCCGCTGTTGGGTTCGGACCGAACCATGCTAGCTTCTCTCTCATTACTTTGTTGGCTGGTGATTCCTCTTCCTGAATCACTGGTGTCTCCATCTCTTGTACTGCTGGCGTTGCTGCAATCACGTTCTATAGGTCTAGCTCCATTAATTCTGCTATGATGACCCGCTTGGTTTTGTTGCTAGCAATCCTTCCATGAACTTCCAGTAGTTCTTCCAGTGTCTGCTTGGATTCCGGGTGTAAAGGAGAGTAGAAGGGAAAATCCCGCTGCTGCCAACTAGTTGTGACGGTAGTAGAATCATATCCCCGTCAAACATTCCCTTCTTCCCATAAAAGAAAATCACCCAGTATTCCATGAGTAGAAATCTCTGGGATCGCCCAATAAGCCACACATGAGCCAAAGGTTACTGCTGGAACAAAAGACACTTTAATGGTACAACACCTAGCTTATGTGTAGTTACAAAACTGTTACAATGACAATCTCCGCCCCCCCTCACACAGTGGGGGCTCCCATACAGATTATTGGCAGACACTTCGGAGCCGACTCTGTAGACACATTTCTTAAGGGTAAACACAGGTCTTCTTCACACACACAATAGATCAATTACCCTTTAAAATAGAGAGCTGGCTGGGGAAGGGACATTAACATTTCAACAGTCTGTTAGGCAGAGGAATGAGTCACACATGAAATCACCTTTTACCTCTAAGGCCCCGTACTCACGACCAAACATGTCTGCTGAAACTGGTCGGCAGACCAATTTCAGCAGACATGTTCCGTCGTGTGTACAGCCGCGCGGACAGGATTCCAGCAAACAATTGTCTGACAGACCGTTTCTGAGCAGACAACTGTTTCCCGGACTTGCTTTAAAACAGTCCGCTGGAAACCTGTCCGCCCGGACATGTACGGTCGTCTGTACAGACCTACCGTACATGTCCTGCCGCCCGCCATCCCTCGCATGCGTCGAATGACTTCGACGCATGCGTGGAAGCATTTTCAAGGCAGGCCACCCACGCCGGTGCGTCATTGTTGCGGCGACACCGCGTCATCGCCGCGTCGACACCGCGGACACGCCCTGCGTATTGTTTACGCGCGGTCTTCTGTTCGATGGTGTGTATAGCCATCGAACAGAAGTCCCCGGGCAGGCCCCGGCCAGACATGTCCGATGGAAACGGTCTGCAGACCGTTTTCATCGGACATGTCCTGCCGTGAGTACTCGGCCTAACACACACAGCATTAAACTAGCAGGGAGAATTAAACTGAAGCATATAGGCAAAAAGTCCTTCACAGCATGCATCGAATCACTTCGACGCATGCGAGGGATTGGGATCGCTTGGACTTATCCGGTGAGTCTGTACAGACGACCAGATCAGTCCAACGGACAGGTTTCCAGCGGATAGATTTCTTAGCATGCTAAGAAATTTTTATCCGCTTGAAAACCATCGGCTGGAGAAATCTCCGCCGAAAAATGTCCGCTAGGCCGTACACACGACCGGATTTGTCTGCTGGAACTGATCCGCGGATCAATCCCAGCGGATAGATCCGGTCGTGTGTACAGGGCCTAAAGAACAGTAAATTGCAGTACTTTCATTTTTTTCCCTTGGTTTCAATATGCTTTGCCTAAATCAAAAAACACCTCTTATAATATCAGGAACACCCTGAGCACAGCTGCCAAGTAGTATGGAAAAATCAGTCTTGCATAAAGCAAAGTTCAGCAGACAGCACAGACTACTGTAAAAGTTATCATAAACATGAAAATAAACATAAATCCTTTTTTTGTGATAACATATGTATTCTGCAACATTCCTGAAAAATTGCAAAGCAGAGTTTAAAGTTAAACAAAAAATAGATATTAGCCAGCTGCATTTGATGGTACCACTCAGTAACAAGATGATATTTCTAGCCATATTGCTGCCTCCCATACTACTTATTTCAATATGCAGAGCAGAGAATGACTACTAACAGTGGTTTCATAACAAATTGTCAATTCAATGGAGGGCAATAGTTATTACACTAAGACTCCTTTCACACTGGGACGCCCCGGCCATTAGCAATAAAGCGCAGCTCGTTTTGGCGGCACTGTAACGCTGTTTTAGCAGTGCTTTTGCGGCACTTTTTGGCTGCTACCTGGGCACTTTTTTACCAAAAAAAAGATAAAAAGTCCAGTTTTGCGGCACTTTCAAAGCACTTTTAAGACGCTTTGGAAGCGCTGCCCATTCATTGCAATGGGCAGGGCATTTTGGGAGCGCTAAATACAGCACTCCCAACCTGCCTTAAAGATGCTGCTTGCAGGATTTTTCCTAATGTCCCGCAAGCGCACCTCCCCAGTGTGAAAAGACACACTGCAATGAATGGGAGGGGCTTTTCAGGCACTTTTCAGAAGCTATTGTTAGCACTAAAGCGCCTGAAAACCGCTGCAGTGTGAAAGTTGCCTGAGGCTGGGTTCACAACTATGCAAATTGCATGCGTCTTTCTCCGCATCCAATTCTCATAGCAGGAGAATGTGACTGGCCCTCTTTGGAGCTGGTTCACTGCACAGAAACGCTGTGTGTCTTTAGCTCTGTTTCAGGGCCAGATTCAGGCAAAGATTCGGCCCTGATTTGTCCCTGAACCGAAGAATGGGGACGCACAGCGTTCCTGTGAGATCCGCATCTGGTTCCAGTGTGAACCTAGCCTAAAGAATGATTTAGTGGCAATACCAAGAAGCAGCCACCATGAGCACAGATCACCTATCGAAATGAATGGGCTGTGGCTGGGATATTTTTCTAAAGATTTCTCCTGATGACAGCCTCAATGATGAAACGCATTGGGCGGAGGCTGAGCCGATAAATCACTTCTGCTAATGGGAAGGCATCCTGTATGTTGTAGCAAATGGGGCGATGCTTCTACTAAATGTTGGTGCTATCATCCGGGGGGGGCCAAGAAGGACACTTTTTAATGTGAGTGTAGACACAGATTGTATATGTTTTTTAATCGATTGTATATGTGTTTTAATAAACAGTATAACACTATATGGGCTTTTTTATTATCTCAATTATATGTATGCCAGTTTGGAGCTGAGGAAAGGATCAGAGGGGATCAGTAAGATATTACATGTAACAAAAAATAAACATAGACGTACTTATTATTTTTGGGGTTTGTGACTGATGGGTGCATTGTGGAGGTGGAAAAGAAGTGAGCACGAGGAATGAGGTGCATTGTAGCTCAGGCATGTTGGCGCTGTGAACAATGAAGCACTATTTTTCCCACTGAAGGAGTTACACATTAATGGAATTGTTTAGAGGATGTTGATCGGTTTTGAAGTCATGTTGTGAAGTTAACACATGGTAAGTTTAGAAGAGAAATAATTTTGGAGCACTGAGTGTGGACTAAACGCTGTGTATCGGAGCAACATTTTATCACTTATTGTTTGAATTGCACAAACGCTGAAAGTATGTTTTTTTTTTATATTTTATTAAGCACTGGATATATTTTATTGAGATTTTATGTAGTAGGTTTCATCCCTTTTATGTATAGTGATGCACAGTTTGGTTTATAATTTTCCTGATACATTTATTCCTTTTTTTTGTTTACTGCAACAAAATAAAACTTTTTAATCAAGTAACATGTTAGATAAACCCTTAAGTCAAGTACAAGTTTGCTAAGTATACAATGCCTTCATTAAAACAGTTTTATGTAATGTACTTAGAATGGATTAAATAATGAAAAGACAGACCTTTCATCTTTAGGATACTGGAAAGCTATTCCCTGTATAGTCACTGTCAGCAGATAATTACCTGATGTCAGCAAGATCATTTTATCTTGTCAGAGAAGCAAAACAAGCCACCATCTCAAAGACCTTGCTTGTCTATTATAAACACTGACCTTCTTTTCAGGTATCCATTGTATTTAGCCAGTTTCCAAGAATGAAGGAAGATATGCAACATCCCCCCTGCCCTCACCACTTTTTAACGTTAACTCTTCACATCTAATATGTTCTTCAGGTACACTACATTACCAAAAGTATTGGGACACCTGCCTTTACAAGTACATGAACTTTAATGGCACCCCAGTCTTAGTCTGTAGGGTTCAATATTGAGTTTCCCCCACCCTTTGCAGCTATAACAGCTTCAGCTCTTCTGGGAAGGCTATCCACAAGGTTTAGGAGTGTCTATGGGAATGTTAGACCATTCTTCCAGAAGCACATTTGTGAGGTCAGGCACTGATGTGGATAAGAAGGCCTGGCTTGCAGTCTCTGCTGCTCTAATTCATCCCAAATGTGTTCTATCAGGTTGAGGTCAGGACAGTCATGCACCCCAAACTCTCTCATCCATGTCTTTATGACCCCTTGTCTGGATAGTCCTGATTGGTCCTGTGCTGATCACATGCATTTTACCAAGAAAAAAAAATCTCTAGCAATACACACTGAACTGCACATGTGCAGATTGCTCCCAAGGCCCTGTTCTATGATCAGATAGATTGGGCACAGTGGAAGGAGGGGATAATCAAAGAAGACAGGATCAAACAGCCTTTTTACACAATGCAGAGGGAATTTGGGAATTTCTCTGAGATAAAATAGCTGTCCAAAATACCAAGGCATCTACTCTGATTTAAAGCACCTGTGCAAGATAAAGGAAAACCTGCAAACAAGGCCTGTTGAGGACAGGGTTGAGAACCACTGTTTTACTGCATATACACGCTGATTTTACTGTTGTGGATTTAGTATCACTTTAAATTGTGTTCTGGAGTAAATGGCCTGATTCTGTTCCACTGCATGTTGTTGATTATAATTGGGCACTGAGATTGAGCTACCAAATCAGTCTACATTTCCTGTTCTTATGGTCATATGAAGGTCACCCTCCCCAGACTGGGGAGCTCCCTCAAGGGCACCGACAGCCTAGCACTCCATCTTCAGTTTTTCCACCCGACAACTCCTCCCCAACTGGGCTGGGTATTTCAAGGAGGCCTGCCCCATGCCAATCCTAGTTGGGGATTGGTCAGGGCTCCCTGAGACACCACAGACAACTCCACCTCTCTTCCCCTCCTTTTCTTCTAGAATCCTCTAGAAGCAAGAGGGAAGTAACCGTGAAGTGATGCTGTCTGTGAGTCACAGCTGCTGCTCTGAGCCACTCCCGGCTCACACAGATCAAAACAAACAGGCCTAGCTTCCAGCTAGGCCTGCCTAAATTTACATGCACTGCAAATTTCCTCAACTCTAGCACCTACCATGTAGAGCAGTGGTCTCAAAGTACCGGCCCGCAGGCCATTTGCGGCCCGCGGACCAGTTATAAATGGCCCTCAGGCAGGGTGGAAGTGAGGGGAGCAAAAAAAAAAAATTTTTTTTTTTTTTTTTTTAGCTGGTGCCATCTGGTGGTGAGCCGTTGGTATTACAAGTTATTACCACCAGATGTGAGCTGGCGCCATCTGGTGGTGGCCGTTGGTATTACAAGTTAAGCATTACAAGTTAAACAGCAATTCTAATGTCATTTTACACTATTTTCACTGCCATATTCTTCCCTCTAATTAGAACCCCCAAACATTATATATATTTTTTATCCTAACACCCTAGAGAATAAAATAGCGATCATTGCAATACTTTCTGTTACGCCGTATTTGCGCAGCGGTCTTACAAGCGCACTTTTTTGGGAAAAAATTACACTTTTTTTAATTAAAAAATAAGACAACAGTAAAGTTATCCCCATTTTTTTTAATATTATGAAAGATAATGTTACGCCGAGTAAATTCATACCCAACATGTCACGCTTCAAAATTGTGTCCGCTTGTGGAATGCCGACAAACTTTTTTACCCTTTAAAATCTTCATAGGCGACGTTTAAAAAAATCTACATGTTGCATGTTTTAAGTTACAGAGGAGCTAGAATTATTGCTCTCACTCTACCAATCGCGGCGATACCTCACATGTGTGGTTTGAACACCGTTTACATATGCGGGCGCTGCTCACGTATGTGTTCGCTTCTGCGCGCAAGCTCGTCGGGACGGGGTGCGTTTTCTGGCTCCTAACTTTTTTAGCTGGCTCCTAGATTCCAAGCAAATTTGTCAAACCCTGACTTACACCAGTGCTGGTGGTAATAATGCGCTCGCTGACACCAGTGCTGGGGGTTAATAATGTGTTCGCTGACACCAGTACTGTTGTTTTTGAAGTTTGAAAGTTTGCATGCGGCCCCCCATGGCATATGAAAACCTGTCTTGTGGCCCTCAGGTAATTTGAGTTTGAGACCCCTGATGTAGAGGGTGCTACAGTTTATTTTACATAATCATAATCCAAGATCATAGTTAAAGTAAAATAATAATCTTTTAGCTTTGTTCATTGGATGAGAATTTGTCAAATTCTAAACATTCTACGTATTCTAAAATTATAAATATTACAGCACATTATATAGAGTAGTGGTTAATGACTAGTAGAATAGGTATTTGAGCATATTAAATGGTCTATTTACTCAAAACAGATGTTTCGGTTTAAACCACCTAACCATTTGTTTCATTTTTTGTTTACTTTATTGACAAAATTACTGTTCTTGAGTTCCAGGGCTTGCATACTTGCTGTGACATTATGAGGGGTTTCTGCTTTGTCAGATGGATTTCGTATTTACAGTATATTATGCAAAATATACATGGGGAATTGCCCAGAACACAGCAAGAAATTATGATCGGGAGAGCTCTCTGCTGGGTATAAATGACTTGGCCCACCAGATTTTACCTTTAACTAAAACAGCCCTTTTGGGTGGATTGACCCTAATGCCTTGTACACACGGTCAGACTTTTGACCGTGCAAAAGTCCGCATTGAGTCCGTCGGAAGTCCGATGGAAAGAAAGAGAACAGATTCTCTATCTAAGAAAAAAAGTCCAATGGAGGCTACACACGGCCGGACTTTCTGAGAAAAAAAGCCAGTCTGACTTTTTTTCTCGGAAAGTCCGGCCGTGTGTATGAGGCATTAAGGCCAGTTCAAACCAGATGCAGTTCCATGCGGTTCCATTTTTTTCTGCACCAATACGGTCAGTGCACCGGAAACTGACAGAAAACTGACTGCATGGTGTGAACTAGAGCCATTGGAATACATGAAAAACACGGTGCATGCATTTTAGTGCAGACAGAACTGAACGGAACTGCGTCTGGTGTGAACTAGCCCTTAAGCATTTAGGCCCAGATTCACGTCCAGCGGCGTATCTCTGCTGCGGCGTAACGTATCCGATTTACGTTACGCCGCCGCAACTTAGACGGGCAAGTGCTGTATTCTCAAAGCACTTGCTCTGTAAGTTGCGGCGGCATAGCGTAAATCGGCCAGCGTAAGCTCGCCTAATTCAAATTTGGATCAGGGGGGCGTGTTTTATGTTAAACTACTGTGACCCGACGTGATTGACGTTTTTGCGAACGGCGCATGCGCCGTCCGTGGAATTTCCCAGTGTGCATTGCTGCAAAGTACGCCGCAAGGATGTCATTGGTTTCGACGTGAACGTAAATGACGTCCAGCCCCATTCACGGACGACTTACGCAATCGACGTAACTTTTTCAAATTTCGACGCGAGAACGACGGCCATACTTAACATTGGCTGCGCCTCATATAGCAGGGGCAACTTTACGCCGGGAAAAGCCTAACGTAAACGTCGTAACTTTACTGCGTTGGCCGCGCGTACGTTCGGGAATTCGCGTATCTAGCTAATTTGCATACTCAACGCGGAATTCGACGGAAGCACCACCTAGTGGTCAAAAAAAAAATGCAGTTTAGATCCGACGGCGTAAGAGACTTACGCCTGTCGGATCTAATGGATATCTATGCGTAACTGATTCTAAGAATCAGGCGCATAGATACGACAGGTCGGATTTGGACTTACGACGGCGTACACGGCGCTGCGCCGTTGTAAGTCCTCTGAGAATCCGGGCCTTAAAGTATCACTAGTCATATATGCTTTGGTTGTTAGTTTCTTGACAGTATTCATAAATTGCACACATGCTGTTCATCAGACACTGTTTAACTATTACCTCATAAGCTATAAACTACTAAAACACGTTATTTTCTACTATCACAAGATACACACTATACAATTATCTGTCGATTTTCTCCTTCAGATTTACCAAAACCATATAATATATGGTCAAACCTTAAGAGTTTCAATGTGTATGCAATCAAACAGGCCCCTCTACTACATAGTTTTAGTAAATCTAAAGGAAATCAGACAATAAAAGTTGTATAGTGTGTATGAAATATGAAGGGTCTAAGAAGAATTTGCTTAAAAAATGTTCAAATGGCCTGATTTCAGCAACCTGGCCTTCTTTGGTTAAATATCTCCTGGCCCATGCACCTGTCACACAATGCATTTTATTGTTTGGCACACATATGTCATGCCATAAACAGTTTTTTTTATGTGTGCAGGCCAGTGCTTTCCAACATTAGAGTTTAAAAGTCCCCGGATAAAAGCATTTATTTTAATTGCTTGCCGACCGCCACAAGACTATTTACGTTGACAGAATGGCACGGGCAGGCAGATTGCCGTACAGGTACGTCCCTTAAAATCTGCCGCCCAGCAGGCGGTGCGCACCCACCGCGTACCTCGCGAGTGAGGCCGTGGGTCCTGCTATAAACAAAAATAGAGCGACAATTTTGAAAAAAAATCTATATTTTTTTACTTTTTGCTATAATAAATATCCCCAAAAAATATATACATTTATTTTTTCCTCAGTTTAGGCCGATACGTATTCTTCGACATATTTTTGGTAAAAAAAAATCACAATAAGCGTTTATTGATCGGTTTGCGCAAAAGTTATAGCGTCTACAAAATAAGGGATAGTTTTATAGCATTTTTAGTAATATATTTTTTTTACTAGTAATGGCGGCGATCAGCGATTTTTATCATGACTGTGACATTATTGCGGACACATCGGACACTTTTGACACATTTTAGGACCATTGTCATTTTTACAGCGATCAGTGCTATAAAAATGCACTGATTACTGTGAAAATTACACTGGCAGTGAAGGGGTTAACCAGTATGTGGTGCTGTAGGGGTTAAGTGTGCCCTAGTGTGTGATTCTTACTGTAGGGGGGCATGGCCTGGAGTGACACGTCATTGATCGTCATTCCCTATGACAGGGAACAGACGATCACTGACACTGAAACTAGGAAGAACGGGGAAAAGTTTGTTTACACTTACCTCTCCCTGTTCTTCAGCTCTGTGACCCAATTGCGGGACACGTGCGGCGATCGGATCTGCGGTTCCCGCAGGCACGGTCACGGAGCTCTGGACCGCGCCGGCTAGCGCGCGTGCGACCAACGGCTGGGCTCTTAAAAGCAACGTACCTGTACGTGCTTATGCCCAGCTTTGCCGCTCTGCCAACGTATATCATTGTGCGGCGGTCCTTAAGCGGTTAATGTTTGTAACACCAGCTGAGTACTAATTTTAATTGGTTAGTTCACCTGTAACCTAATGATGACACATTATAGCAGAATATAGGTGATTGTGGTGACTAGTTCTAATAGGTAATCCACTTTGCACTACGAGTGCACTTAGAAGTGCAGTAACTGTAAATCTGAGGGGGACATGCAAGAAAAAAAAAAAGTTACACCAAAGAATTTTCTGTTGAAGCATTATTAAATATACTCCCTGATTCATATGCAATATTTCATTTTACTTGATTAGAAAAAAGGTTTTAAGAAGCGACTAGCTAAATCTATGGATAAAGCAGAAAATGCATTTAACAAGCTTACATGTAAATAGTTCTTCTGCTTTAAACCTCTAAGCTTCACATGTGTATATGCTTGCTTGTACTATTTAGTGCCAAGACCAGGGTTACTTAGTCTTCAACGTACCTGTTTATTTTCACAGTATGGAGAAGAGAGATTGTATGTAAAACCTCCCCCAGAGCTCTTTTATCTATGCTGAATTTTAATTGCCAAATTGAGATTAAATCAAAGCAGATATATGTGTAAAAGTTTCTGCAGGAAATTATAGATGTTGTGTTTCTCTGTTCACTTTTATCAGCTTATCTCCATAGTTTAGTTCATAAGCCTTTAAGTGATGAAATGTTAACTTTAAATCCTAAAATATATATATTATATATTCTGACAGAGCTCCAATGCAGAACTCAGAGAAAAAATAGTTATATTTTATGTATATACAGTATCTCATCTGTATGCGTATCTAGGGTATGGCAGCCATGGCAAGTGCCATGGGCGCCAAATGAAGGGGGCGCTGTTGAGTGACTGGGCAACAAGGCACTTCCCAGGGTCTCAGGGTCTCTTCTTCCCTCCTCCTGAGCATAGGCAGGATGTCCTTTTCAGCACCTTTGCTAGTGGACAATGGCAGCACTATCCCTGCTGCGTTCAGCCACAGCCCTCCCCTGTTCTCCCAGGCTCTCCCATTCCATCTAGTCGGATTGGCAGCGCACAAAGAAGAAGGAACATCAGTTTCTCCCTCTCCTCTGTGACAACTGAGGCCTTAGGTGATGAAGAGTTCATCACTTCCAGTATCAGTTCTGCATTTACTTGTCTGGTATCAGCTAAGAAAGCAGCCAATGTGCCTTGGAGGGCAGAGGAGGGATCAGGGGTCTAATAAACCCCAGATTTCTCCAAAAAGAGGATATGTCACTACCCAAGGTATCACAAGGGATGATAAATATCAGTTTTGTTAGCTGTTTTTTTTTTGTTAAGGTTATCTGAAAGATGGGTTTCAAATGTTTCGACAGGGGCGCAGTTTCAGTGCTTGCCATAGGCGCCATTTTCACTAGATACGCCTCTGCACAAAAGTGAGTACACTCCTCAAATTTTTGTAAATATTTTATCTCTTTTCATGTGACAACACTGAAGAAATTACACTTTGCTACAATGTAAAGTAGTGAGTGTAGAGCTTGTATAACAGTGTTCCCTCAATATAACTCAACACACAGCCATTAATGTCTAAACCGCTGGCAACAAAAGTGAGTACACCCTTAAGTGAAAATTTCCAAATTGGGCCCAAAGTGTCATTATTTTGTGTTGCCTCCATTATTTTCCAGCACTGCCTTAACCGTCTTGGGCATGTAGTTCACCAGAGCTTCACAGGTTGCCACTGGAGTCCT
This sequence comes from Rana temporaria, assembly GCF_905171775.1. NCBI lineage: Eukaryota > Metazoa > Chordata > Amphibia > Anura > Ranidae > Rana > Rana temporaria. The sequence goes on along the minus strand of NC_053489.1, from coordinate 303,850,129 downwards.
TGTCCACTCCTCCATGATGACATCATGGAGCTGGTGGATGTTAGAGACCTTGTGCTCCTCCAACGTCCGTTTAAAGATGTCCCACAGATGTCTTTAGGAAGGCAGTGGTCATCTTGGAGGTGTGTTTGGTGTCATTACCATGTTGGAATACTTCCCTGTGGCCCAGTCTCCGAAGGGAGGGGATCATGCTCTGCTTCAGTATGTCACAGTACATGTTGGCATTCATGGTTCCCTCAATGAACTGTAGCTCCCCAGTGCTGGCAGCACTCATACAGCCCCAGACTATGACACTCCCGCCACAATGCTTGACTGTAGGCAAGTCACACTTGTCTTTGTACTCCTCACCTGGTTGCCGTGACACACACTTTAAACCATCTGAACCAAATACATTTATCTTGGTCTCATCAGACCACAGGACATGGTTCCAGTAATCCACGTCCTTGGTCTGCTTCTCTTCAGCAAACTATTTGCAGGCTTTCTTGTGCATCATCTTTAGAAGAGGCTTCCTTCTGGGATGACAGCCATGCAGACCAATTTGATGCAGTGTGCAGCATATGGTCTGAGCACTGTCTGGGCCTCCGTAGTGACGTCATCATCTCCCACCACAACACAGCGTTCCAGAGTGTGTTCCAGCCCTCTCTCTGAGCACCGTGTATCTGCATCAGGAAACGTTGTAGCTCATGTGTAGCTGTTTCCTTTCACACAATCCAAGCACAGTGTAAGAAGACAGGGGACACAAACAGTCGTGGATGGCTTTGACAGATCACAGGACCCCATCCGTATGCCTGAACTTCTATATTGACATGTGAGTGCTTAATGTGAATTACTTCATTAAAAGTCTGCAGTTTTACTAAGTGGCGCCTGTTTTGTTTGCTTTTTCTTTACATGTCTTTGGAGCATTGCTTCAGCTCCCCACGCAAGGCTGCCTGGTACTATAGACTGCATCTCATACCAAAGCTTGTATAGCTTATAGGACTTACACTCTGGACTATTTATATACTTGTTTCCGGTATGCCCCATTATTGTTGTTTTTTTTTTATCACATATATAGTTGCAGCACTTTTTTCACATCACTTGTAATCCTATCTCACTAGGATTGTTCTTTAGTGACAGCGCAGTACTACACATTTTTCTTTGTGTAGATGAAAATGCCTTTTTGATGTCAGAGGAGATTGGACAGACTGGTTTGAGATGATAGAAAGGCAACAGTAACTCAAATAACCACTCGTTACAACCAAGGTATGCAGAATACCATCTCTGAACACACAAAACATTGAACCTTGAAGCAGGTGCCACTCCTGCCAGCTATGAACAGGAAACTGAGTCTACAGATTGCACAGGCTCACCAAAATTTGACAATAAAAGATTGAAAAAAATGTTGCCTGGTCTGATGAGTCTCTATTTCAGCTGCGACATTCAGATGGTAGGGTGATAAACAACACGAAAGCATGTGCCCACCCTGCCTTGTATCAATGGTTCAGGCTGATGGTGGTGGTGTATTGGTGTGGGGGATATTTTCTTGGCACGTTTGGGCCCCTTTGTACCAATTGAGCATCGTTTAAACTCCACGGCCTAACTGCGTATTATTGCTGACCATGTTCATCGTTTTATGACTACAGTGTACCCATCTTCTGATGGCTACTTCCAGCAGGATAATGCACCATGTCACAAAACTCAAATCATCTCAAACTGGTTTCTTGAACATGACAATGAGTTTTCTCTACTCCAGTGACCTCCACTGTCACCAGATCTCAATCCAATAGAGCACCTTTGAGTAGTGGTGGAATCAGGGCTCAAGTCCTGCGGGAACAGAGTTCCTGCACTTTTTTCACAGCAGGAACGCAGTTCCCTTTGCAGGACTAGAGCAGCCGAGCCTCCCAAGCCTTTACTAAGCAGCGATGCCCAGCTCGAGTCACTGTCAGGGGCAGGCGAACCTTAGTAATCCTTTATGTTACTGGCCGCTTCCTGTATATGGCTTCATCAGGTAGTGTGCGGGTATTCCATCACTTCCTCGATGCCACAATGTCTCCTGGGAGCTTTTGTCATTGTTCCCAGGAGACATTGCGGAGTTCTGCCACGAGTTATCGTGGGATTTAGAAAGAACATGTTTAGTAATTATGCATATGAGCGTATCATTTTTTTTTTTTGTGGGGGAGTGGATCTTGGGTGGGAGTTCCAACACTTTTTTCCGCAGAACTTGACACCTGGGTGGAATGGGAGATTCGCATCCCTGATGTGCAGATGACAAATCTGAAGCAAATGCGTGATGCTATCATGTCAATATAGACCAAAATCTCTGAGGAGATTTGAATCTATGCCATGAAGAATTAAGGCAGTTCTGAAGGCAAAAGTAGTTGGTGAGTGTATGTTAGCACTTGACAACTTTTATATAGACGTTGCCTCTATCTAGCAGAAAGTTGGTCCCATTCAATGGCATAAAAAGATGGCAAGTTACTGACTGCAATTACCAGGTCAGGAAGATCAGCATTAAACGGGTTTTGGTGTTTCAATTATTCGAAAAACCTTGCCTAACAAAAATGCCCTGAGAGATAGATTACCTAAGATAACATATTTACAGTCAATAATAGGGCCACAATAAATGCATAGGCATGAGTCCATAATGAATGGGTACAAATGAATGTGGACTATGACAGCCACAGTTATAAATTGGTTCCGGTCACTGATTGGCATTATTGAACATCAGCAATCATCTGACAACACAATATTTACTATAAACACTACTTTGTCATATAAATCTGTCTCACACTTTCCTGGGAACAGCAGTAGGACACGTCAACTAATTGTGACTGATCACTGTGCTTTAAAAACATAGCTTTCTGACCTTTGATTGGAATTTGGCTAACCTTCTTAATAGATCTGCAATGAAGATGACAGACCTACATATTCATATTATATATGAGAATGTACTATGTAAAGGGATGTGCTATTCAATAAGTGGAATATATCGCCATCATATACTGTATACTGGACCATAAGCTGATGATGAATATACACTTACACTGCACATTCTAGAATGCTGGATCAAAATGGATATATCCCATACTAAGTTGTTAAGCTTAACCACTTCAATACCAGACACTTTTACCCCCTTCCTACCCAGGCCACTTTTCAGCTTTCAGCGCAGTCGCAGTTTGAATGACATTTGCGCGTTCCTGCAACACTGTACACAAAATAAATGTTATTAATTTTGTTTACACAAATAGAGATTTCTTTTGGTGGTATATATTCACCACTGTGGGCTAGATTCAGATAGGTGAGCGGATCTTTAGATTACATTACGCCGCCGCAAGTTTTTCAGGCAAGTGCTTTATTCACAAAGCACTTGCCTGTAACGTTGCGGCGACGTATCGTAATTCCCTGGCGGAATTCAAATTCGGCGGGTAGGGGGCGTGTATCATTTAAATGAAGCGCGCCCCCGCGCCGACCGAACGGCGCATGCGCCTTCCCAAAAAAATCCCAGAGTGCATTGCTGTAAATGACGTCGCAAGGACGTCATTGGTATCGACGGGAACGTAAATTACGTCCAACTGTATTCGCGAACGACTTGCGCAAACAACGTAAAATTTCAAAACTCGGCGCGGGAACGATGGCCATACTTAACATTAGCTACGCCTCATATAGCAGGGGTAACTATACGCCGAAAAAAGCCGAACGCAAACTACGTAAAAAAAAAAGCGCTGGGCGGTCGTTCATTTCTGAATCGGCGTAACTCCTCATTTGCATATTTCTTGCGTAATAATACGGAAGCGCCACCTAGCAGCCGGCCTGGAATTGCAGCCTAAGATCTGACGGTGTAAGTCACTTACACCTGTCGGATCTTAGGGATATCTATGTGTAACCTCATTCTATGAATCAGGCGCATAGATACGACGGCCGGACTCAGAGATACGACGGCGTATCAGGAGATGCGCCGTCGTATCTTCTTTCTGAATCCGGGCCTGTGTTTTTTATTTTTTGAAAAATCTTAAACAAAAAAACAAGTTTTTCTTTGTTTCTGTTATACAATTTTGCAAATAAATAACGTTTCTTATGAATTTAGCCCAGAATGTATTCTACTACATTTCTTTAGTAAAAATAGCCCAATCAGTGTATATTATTTAGTCTGTAGGAAAGTTAAACAGTCCACAAACGATGGTATATATTTGAAAATTGATCAATCCCGATGTAGTGACTGCCTATTTCATTTCTTGAGACCCAAAAATGTCAGGACAGCACAAATTTCCCCAAATGACCCATTTTTTTGAAAAGTAGACAGTCCAAGGTATTTAGTAAGAGGCATGGCAAGTTTTTTGAAATTCTCTTTTTTTGTCATAAGCTTTTGGAAAATGAAGAAGCCATGCTGAGCCATGACAACCGTGGTCAGAGTGCATCCCTCTGTTATATGCTGCCCTGCTCTGCTCTCCTCTCTCCCCCCTCACCCCGTCCTTCCTGTCTGTCATCTCCCTCTCTGTCTGTTTCTGGCCCCGCCCCGCCCTCCACCGCTATTCTTGTAAAATAAAAACCTAAAATTGTCACTGCCAGCCCCTCTATTAGAGGCTGGTAAAACACATTGTGTAAGTTGTTTTGAAAACTGAGTGTTCTAAATACCGAATTTAAGCTGTCTGCAGGCCAGTCACATGACTCGCGGCCGCTTTACAGCTCCGATGGATTTGTTTCTGCGGAGGAGACGAACGGCCATGTGATCTCCCTCTCTAGCTGACGTCAGAGGGAGATAACAGCCCCTCCCGCAGAAGACATCCATCGGAGTTGTAAAGTGGCCACGAGTCACATGACCGGCCGGAAGACAGCTGAAATTCGGTATTTAGAACACTAGTTTTTCAAAACAACTTACACAGTGTGCTATGCCATCCTCAAATAGAAGGGCTGGCATAGTCTTATATAAATGCATTCACAAACCCTTTAAGGAACCCCTAGCAACCTCTGGAGGAACCCTGGGGCTCGATGGGACCCTGGTTGAGAAACCCTGCTCTAGAAGTTTGAAATCACGGTAGTAGACACCACAAATCTAGTGATTTCTGCTGCATTGTGAACACAGGAGATCAGCTGCTTTGCTTGGGCGCCAAATAAATGTGAAACGTTGTTTGATTGCACAAGAGGGCGAGTTTGACTTCATTACCCTGTTTCTCTACCTTCACAAAGTGACTTTTTGCATATTCACTTTAGGGGTTCAACTATTTTCTGCAACCCTTGGCCTATCCAGGAACAATGCATTAAATGCATTGTTTTTCATAGATATTTTATGATCACACATCTGTATGCGATTTCACCAGCAAAGGGCACTGCAATCTGAAAATTATAGAGCATAGTAGAGATAAAACCTGGAAATGTACAAGGGGATAACTAGGGAGGTCCCAAACAAAAATGCTCTCAGCAAATTTCCTTTTGAAAGTACATGCTCAGAACAGACTACTTTTTGCTTAAAGTCACGCTAAAGTAAAAAAAAAAAAACATGTTATATTTACCTGCTCTGTGTAATGCACAGAGAAGCCCAGATCCTCCTCTTTTCGGGTCCCTCTTCGGCGCTCCTGGCCCCTCCCTCCTGCCTCCTGCCCCCACAGCAAGCAGTTTGCTATGGCGGCACCCGAGCCGAGCCGCAACTATGTGTGTCCATTTAGACACAGAGCTGCGTCTCCTCTCTGTCCTCACTGGCTCACTGACTTTGATTGGCAAATCTCAGACAATTAGGAGGGAGAGTGCCTCGAAAGACGATACTCTCGTGCAACATCGCTGGATCAGATAAGTATTGGGGGGCTGAAGGGGGCTGTTGCACACAGAAGGTGCTTTATCATAATGCATTATGCCTTTAGAACCACTTTAATCTCAATGCAGGTTACTGCATTTTGCCTATCTTAAGGCAAATAACCTGTTCACTTAACTTTTCAAGTTAAGTTGTTCTTTACGAGGGGATTTTCCATAGAACTTAGTGAATGTGGTAAAATTTCCCTTTTTTAAAGAACACCCAATCATGTGCAAGGAAAATAAGAAACAGCATTTTTGCTGCTCAGGATTGGATGATGGAATTTAGAAAAGATACCTCATTCATTACGCTTTTTGGAAAATTCTCCTGCAAAGTGCAATTTCCATTGCAAACTGAACAGTCTATTTGCCTTTAGTAAATCAACTACTTAGGATTAATTCTTAAATGATAACAAAGGTGTTTATGATGAAAGAGATTATTTCTGAATGTGTAGAATGAAGGACAAATCCTTTAACCCTGCACAAATTTAAAACATAAACTGCCACACAATGTAAAAGAAGCAGCTTAATACTAACTTTTCCTACCTGGCCCTCCAAGGTGTTTCTCCTCTCCTCATTGACTCACACAGAAGTGGGAGCCATTGGCTTCTGCTGTTGTCAATCAAAGACAGTGAGCCAATGGGGAGGCAGTGGGGGCGGGGCCGAGCTGCGCTCTGTGTGTAAATGTCAACTTACAGGAGCACGACTCGGGAGCGAGCCTGCTCGAGTGCCCACATAGCAAGAGGCTTGCTATTGAGGGTACTTGGCAAGGGGGAGGATCCAGGACCAGTGGGGGACCCAAAAAGAAGAGGATTGAGGCTGCTCCATGCAAAACCATTGCACAGAGCAAGCAAGTATACCATGTTTGTTATTTTGTTTTTTGATCACAACCTTTACAATCACTTTAAAGTGTTTAACCAAAAAATGTTTTCTTTTTTCTTTTAATGGAGTGGGGAAACATTGGAACCCATATCTGTTTTCAACTGCTTGCAATGCATCAAACCACACTGCATTAACCTCATCTAACCCTTTGTAAAGGGTTGGGGGGCTCGATTAAATCTAAACTTAGAGAAAAACCAGCACTCAAACAATGTTCAAAATTCACTTGAATGTGCTTTGGTTTACAGCGGTACTGCCTTCCAAATGTGACAAGGGTATGTATAACTTTGCTGCCTTTGCAACTTAAGGGGGGGGGGGGCATTTAACGCCCCCAACTGCAAGTGTAAACAAGCCATAATAAAGTCCCAGATAACAGTAAAGACCCAACAAGAGTTCTAATACTTTACCACACAATCTACTAAAAATAAAAATAGGGCTTGTACACTTCAAGCTGCTTCTTTCACAGGATGTGGCATTTTTTTTGTTCTAGAAAGAAATGTAAGAGTTGATGTTCCAACTGCTGTTAGTTTAGAGTTAATAAGTTAATATGTCAACACGTTAATAGTAAAAGTTGGCACGTGTTATGATTGGCTTTTTTAAGATTTATAGTTTAACATTCCAACTAAATGGTTATTTGCCATCATGGTAAACAAACGGATATTTTTGCATTTGGGCAACAAATATAATTAACGATTAAAACTGTATTCTGTAAGGCTGGCGATACATATCAAGATTTTTCATCCAATTGTACAATAATTCACCAAACTCCCATGATAACACTGGAGAAAAACTATTTTGGCAGGTGGGTTGTAATGACTATTCTAAGCACACTTTTGTCATTATGCATTAAAAGATGACATCATCCCAATGGAAAACATCAGTTACCCCTACACTTTTCTTCTGCAATTTCGTCTATGAACCACAATTGCCCACAATAACTCATTAAGGGCTCATTTACACTTGCTTCGGCTTCAACACACATGAACGGCTAGTTTACTTGCTTCAAAACAAGGCTTCAGACAGGCTTTGTTAACCACTTGCCGCCCGCCAATGACAAATTGACGTCGGCAAAGTGGTTGTAGAATCCTGACTGGACGTCATATGACGTCCTCAGGATTCTGAGCCGCTGCGCGCCCCCGGGGGCGCACATCGTGGCGATCGTTGTTGCAGGGTGTCAGTCTGACACCCCGCAACACAGATCAAGGTAAAGAGTCTCTCACGGAGACTCTTTACCACGTGATCAGCCGTGCCCAATCACGGCTGATCACGATGTAAATAGGAAAAGCCGGTAATCGGCTTTTCCTCACTCGCGTCTGTCAGACGCGAGTAGAGGAGAGCCGATCGGCTGCTCCTGTGACAGGGGGGGGTTTGTGCTGATCGATCATCAGCACAGCCCCCCCCGAGGATGCCCACTGGACCACCAGGGATGCCCACTGGACCATCAGGGATGGCCATATAGACCACCAGAAAAAAAAGGATGCCACCCTAGACCACCAGGGATGAGGAGGACACAAACAATGGATGCCAATCAGTGCCGCAATGGATGCCAATCAGTGCCCACAATGGGCATCACTGATTGGCAGGCATTGTTTGGCACTGATTGGCATCCATTAGTACAACACATACAATAGTGCCCATCTATGACCACCCGTGCCACCTATCAGTGCCCATCCATGCCGCGTATCAGTGCCCATCCATGCTGCCTATCAGTGCCCATCCATGCCGCCTATCCGTGCCCATCCGTGCCACCTATCCGTGCCCGTCCGTGCCGCCTATCCGTGACGCCTATCTGTGCCCATCTGTGCCACCTATCCGTGCCCATGCGTGCCGCCTATCCAAGCCCATCCATGCCGCCTATCCGTGCCGCCTATCAGTGTCCATCCGTGCCGCCCATCAGTGCCGCATATTAGTGCCCATCAATGCCACCACATCAGTGCCACCTCATCGGTGCCCATCAGTGCCGCCTAATCAGTGCCCATCAGTGCAGTACCATCAGTGCCCATCAGTGAAGGAGAAAACGTACTTATTTACAATGTTTTATAACAGAAACAAAAAAATACTTTTTTTTTCTAAATTTTCGGTCATTTTTTAATTTTTTTTGCAGGAAATAAATATCCCAGAGGTGATCAAATACCACCAAAAGAAAGCTCTATTTGTGGGTACAAAATTATAAAAAAATTGTTTGGGTACAGTGTAGCATGACCGCGCAATTGTCATTCAAAGTGCAACAGCGCTGAAAGCTAAAAATTGGTCTGGGCGGGAAGGTGTATAAGTGCCCTGTATGGAAGTGGTTAAAGCTCTCTGAACGCTAGTCAAAGCTCCTGTCACTAAATAAAATAATTAGCTTACAGTCCTGTTTACACCTTGCTTTTGCTTCGGCTTTGCTTCAAAAATTATACTCCATGTAGCTTTAGTGGTGCTTCAAAGCATCTTCTTATCAGTTATGATTTGAGTTATGAATGGAGGAAAGGTGAATGAATGAAAGGTCCGACTTCTTCTTTCAAAGAGTACTTTTAATTGATGGGAGCTATAGTACAGCTTATATGAATGAAGGAGGAGGGAGGAAAGGGCGGACATAGTGGCAGGTCCCTCAGCTCTAATAACCCCTGCATTACCATAAAATAGAGGGGTGGAGTGGATTGGAGGATGGAAGTTTTCAACTAAAACTGCAACCATCAGCACAAAGGACATTCCACACTGATTGTAAGTACTGTCCCTTGTGCTTTTTTATTTTTTATGTTTTCACTAAACCTAGGCTTTATTTTACCATACCGTATCCTGGGAAATGTAATATTAGTACATAAATCCAGTTCCTGATAATACCTGGAGCTTTAAAGCCCAACTCCGGACAAAACCTCTTAGTTTTGGATAGACTTGGAAAGTAAGAATATCTATTTCAAGCCTTTATGGCTGCTTGTGACACCTTTAGGACAAAGCATTTGTCAAAACATTCTTTGAAATGTTCTTGGGATTTATAGTGCTGCTTTTTCAAACCAGTGAAGAGACTCCTTCGGGTGGTAGGATATTTAAAGCATACACATTTGTGACATCCAGTTTATGTGCTGTGCTCCTAATATTGGCTCTCTGTCTGATATTTTGTACACCCCCCCACTAACTGACCAGGTGTTCCTTTTTCTGATGCGTGTATGATTGCCTAGTCCTGTTTTATTACCTTGTGTTTTTACTGTGTTTTTTTTGTGTTTTTGAGGCCACTGACTGGCTGCTTGGAACAGAAAGGATCACAAGCACTATTCACCTGCTTTTTAACTCACCAAATATGTAAGTAATGTGTATGAAGAACATTTGTTCTTTAATGTATGCATTATATATCTTATTGTTTATACGTTTATTTAAAACAGTTCAATTGAAAGCTGCATTATATAAAATGTCATTGCCCAGTTTCGTGGAAGCTGTGTTGGACCAAAAAACACGTTGGTAATGTGTATGTGTTGGTAAAGTAATGTGTATGAAGAACATTTGTTCTTTAATGTATGACATTATATATCTTATTGTTTATACGTTTATTTAAAATAGTTCTATTGAAAGCTGCGTTATATAATATGTCATTGCCCAGTTCCGTGGAAGCTGTGTTGGACCAAAAAACGCGTTGACAAACATAGGTGTTAACAGTTATTTCAACCTGCGTATTGGATCTGTATAATATATTTTATGCTATGTATTTAAGGGATCCATTGTAGATTTTATGTGGGTGTCAGAGCCATCAAAAGGGGGAACCACCGGTCCTCCTGTAGGGGGCCCAGGCACACAGGGGGGCCCGAACAGTGGGAGATATCTGTGTGGCAGGATGTAGGGGCAACTACAGAAGGATGCCCTATGTGGATCTCTGCAGCAGCTGAAAGCCAGTTTCTCTTGTTCCCGTTGGCTTTCAGCTGCTGCAGGGAGAGACACAGGGCATCGTTTCTGTAATTGCTTCCATCGCACCAATCTCCCTCTTTGTTCTGCCTGCTTCTAATTCCCGAATGTAACCCCTGCCATCCCTTCCTGCAACTGACAAAGATACAGAGCATGTTTCAGGATGGAGAGCAGAAGAAGAAGAAGGGGCTGGTAAATATGTAATTTTCTGGCCCCTTCCTTGTTTAAATGGACAAAGTTAGGGATCTGTACTGTTCACTCCTGTGTACATTGATAACTGAGCATAGAAAACTGTGTTTACTATTCTTCAGTTTATAAATGAACATAAGCCTCTTTCACCTGCCTGGACCGGGACCTGAAGAAGTCACGTTATCAGTGATGCAACGTGTTGGGTGGAGTCTATGACATCATTTCTACGGACTCTGATGTATGGAAGTGAGGAGGCGATTCTTACTCTGAGCCTTTTAGATGCATTTTTTACTGTTTTTTAATGTGAGCAGATGTCTTATATTTATTATTTTTTTAAAACCAAGGCTTTAATATTGCTTCAAATCCTAGAATTCAGACTGAACGTGCGCTTATGGCTGTGTACAAGAAATGCACAGAATGCATTTTATTGTAAAATATGTCATCATTACTTCTATACCATTCATTCTGCAATGGCCATCTTTCAGCTTACTGTAATCTTGTCAGATTCCTCCAAGGTGAGGTTGTGATAACCTTAGGATGTGATGGTGACCTCTAGCAGCATGGGAATTTAGCCATCCAGCTTACAAATCTAAGCAAATAGATGTGGGAGTGGGATTTCCAGCTGTGTCATTCGAGGAGGGGAAGTAAAGTTTACAGCTGGCAGACTACAACAGCACAACCTGATAAAGCACAGATCTCATTAACAAGTGCTCTGTGGGGTCCCAGCAGAGCCATGCAAGGAGAAACAAGGAGCATGGCAACCTGCCAGATACTCGCCTGTGCTTAGTATAAACATTTTAATTTCATAAGTGCCTATAGCACAATAATCCCCCAGATTTCTGGATATTTTCAGCTGATACTACATGCACAAAACTAGAGCGCAAACACTGGGATCAGCATTGTGGAAGCTTGTAACAAGCTCGATCACAGGGAGTTATTTCCTGCCTGTCCTAACCATTCACAAGGAACAAACTTGGACTTTCTGCTGTGACTTGAAATCTGTAAGTAAAGAAATGTATCTCTTAATACCTGTTTCTACTTTACCAGTTGACTGTGACATTTATCCTGTGTACTTTATACATTGTATGTAAGAGACTTAGCTTAAATCCATATTTAATGACATTCACTTTTTTTTTCTACCGTACAGAATCAGCAAACAAGTTTTTTTCGAATTTAATCCTTTATGGTAAAGTTTTTCTGCCTACTGTGTTTTATTAGCTGAAAATAGCATTATGTGTTGTTGTAACACATATGGTCTTAGGTTAATGCCTTTTGAAACATTGCAAACATCTTTCAAATATTATTTTTAGTTTTATATATATATATATATATATATATATATATATATATATATATATATATATATATATTTACCAACTCATTTCATAGTTAAAAGCACAATAGTTCACTTTCTGTACAAACACATAACTGTTTCTGTACGAATACCTATATAATGGGCATTGTGTTTCTCAGATAATTGAAGCTCTTTTATTGTATAAAAAGTTTGATCTGTATTCTGTTTTACTGGAAAAAGATTATATTGCAGTAATATATGTTTCAAACAATGTATGTGATATAAAGGGGATAACTATCCTTTAATAACTACCAAATAGTACATTAATAAATATTCACTTTCTACTGATTTATAACCCCACTCTTTCATTTAAACTTAGAACTTTAGATATGAGAGAAAATGAGGATTAACAAATTGTTATAAACTATAAAATACAAATCTCTTGTTCTTGTACTAATTAAACACAATGGGGGTTATTTACGAAAGGCAAATACACTTTGCACTACAAGTGCAAACTACAAGTGCAAAGTGCACTTTAAAAATTGCACTGAAAGTGCACTTGGAAGTGCATTCGCTGTAAATCTGAGGGGTAGATCTGAAATGAGGGGAGGCTCTGCTGATTTTATTATCCAATCATGTACAAGCTACAATGCTGTTTTTTATTTTCCTTGCATGTCCCCCTTGGATCTACAGTGACTGCACTTCCAAGTGCACTTTCAGTGCAATTACAAGTGTAGTTTGCCTAGTAAATAACCCCCAGTATGTTAGTTCAAATACTTCAAGGTCATTACCGTACCAAATTATCCATGATTTATCATACTTTCAGGAAAACAAAGAAGTTACCCTTTGTGCTGGATTAATTTGAATCCTTTTAAAATTTAAAGGAAATCTGTAGTTTTAAATAAAGTGGTCATCAGGGACAACTAAAGGGGTTTATCTTATCTTTGTCTTTAGGGATGGCTGCCTGGGTTCGATTTGTGAAGGGTTTCTCAAATCGATTTTGAAATTCATGAAAGAATCAAAACCTTTCTTTCTAGCTTTGAATAGAGAGGATTAGGAATCTTATTGGGTCCTACCTGCTCTCTGGGGCTAGATTAGAGAGATCTTCCTGTCCTGTTGACACTATATTACGAGATAGGAAAAGGGAAAATCTGTACCCAAGTCACAGCAGAACAGGAAGTGAGGGTACATCTCTCCAACTTAAGCTGGATACACACTATACGATTTTTTCCTTTAGATTTACCAAAACCATATAATATTAGGTCAAAGTTTAAGGGATTCAATGTGTTTAAAAACAACTACATGGATTTGGTAAATCTAAAGGAAATCGAACAACAAAAATTGTACAGTGTGTATGGGGTCTTAGTCTTGGATAGCAGTAAAAATGGGACAGGTGTTATAATTCTACCCCATGCTATCCATAACTAAATAAAAAAAACAATTGGATTGACATACACATAAACAGCAAATCCTACTGAAGTCTGTGGAAATGAATCTTACTAAATTGTGGCCATTTTCGAAGCTAATAGGCAGCTGTCAAAAAATGGCTTACAATGCAAGAAGGAGAGGGGCATTTAATGTGAATTTGAGGGCAGCGTGGGAAAAAAAACACATTCCTTTAAATTAGATGCTTGGGAGATGCCTTTAAGCTGTATACAGAATACTACAGTTTTCATGGACAGCATCAGCAACACCTTATTCTCACATATTTTGAATGTGTAACTGATTTTTTAACTTTTACTTTAGACTTTGGCTTAACTACTTGCCGAACAGCCAGCGCAGTACGGCGCTTCATGTGATAGTTTTGGCGGGTGCGCTGCACCAGAGCCGATGCGCGTGGACGGCAGGTGCGATGTCTGCCGGCCACCCGCGATCGCTCCAGAGAGAGGCATAACAGGGATATGCCAATGTAAACAAAGCAGATCCCCGTTCTGTCAGGGGAGTACAGTGTGATCATCAGGAACAGCGACCTCTCTGTACCAGTGGTGGCTTGTGCTCAAAATCTTTTGGGGGGGGCGCAAACAAACTGAAAAAAAAAACATCAATTGCAGCCACTGTGCCCATAAAACGCAGCTACTGTGCCCATCAATTGCTGCCACTGTGCCATCAAAAAGCAGCCACTGTGCCCATCAAACACAGCCACTGTGCCATCAAACGCAGCCACTGTGCCATCAAATGCAGCCACTGTGCCATGAGACGCAGCCACTGTGCCATCAAATGCAGCCACTGTGGCCATCAAGTGCAGCTACTGTGCCCATCAAACACAGCCACTGTGCCATCAAACTCAGTCACTGTGCCCATCAAACGCAGCTACTATGCCATAAATTGCCGACACTGTGCCATCAACTGCAGCTACTGTACCCATGAATTGCTGCCACTGTGCCCATCAATTGCAGCTACTGTGCCCCATCAATTGCAGCTACTGTGCCCCATCAATTGCCACTACTATGCCCCATCAATTGCCGCTACTGTGCCCCATCAATTGCTGCCAGTGTGTAAATCAATTGCTACTACTGTGCCCCATGAAATGCTGCCATTGAACATTTTGCCCGGGACTTACCTGTCTCGCAGCGGGTCACGGTGGCGTCCTCCATGTCCACGCTCCTTAATGTCTTGTCCTGTCCTCTCTATCAGGCATCCAATCACAGCGCCTGTTGTTTCAGCCAATCAGGTGACAGGTAACAGACCCAAGAACCTGATTGGCTGAGGGGCGGGTCAATGTCAGTAAAGCGATTTATTTGCTTTCCTAACACAACGCTGAGTGAACAGCGAGCGCCCAGCACGGCACCCACTGTTCACTATTTTGGATGCATATTAGTGTCTACGGCTCTAATCAGGTGCTTCCAAAAAAAACTGTCACTGTAGTTCAGGTGCCCGGCACCTGACAAGGGGCCGGACACCTGAATAGGGGGTGGCAGCGGCGACCATAGATAGATTCATGCAATGCTCTTTATGGACGCACCGTCACTGCTATGTACTCCTATTCAGTTCACTCCCCCCACAGTTAGAAACACCTTCCTAGGACACACTTAACCCCTTGATCGCCCCTAATGTTAACCTCTTCCCTGCCAGTGTCATTTATACAGTAATAAGGGTATTTTTATAGCACTGATCACTGTACAAAATGTCAATGGTCCCAAAAAGTGTCCGATCTGTCGACTGCAATGTTGTAGTAAAATTTGCAGATCACCATCATTACTAGTGAAATAATAATAATAATAAAAAATGCCAAAAATCGATCTCCTATTTTGTAGACTTTTGCACAAACCAATCAAAATATGCTTATTGTGATTTTTTTGACCAAAATCATGTAGCAAAATACATATTGGCCTAAACTGACATTTTTGGGGGGGATATTTATTATAGCAAAAAGTAAAAAATAAAAACTGCAGAGGTGCTCAAATACCACCAAAAGGAAGCTCTATTTGTGGGGAAAAAGGGACATCAATTTTGTTTGGGTACAGCATTGCACGACGATGCAATTATCATTTAAAGCGACGCAGTGCCGTATCGCAAAACCTGGCCTGGTCATTTGGGGGGTAAATCCTTCTGAGGCTGAAGTGGTTAAATACAGAAGCAGCATCCAACCTGATAAGTTTAATCTTACAAACAGACTTTTGTTGTAGCAAGGTTGGGTCTTGAGTCAATTATTCCTAAGATATTCAGGATATAGACTTTAGGTATGTGTTTGGTAGAAACTGTCTAGTGTTAGGAGAGTAAATGAACACTTGAATAGGCAGCAGAAAGGAAAAGGCAAGGCAGGATTCATCTTGCAATACAAATTACAGTATGTTTTTGGAGAGTCAATAGCCAAAAATATTAATCAGGGCTGGGCAGTATGTAAGCAGTTTGGTTAGGCCACAATGAAAGATAGATTGACAAGGCAGGTTTTATAATGAAATACAAATTCTAAGTAATATTTAAAAAAGAATAGCCACAAATATTGTTTAATGTCTGGGAAATGTAAACAGCTTGCTAAGGCTGCAATATAAGAGGCTTTACGATTAAATAAACATTAGAGTGTATTATGTTAGAGACAATAGCTACAAATATTGAACAGTGGTTGGACAGTAAGTAAGCAGTTTGGTTAGGTCACAATGTAAGAGGAAGAGATGAAGTAGATTTTATCTTGCAACATAAATTAGAGTGTATTATTTGAGAAGCAGTAGCCACAAATAGTGTTCAGTTGCTGGACAGTATGTTAGAGAGATGGAGCAGGTTGTATCTTGAAATTAAAATTACAGTGTAATATTCGAGACACAATAGTCACAAATTTTGTTCCGTGGCTGAACAGTATGTGAGCAGCTTGGTTAAGTCACAATATAACATGTAGAGAGATTTGTGCTGGAGCACTGGGATAGGCTGCAAACATTGAGGTGCAAAGCAAGTTTTTTTAATGAACAAAACATTAGAAATTATGCTGCTGGGGTCCAGCTGCAGAAGGTGAGGATATCCACACTGTCAACCTCTCCATAACAAAACCTCCTGCTGCCCTGAAGGCCAGTTCAAATAGCACACTGGCTGCAGCGCAAACCAGAAGCTCCAGCACATGCAAGGCATGTTCCAGCCAGTGGTCCAGCCTGGATACCCAATAGTCCATGGGATCCTCACATCTCACAGTGGACCCGATGTGGTCAACAATTGTTTGATTGAGGCACTTGTATTGATGAACACTATTACTGTACAAGTATGTGGTGACGTGCTGCCTAACAAAGGGCAGGTGTTCCTGTGTCAAGAACAAATGTATGCTGCAGAAAAAACAAAACAAAATATATTTCTCCCAAAAAATAAACTTAAACACTAAACCTACACCAAATTTTTTTCTTAACAGGAAATAAAAAAACAACAGAAAAATGCGAATTAGGAAAACAAAACCCAATAAATCAAAGGTAGTCCCAACAAGGGGACATCTTTGAACTGGCACATTATTTGCACAGTATAGCACAGTATAACACTGTATAGCAACTGATTCTCCTCACACACAGACTGTCACCTCTCCCACAACAAATTCAACACACACTGACAAATGGCTGCTGGAAACTTACCCCTTTATAGCGAGGGGGCTGGCACACAACAAAGCCCTCAGTATTAGCCCTTCTAAGTCAGCTGTCCTAAGTTTAAAGCCAGACAGTGCCTTATGATTCCAAAGAATTTTCTTTAGCGAAATTCCACATTCAACGGGATTGCAAAGTTTGAATGTGATGAATCCACTGCAAATCATGGTTGTGATGAACCCAAACTTCATTCCCGGGGAAATTATGAGTGAAGTCACATAATCAGTTTATTTAGGGATGTAATACACCTGTATTTCTACTTATAGTACCTCACAAAAGTGAGTACACCCCTCACATTTTTGCTAAATATCTTATTATATCTTTTCATGTGACAACACTGGAGAAATTACACTTTGCTACAATGTAAAGTGAGTGTACAACTTGTAAAACAGTGTAAATTTGCTCTCTGAGCATCTGAATAAAATAATTGTTGCTCTACATAAAGATGGCATACGCTATAAGAAGATTGTCAAGACCCTGAAACTGAGCTTCTGCATGGTGGCCAAGACCATACAGTGGTTTAACAGGACAGGTTCCACTCAAAACAGGCCAGCCAGCATTGCTGCAGAGGTTGAAGAGGTGGGGGGTCAGCCTGTCAGTGCTCAGACCATACGCTGCACACTGCATCAAATTGGCTGTCGTCCCAGAAGGAAGCCTCTTCTAAAGATGACGCACAAGAAAGGCTGCAAACAGTTCGCTGAAGAGAAGCAGACCAAGGGCATGGATTACTGGAACAATGTCCTGTGGTCTGATGAGACCAAGATAAACTTATTTAGTTCAGATGGTGTCCAGTGTGTGTGACGGTAACCAGATGAGGAGTACAAAGACAAGTGTGTCTTGCCTACAGTCAAGCATGGTGGTGGGAGTGTCATGGTCTGGGGCTGCATGGGGAGTTACAGTTCATTGAGGGAACCATGAATGGCAACATGTATTGTGACATACTGAAGCAGAGCATGATCCCCTACCTTTGGAGACTGGGCTGCAGGGAAGTATTCCAACATGATAACAACCCCAAACACACCTCCAAGACGACCACTGCCTTGCTAAAGAAGCTGAGCGTAAAGATGATGGACTGAATAAGCATCTCTACAGACCTAAACCCTATTGAGCATCTGTGGGGCATTCTCAAATGGAAGGTGGAGGAGCGCAAGGTCTCTAACATCCACCAGCTCCATGATGTCGTCATGGAGGTGTGGAAGAGGACTCCAGTGTCAACCTGTGAAGCTCTGGTGAACTCCATTTCCAGGACATGCCAAAACCTGACATTTTCCCCAACGTGATTCCTCTCAAGCCTGCCTTGCATACACACGTTCAGTCAAAAAAACGCTTGAGGAAAGCGCAGGGACTATAAAGGGGAAGTTCCATTTAAATGGTGCCAACCTTTGGGCTGCTTTTGATGATCCTTGTGTTAGTAAAAGTTTGGTGAGACGATTCGCACTTTTCAGCCTCGTGCTTCAGTCCGTTACAGCGTGACGAATGTGCTATCTCCATTACGAGCACTAGTTTTACCAGAACGATCGCTCCCATCTCATACTTGATTCTGAGCATGTGCATTTTTTTCCCCCTCGGAAAAGCATACACACGAGCAGTTTTCGCGACGAGAAAAAGGCTGACGGGAAACACGACGGGAAAAAAATAGAGCAGGTTCGATTTTTTTTGCGGGCAGGTTTCTCATCGGGAAAACTGCTATGGGGTATACACATGAGCGGTTTTCGCGATGAGAAAAAGGCTGACGGGAAACACGAAGGGAAAAAATAGAGCAGGTTCGATTTTTTTTGCGGGCAGGTTTCTCGTCGGGAAAACTGCTATGGAGTATACACATGAGCGGTTTTCGCGATGAGAAAAAGGCTGACGGGAAACACGAAGGGAAAAAATAGAGCAGGTTCGATTTTTTTTGCGGGCAGGTTTCTCGTCGGGAAAACTGCTATGGAGCATACGCACGACCGGTTTTCCCGACCTATCTAAAAAATGGCAGTTTCATGGGGCAAAATAACTCTGTCAAATTGTTAGATTCAGGAAAAGCAGGGTCACAATCCACAACCTTCAATCGAAGTGCATATCTTACATTCTATGTCCTGTCTCTTGCAACCAAAAGAGTCACTTCACCATATGTAAGCATTATGGGAGACAGCGTTCAGCTAAAGTAAACATTGAGCTTACTATCCAACTAGAAGTGTTGTTTATTTTAGTTGAACGCTGCCTGTTACAGTGCTGATATATGGTGGAGTGACCCTTTTGGCTTATTGAGTCTGTACACTGGAGCACGCTGTGAGACATATGATTTATGGCTCATTGTAAGTGGGACCTCAGTATACTAAAATCTATAGCTGCAAGAGTGAAGAGCGAACATTTTTTTATACAGTATAAGGTCAATGTCCTACTGTCTCCTTTCCCCAGAAATTTTTGTATCACATCTAAGCAATTCAAAACCTCAATCTGAAATTGTAATGTTTACCCATCATAAGCAGCAGCGAACTGCTAATTAAGGGCTGGGGTCCTTACGGGCTCCTGGGCTAGATGTGGCTGTTATACAATTAAGTGTATTCATGGTGTCACAAATAAATAAATGTGAGTTGGAGCCTAAGGAGTATCTGGTCTTCATTAGGAACCCCACAAAGGTGGTTTGGGTTTCATTGTGTAACACTCCCTGGTTGTGATTTTATATAAAATAACTAAAATACTCACTTTATTGTATCTATGGAGGCAGACATGGTTGTCACCCAGGCTGGATTTCAAACATACCTGCCTTGGTTCACCTCTGTTACAGACAGGATGATGGGATTAGTAGTTTACGCAAGAAAGATAGTCTTATGCCGTTTTTCATGACGAGAAAAATTCTATTTTTTTAATTGGACGTTAAAAACGGGGGAAAAAAACATGCATGCTCAGAAGCAAGTTATGAGAAGGGAAATTTGCATAATCAGCCCAAAGGGTGGCGCCATTCGAATGGAAATTCCCCTTTATAGTGCTGTCGTACATGCTGTACGTCACGATCGTGTGTATGCAAGGCAGGCTTGAGAGGAATCACGCCGAGAAAAACGTAGTTTTTTTCCATGACATGAAAAACGGTCGTGTGTACGCGCCATTATATTTGCTTCCAATTCAGCTTACAGGAAGTGACAAGGATTTCTGGTAAGATCAACAGTTACTTTTTTTTACTTGCTGAAAAGTAAAAACAAATCCAGCTATCATATCTAAGGACTGGTAAACTGCAATAGATGCATTTATTGTTTTTTTGGGTTTAGATACACTTTAAGGATTACTTTTTAAGAGTTTGGGTTAAGTTAGATTAGTTTAAAGTGTTTGTGAAGGCACAACGTTTTTTACCTTCTATGCGTGAAGGTAAAAAAAAACTTCTGTGTGTAGCAGCCCCCTCTCGATCCAGCGATGTCCACGAGAGCCTTGGCTCTCTGAGGAGTCACACTCCTGATTGGCTTTTGGCAACAAAGGGAGCCATTGGCTCCCGCCGCTGTCAATCACATCTAGTGAGCCAATCAGGAGATGGAGGGGACAGAGTTGATCCGCGGCTCCGTATGTGAATGGACACACAGAGCCATGGCTTAGGTGCCCCCAGAGCAAGCTGCATGCTGTGGGAGCACCTAGCAGGAGGGAGGGGCCAGGAGGGCTATGTATAAGGGACACACCATCGTCCCATCTCCCTGACAGGACGTGGATCTGTGTGTTTACACACACAGATCCATGGTCCTGCTCAGTAAGTGGGCAATCGCGGGTGCCCAGCGGCCATCACGGCTGCCGGGCACGCGCATCGGGTCCCCACTGATGCGGTGGGTGCATGCGCGCGTGCCCCCTTAGTGGCTTAAAAAGGCGCTACATCATATGACGTCCACTCAGAACAATAGGGTCTGCCTCCCGCCGTCATTTGACGGCGGGCGGTGGATAAGTGGTTAAAGGTTAGATTTAGAAGCTAAAGCCCTGAACTCTTAAGCCTCGTACACACGGCCGAGGAACTCGACGTGCCAAACACATCGAGTTCCTCGGCCAGTTCAGCACTGAAGCCGCCGAGGAGCTCGGCGGGACGAGAGCTCCCATAGAACAACGAGGAAATAGAGAACATGTTCTCTATTTCCTCGCCGAGCTCCTCGTCGGCTTCCTCGGCCGAAAGTGTACACACGACCAGTTTCCTCGGCAGAATTCAGCCAGAAACTCGGTCGGAAGCTGAATTCTGCCGAGGAAACTGGTCGTGTGTACGAGGCCTTTAGATTCTTTATTTCTTATACTTCTAGGCTGTATAACAAGTAAAAAATGTTGTAGTTTTCGTTTATGTGTTTTGAACTACAAAAGCTCTCTGAGGCCTCGTACACAAGACCGAGAAACTCGACGGGCGAAACACATCGTTTTCCTCGTCGAGTTCCTTGTTAGGCTTGTCGAGGAACTTGACAAGCTTGCTTTGCGTACACACAGTCAAGCCAAAATCTCCTCGTTCTCAAACGCGGTGACATACAACACATAAAACGGCAGGGTAAGTTCGATTCCACTGGCTAAACTCTTGGGGCTACTTTTGCTAATTTCATGTGTTTGCGTGTTAAATAAAAGTTTGGTAAGAGACGATTTGTACTTTTCAGTCTGTTACAGCTTTAAAAATGTGTTATCTCCATTACAAATGCTACTTTTACTCCCGTCTCATACTTTAATCTGAGCAAGCGCTGGTTTCTTAGCATACAGACGTTCGAGTTTCTCATCGAAAACCAGCCCGACCAGAAACTCGACGAGCCAAATCAGACTCCCGTCGAGGAAATAGAGAATTTGCTCTCTTTTTGGCTCGTCGAGGTTCTCGACTGTTTCCTCGACGAAAATGTACACACGACCGGTTTCCTCGGCAAAAAAATATCTCCCAGCAAGGTTCTTGCTGTTTTTTGCCCAGAAACTCGGTCGTGTGTACGAGGCCTGAGTCGACAGCGCACTGGAGAATTTGACCATTGCTTTTACACTGAGCACACGGTGTCCAAGTCTCCAGCAGCCTGACCCTCCCCCTGCCCAATTCTCCAGTCAGCAATCTTAAAGTATAACTAAAGGCAAAACTTTTTTTTTAGTTTTGGATAGGCTAGAGTGGGATTAGAACACCTGTTAGTTTGTATTGCTGTCTGTGCTCCCATTACGCAGATTTACTCTCTCTATTTGTCCTGTTTACCATTATCATTTAAAGTGAAAGTAAAAGACAATCCCAAATTTTGGTTTATCCCCAGAAAAGTAATAGAGGGGAAATCTGACAGGGGTTATAACAATCCCTTGCTTTATCCAAAATGAAAAAAATATTTTGCCTATAATTCTACTAGAATAACCTGTTCAATGTAATGATTTAAGTCATGTGTCTGTTTTTCAAATTTCTAGTTTTAGCTTTAAATAATTGTTTTCTTTATATTTAATTACCCCATTTAATGTGTCAAAATAAATACAAATCTACCAATGACAGCATAACTCATTTGTTTTTATTACAAGATTGTGACTAGGCATAAAGTTATTTACTGACTGCATTTTTTTAATGAGTTCTTCTAACAAAATGTGATAATTCTCTGGTTGCTGTTAATATAAAAATTTCTGTTAGACATTTTCTGCCTTATTCATTAGAGAGTTCCTAATTATGAAGTACAGAACCAATTAAAACTCTGCTGAAGTCACACCAGTCCAAGATGAATCCTGATTGGCTGTTTATTTATTTATTTATTAAAATGCTTATTGGGAGCGCAGTCATTACCCGAAGGCCTCAATGCGCTGTTATTAGTTTCTGACAGGTAAAGTTCTGGTACTTCCCGATAGTGCCAAAACTTGCATGTCCCATCTGCTTCTGCACATTCCTATTGACCAGTGAGACAGCCCATCATAGCGATGAGTCAATACGAGTGTGTGGGGAGTAAGAGTTAACATCAAGCTTGTACAACATGGATGTCCAACCTGCAGCCCTCCAGCTGCATTTGGGAGTCATTCTTGCAACTGTGAACCTTACAATGCCTCATGGGACTTTCTTTGCAATGCCTCATGGCTAATGAAGTTCCGCAAAACACCTAGAGAGCCAACTGGAGGTGGACAATAACTGGAGGTGTCAAAAGCCCTATCTGTAATCTAAGATTAGGCCATAACAGCAAGGTTTTTTTTTTCCAAATAGAAGTTTTATTGTTTTTCAAAAGAAAATGAAACAGAAGTAAAAAGCATACAGAGAAAGTACATTACAGTGAGAAAAACAGTAACTGACGTTCACAGGTACATAGGTGGCGCAACATAAACAGTGATATTGGTGCGAAAGGCAGCTATAAGGCTATCCGTAATTATATAAAGTGCCTATTCACGGTAGTCACGCCTGGTGGACTTAAATTATCCTACAACCACCCAGCTCCCGGCCTGGTCACAT
Source organism: Rana temporaria (assembly GCF_905171775.1). Lineage (NCBI taxonomy): Eukaryota > Metazoa > Chordata > Amphibia > Anura > Ranidae > Rana > Rana temporaria. The sequence goes on along the minus strand of NC_053489.1, from coordinate 303,826,719 downwards.
TACCCAGACCTTGATCACCAATACATCAATTAGCATTCTTGATGCCCTATACCTGAGACATGTGTGTACGGAAGATGAAGAAAGAAGAGTGAAGTGAAACAGAAAGAAAGAAGAAGGTGGATATTGGACAAGGGAAACAGAGGGGGGGACCTGAGGGGCTTGATCCACGCCGGAAAGTTGTGACAGCTACCCTATTTGTCATATGCTGTCACTCAAGTGGCCACCAAAGCCACCCCTTCATCGGAGTATATGAACATGGTCCAGAGCAACCATGCCTGGGAGTGTTGCTCCTGTTTGTTTTGAGCTGTACGGACTAGGTCCTCCAGTCTACTGATCTCCTCCACCCTACGCAGCCACATCCCCGCAGTCGGAGGATACGTTTTCTTCCATAAAAGTGGAATGCAAGCTTTGGCTGCATTCCGGAGGTGTCTCACAGTTGACTTTTTGTAACTCCGAGCCGGGAGTGTATTGGCATGAAGCAAGATAGCGGCTGAGTCATCTTTAATTTAAAAAACAGCAAGGTTTTGGAGGCTGGCCATTGTATGCTCAGGTACCATATTTTTGTTTTCTTTTCGCATTAACAAAGTATCTTCAAAAACTCTTTTAATTTACCAGTTTTTTCTTTTACTGGTTTTTGAAAAATGTGCATCAGATTTTTTCTTTTCTATTACTACTCACTGACTAATGTAGCCTAATGTTTGCTATTGATTAACATACCATATATTCAAGTTTGGATTTCGCTACTCTGATATTTCCCTATTACAATGTATTTTTGAAGACTAAACAACGTGGCTATTTAAGAGGAGACAGTAGAAGGTTGTAAAACACAGAATCATTTGTTTTGTCTGCCCTCGTTGTTATTGTCAAGCCCAGAGCATTGGCTCAAAAAGCTCTGAATGCTGGCTTGGAATATAGGAAATTAAAGCCGTGTGATCTCTTTGATTTTAAATAACTGCTACAGCCAGCTGACTAGAGCAATTATGGCTATGTACTGCGCACCAAGAGGATATTCACACTTGATTTGTCATGGCAGTTGTATAACTTTAACATGATTTTATGGTAACTTTTCAACATGCAAGAAAATCCATGTTGTTTTGGGAAAGGTAAAATAGTTTTTATTTGTTTAAATTGAAAATAAATGCACTGGAAATCTTAAAAAAAAAAAAGGTAAAATTAATTTGTTAAAAGTTTTTTACTATCTTTACCCCACACACAGCAATCGTGGTCCAGGTAGGGGATCATCTAAATGACACCACTGCCATACACAAGGGTAATAATCCCTGACAGTGTATTTGCTGCTTCCTTGTTCATTGCTGTTTCATTTATGTTATATTCACTTTGGGATTTTCCTCTCGACAACACAAAGTGATTAGGATGTGAATTCAAGAGTATTGCCATATGATGCCTGTCTATTTTGATTACATACAGCTTCCTAGTGAGAGACAAAACAGTTGGAAAGTCCTACTTAACGCTCTAATGCAAACACCATATTCAGTAGGCTTTTTGTTGGTAAAGGGTATGGGAAAAGAGACGATATGGTAACAAAAGATTGCACACATATTATAACCGAGGCATGATTATTTGGCATACACTGCTTGACAAGAAAAGTGTATCCTTTCTATAATTGTTAGATCTTCAGACTTTTTTGGGGGGACAGCTATTCTGTAATTAGATAACCCATCAAGTGTGCATGGGCTCCCAACTACAAAGTTACAATTTTAATCACTTTACTATGTAAATGAATGTTGCTTGTTCACTGAAACATTGCCTGCTGAAACTATAAAGTCCACAGCACCTACCTCTTCCTCAGTGAGCAGGCCCATCATGGTAAATGCCAGATTTTATGTTTAGTTATAGCACTGATTTTTAGCATTGCACTAAATAACAAGGATACAAGAATATGTAATGGTACATCATAAAGCTTTTTAGGCAGGAGAAGACATTTTACAATAGTATTACGACTTTATTGGCAAATCGACACAGCTTTTAACTGTGGATATTCCTAGAACTCCATACGCTGAAACTCTTTAATTTGAATACAGTAGCATCTCTATGTGCTGTTTCTCATAACTATATTCAAACACTAAGGCCCCGTACACACGGTCGTTCCAAACCAATGAGAATGGTCCGACGGGCCATTTCCATCGGTTTACCGCTGAAGTGGCCTGATGGTCTGATGTGCGTACACACCATCGCTCCAAAAACCGATGGGGTCAGAACGCGGTGACGTCAAACACACGACGTGCTGAATAAAACAAAGTTCAATGCTTCCAAGCATGCGTCGACTTGATTCTGAGCATGAGCGGGTTTTGAACCGATGCTTTCTGTACTAACCATCGGTTTGGACCAATTTTAAAGCATGTTTTAAAATTTTGGACCGAAGGACAACAGACCGATGGGCTATATACACGGTCCATTCTCATCGGTTTTGTCCGACCTTGTGTACGCGGCCTAAATCCTATTGGTGCAATGGGGCTGATTTAGCAAAGGCAAAAAAGCTGTTCACCTTGTTAGGAAATTAGTCCCAGAGCTTAGTCAGCAGCACATAGAATTTGATGAACATGGATGTTAGCAAAGCTTCACCTCATGCACCAAGATCTGGGGCAAATTCTCTTGCAAAGTGCAACTTTCTTTGCAAAATAAACAGTCTGCCTTTAGTAAATCAACCCCAATGTGTTGACTAGTAATTGTATAATGATTACTCCTTTTCCTAACTAGTGTTGCTCACGAATATTCGTATTGCGAATATTCGGCTCGAATATGGCATATTCGAGTATTCGCGAATATATCGAATTTCGCGGCCAATATTCGCTATTCCGAATATTCGCATTTTTTCAATTTTATTTTTAAAACAGATCACATCCTAGTGATCTCCATCGACGTCTAAAAGCATTGCTGGTATGATTAGAGACACTGGGCCGAGTAGCTGAAGCGATCATTTTATATTGCCGAATATTCGCAATGCGAATATTCGGCAATAGGAATATTGCGCGATTATTTTCTCCGCCCTTCTTTTGCATCAGAGTTCTCCTACCACAGTTGTTAAAATTTCGCTATCATTTTCGCATCCGCATTAGCGAAATTTCGCAATATTGTTTTTTGGATAAAATGTCACGAATATTCGATTTCAGAATATTAGCGAATACTTTCTCCGCCCTTCTTTTGCATCGGAGCCAATAAGAGTTCTCCTACCACAGTTGTCGAAATTCCGCAATCAATTTCGCATTCGCATTTGCGAAATTTCGATAATATATCACGAATATTCGATTTCAGCATGAGCCAATCAGAGTTCTCCTACCGCACTTGTCGAAAATTTCGCAATTATTTTCGCATTCGCAATAGCAAAATTTCGCAAAAATTTCATTTGGATAAAATATCACGTATATTCGATTTTAGCGAATATTTCTCGAATATTCGGCTATATATTCGTGATATATCGCGAAATCGAATATGGCGTATTCCGCTCAACACTATTGCTAACAAGTAAATGCACTTTAAAACAAAATTGGATCATTTGCTGAGCATCTCAAGTCTATTGGAACCTACTATGCAGGTATTTTTGGAATTTTTTTGATAACTTAATATTCTGATATTATCAACATCTGATTACCAGTGTTAATGGTTAGGAAATATCCACTAAATACTATTCAGTTGCATCCCTAAAATATATATATATTTTACTTTTAAAAATGCCAAATCAAATGTATAGTACATTTGTACATAAAATGTAGATTTTTGGCTACATGTAAAATCCTTTTCTTTGAGTATATCATAAGAGACAGAGCATCTTCAAATTCATAATGATAGGGTTATGCTGGCACCTTCAGGTGATTGGACACTGCCAAATAAAAAAAGCAATGACAGGAAGTCCCATCAAAGATATAACCCCTTCCTGTTAGGTCAGACTCTAGTTTTTGTAGCAAGCCATTAATCACCAGCAAGAGGTCAGGATCTCTGTGTTCAATGATATACTCAAGGAAAATGATTTTTATAGGTAACCAAAAATCTAACTTTTTGTACATCCTGAGAGACAAAGCATCTTCAAAGTCATAGTGATAGGGATGTCCTAAAGTAACAAAATGAGGGGAGGGAACACACAAACCTCTAACCAACTGTCAACCAGATAAAAGGGGAAGAATCTCACGCAGTCACCTGCAAATCACGCCAAATCAAATAAGCGTCCTTAGTGACATGTATATCCACTTTATCAAATTTGATAAAGGTATGAACCAAAGCCCAGGAAGCAACTTTACAAACCTGAGCTACTGAGGCCTGATGAAAATCAAGTGAGACCTGATAGCACAAACTACTTCCAAAGTATGCAAAACTTTATCTCCCATCATTTGAGGATTCGGCCAGAAAAATGGTAGTACAATATTCTGGTTAAGGTGGAATGAAAAAAAAAACATTAGGCAAAAAAGGATGACCAAGGCTTTAAATAGTAACGTGTCCTGGTGGAATTTCTGGAACAGCTCCTTGCAAGCAAGAGCAGGCATATCAAAATTACAGAGCCTAAGTAATAGTGAGCAGAACAATAACCTTCCAATTCAGAAGGGGATATCATAAATGGTTTCAAATTGAGATTTCTGCAACAAAAAGTAAGGCCCCGTACACACAACCGAGTTTCTCGGCAGAATTCAGCCAGAAACTCGATCGGAGCTGGATTCTGCCGAGAAACTCGGTCGTGTGTACACTTTTCAGCGAGGAAGCCGACGAGGAACTCGTCAGGCCAAATAGAGAACATGTTCTCTATTTCCTCGTTGTTCAATGAGGAAAGTCGGCCCGCCGAGATCCTCGGCGGCTTCAACACTGAACTCGACGAGGAACTCGATGTGTTTGGTACGTCGAGTTCCTTGGACGTGTGTACGGGGCCTAACAGGTTAGGGTTTTATGGTATCAATGAAGTCTTAACTGATGAAACAATGTATGTAACACCTTGAACAAATGCCTGCACCAAAGCATGTGAAGCAGTTGACAAGGCTGATATTTGACCCTTGATGGTACCCTGATCTAATCCTGATTAAAGGAAGGCCAGAATATGACTAAGCACATACTTATGAGGGTGATACCCCCAAGCCTCACACCAAGAGAAATAAACTTCCCAGGCACAATTTTCCTGGAAGTTGCCTTTCTAACATTAAGCAGGGCAGAAATGAGTAATTGCTGAATACAAGATGCCCTTGTCCCTAAAACCCCATACACGATCAGAATATCGTACAAAAAAACGCTTTTGAAGCAATTGTACGATAATCTGATCATTAGTACACAGCTTTTGTCTGACATTTTCCGAAGGCACAAGCACGGAAATTTTTCTCATTAGACACCAAATCATACGAATTTAGTTTAATCAGCACAGTTTTCGTTAAAAAAAAAAAAAAACAATACAAACATCACTTCAGAATTTGTATTCATTTGTACAAGAATGTTCATACTGTAGTAACCTATTTGTTTTCGATATGGAGACTAGCATGCAAAAAAAAAAAAAAAAAACAGACGATCATGTGTCTGATAATATCAATGTGTTTCATTATTATTGTGTCAAAGCCAGCAACTGTAGAGCAGGGTGGAAGATTGGATCTAGCGACAGTAGGTCATATTAAACTGCAAGAGTCTAGGGTTTGTCTGAGGACATGCCTACCATGCCAGAGTACCAAGTCCTCCTGGGCCAAGCCAGGGTAATCAGAACCACTGGAACACCTTTTTTTTTAATCGTGCGAAGCAGATGAGGTGGAAGCTGCTGCAGTTGGAAGGCATATCCATCGGTGTCAATGGAGCATCCACCGTATGCACCCGAGGATCCTGGGTCCTGGAAATAAACCTTTGCAGCTTCGCATTGGATTTATATACTAGAAGGTCCACATCCAGGGATTCCTATCATTGGCAGAGCTCCACTCCACCGGCATACAACTGTTAATGGCTGAAAAAATAAGCTTGCCAATTTTTTACACCTCTAGACACCAGTCTGGCCTAATAAGGCGGTGTTATATCTGGGAGGGGACTCCCAATGTCTAGTCACTTGAAGGTGCCAGCTTAACCCTAACTTTATAAAATTGAAAAATATCTGTGTCCCAGGATGAACAAAACAAGAAACAAATGTTACTAATGTAGTAATATTAAATGCATCTGTGTGTCCTGGAAAGTCCTGAAATGACTTTAAACAAGCACAGAAAACGCTTCTCAAACATTTGGAAGTGATATTTTACATCTGGTTTAGCGATACTTCTTTACTGTGACTCTTCTACATAATTTATACTGTACATAAAAATTATTTTTAGACCTTGCATTTCTTTCACTAAATGACAACAGTGGTGGAGTTGATAGGTCTAAAATCTTTTTTCAGTATTTGTTTTTTCATTACAGAGCCATAAAAATAAAGTTATAGAATAAAGTCTATGGCAGGAAGAAAGATCCTGCACTTTTTATCCCAAGCTTCAGAAGCAGCTTCCCCTGCTCTCCACAGGCATTGCGGCGCCTTCCGTTTCCTCCCTCCTCCTTGGTGGGCAATTGGGTCTCTTTACGGCCAATCGGAAAATGGGTCTAAGACCTTCTTCTGGTTGGCCGGATTGAGGATCAGTGTTTCAATAGCAAATAGTCATTCGCTGTTGTAACATCTGGGCGTGCTTCTGGCGCAATGCTCTGCAACCCGAGCCCACCATATTTTGAGTCCCTATTAGAGCCTCTGGCTCTAATCAGGTGCTTCAAAAAAACACCCCCCGTCACTGTAATTCATGAGCGCGGCATCCTGAAAGGGGCCGATGCATGCATAGGGGCTGGCCGTGGCAGCCGTGGATATGAATAAATCATTACTCATATATGGGGTGGTGGCCATAGATAGAGGTAGGCCCCGTACACACGACCAAACATGTATGCTGAAACTGGTCCGCGGGCCAGTTTCAGCATACATGTTCGGTCGTGTGTAGGCGCGAGCGGGCCGAATTCCAGCAAACATTTGCCCGCCGGGCCTTTTCCCAGCGGGCAAATATTCCTGGACGTGTTTTAAAACCATCCGCTGGAATCCTGCCCGCTCGGACATGTACGGTCATCAGTACAGACCTACCGTACATGTCCGAGCGCCCGCCGTCCCTCGCATGCGTCGAATGACTTTGACGCATGCGTGGAAGCCTTTAAATGGCAGGCCCGCCCACGTCGCCGCGTCATCGTCGCGGTGACGACGCGGACACGCCCCGCGTAGTGTTTGCGCGCGGACTTCTGTACGATGGTTAGTACAACCATCGTACAGAAGCCCTCTGGCAGGCATGTACGGTGAAAACGGTTTCACCGTACATGTTTGCTCGTGAGTACCCAGCCTTAGTATCCTGTTGTGCAAATATATGAGGGTTCCTCCTAATCCATAAATGACTGGATATGTCAAAACAGGAGATTACAAGAAACCTAATGAGTGACTGGTTCAAATAACCACTATTTTATTAGATTTGGAAGGATAATTATGACCACAGCTGACAAACCTTTGGCACCAAAGCCCATAGAAAAGTTGTTCAGCCAGCTGGAAGTATCTGAATCATTATCCTTTCTTTGTATGTTAGATCTTTTACTACTTTTACTACTAGTTGTGCTTTCATTACAGGGAATACATGGAAATCCCCTGAGTGAGACACAGAAAGTAAAAGGATAAGCCTTCTATACTTTATGCAAAAGTAAAAAAATTGCTTTGGGTTGACATATAGGGCCAGATTCACAGAAGAAGTACGCCGGAGTATCTACTGATACTCCGGCGTACTTTCAAATTTGCTGCGTCGTATCTTTAGTTTGAATCCTCAAACCAAGATACGACGGCTTTTGGCTTCGATCCGACAGGCGTACGGCTTCGTACGCCTTCGGTTCGTAGGTGTAATACTTCGGCGCCCGCTGGGTGGAGTTTGCGTCGTTTTCCGCGTCGGGTATGCTAAATAGGGCCAGATTCACAGAAGAAGTATGCCAGAGTATCTACTGATACTCCGGCGTACTTTCAAATTTGCCGCGTTGTATCTTTAGTTTGAATCCTCAAACCAACATACGACGGCTTTTGGCTTCGATCCGACAGGCGTACGGCTTTGTACGCCTTCGGATCGTATGTGTAATACTTCGGGACCCGCTGGGTGGAGTTTGCGTCGTTTTCCGCGTTGGGTATGCTAATTAGCTTTTTACGGCGATTCACGAAGGTATCCGCGGCTGTCGCATTCTCTTACGTCGTCGCTAGTCGGCTTTTCCCGGCGTATAGTTAAAGCTGCTATTTTGTGGTCTAAAGTTAGACTTGCCATGTTAAAGTATGACCGTCGTTCCCGCGTCGAATTTAAAAAAAATTTTTTTTTGCGTAAGTCGTCCGTGAATAGGAAAGGACGTAACTCACGTCGACGTTCAAAAAATTACGTCGGTACGACGTCATTTCGCGCAAAGCACGGTGGGAAATTTCAAAACGGAGCATGCGCAGTACGTTCGGCGCGGGAACGCGTCTAATTTAAATGATCCACGCCCCATTTGAATTAGGCGTACTTGCGCCGGAGGGATTTACGCTACGCCGCCGCAACTTTACAGGCAAGTGCTTTGTGAATCAAGCACTTGCCCGTAAAACTTGCGGCGGTGTAACGTAAATGCGATACGTTACGCCGCCGCTATTCTACCTGAATCTGGCCCATACTTTTTACTGTCTTTTTCTGGGCTGACGCTCACAAATGTGAGACATAACACTTCCTAAACAGTTCTCAATTCTGTTCATTTTCAGGCTATGGATCTCTGCTGTAACAATGATCCAAAGTCCACTTTATCATTTTTTTTTTAGTATTGTGCCTAACTACAGCATGCGAAAGTACAGCCCAAAGCGCTAAAACAAGTCCAACTATATATGACCAATCATTTAGTTAAATACTGCTTATTTCCATCTTCTTTTTAATGCCACCCAGTTTTCAACATCTGGAAGACATTAAGTGTAAAGAGCTGAGGTTATCAAGGCAAATGTATTGTCAGAATACAGATCTTAATCTCTTCTTGAATTCCTGATTGTTTGGCTAATTTTATCCCATGCTGAGCAAGTTAGTCATGGGAAAGCACACGTTCTGTCTCTTCTATGGCCATGAAAAATGGGCTTTATGGTAGGGAAATATGATCATTCAGAAAAGGGTTTTCTGTGAAATAGCAGATTACTTTTAAAATACTACATTCTCTTTACAAAATACCACACAAAACAGCGTATTTTACAGAAGTAAAACCAGTGTAGTCATATTTCCACTAAAAAGGCAGAACTTGGATGAACATTTTACCCATGATAATTGATATACATGATGAAAGCTAAACTGAAGGCTCAGACTCATCTTTAGAAACAAGCTTGCGCTAAACAGTGGCTACTATGTCAATTTAGTTTTTGGCTGGGCTGTAGTTAGCTCATGCTGATTATTTAGTTTTTCACCTGGTTTTTCCCTAAGCTTAACCTCCCTGGCGGTATGATTCTGTCTGGAATTACGTACCAAAAGCGGTACATTTATTTTGCAAGGAAATTGGCGTTTTATACTGTAGGCCTGTAATTTTTAGAAATAACTCACTTAAATCTGACCAAGCAAGAGTCTTGTAGGCATCCCGGGTATGATTTTTTTTTTTTAAAACAAAATGATAAATTATAATATAATAAATAATTATAAATAATTATAACAAATAATAATATAATTATAATAAAAATTATTCAATAATGTAATCAACTCAAAATCACTGAAATTTGCAGTTGCAGAATTGTCGCTGTCATTATTTTATTTTTTTTATGACGAATTTCCCCGCAAATCGCTATCGCACATTTCTGCAAGTGATTATAATTTATTATCGCTGTTTTCTAGCTGATCTAAAACCATTTTTGACATAAAGGGACACTTTTGGACAATCTACAGTTTTTAGGCAGAAATGACATTTTTTATTATATAAAAGTACATGTAGGACACTGGGCAGACCGATAGGGACAAGGGGGGTGTGTATTTTTTACATACAGTACTGTAATCTATAAGATTACAGTATACTGTATGTAAAGTGTTTGTTTACTTTTTTGAATTTGGCGCCGTTCTCCGTCCCCGTGCGTCGTAACGTCGCAGGGAACGGAGATCGGCGTCACACGGGGACTGTGAATCGAGCGAGGAGGTCCCGCTCGCTCACACAGCGGGTGGCATCGCTGGATCCAGGGACAAGGTGAGTAAACCAAGCCTCTGGATCCAGCGAAAGGTAAGCCCGTCCAGCCCGAGCGTGACTCGGGTTTGCCGATCCTAACATGTAAAACCAACCCCGAGTCACGCTCGTGTTTACCGTCAGGGGGGTTAAAGAGGAAGTAAACCCTCTCTTAAAAAAAAAAAAAACCCTGCAAGACAAAGGCATAAAGAGCTAGTAAGCATAGCATACTAGCTCATAATGAATTACTTACCTGAGAATGAAGCCCCCGCAGCGGTCCTCAGACACCTCCTCCGTCACCGCCATGATACCCGGAGTGACTTCCGGGGATAGCTGCTCCGGCGATGTGACTGGCCGGAGCAGCAATGACATCACGGGACGTCACGCATGCGCGCGGGAGCTACCACTAACGGCATAATGGCGTTACTAGCGGCACGCTCAGTGCACCTGTGCGCCATTGTCTACAGCGCATGCGCCTTAGACATCAGTGCCGTCTTGCTTGGAAATATCTCCCTAAAGTGGTTGTAAACTCTTAGGCCTCGTACACACGATAGGTTAAACAGAGGACAACGGTCTGATGGACCGTTTTCATCGGTCAATACCGATCGTGTGTGGGCCCCATGGCTTTTTTTTAACCGATGGTTAAATAACCTAACTTGCTTTAAATTTAACCGATGGATTCGTAACCGATAGCTCAAAACCGATCGTTAGTAGGCACAACCATCGGTTAAAAATCCATGCATGCTCAGAATCATGTCGACGCATGCTTGGAAGCATTGAACTTCATTTTCTTCAGCATGTCGTGTTTTACGCCACTGCGTTCTGACACAATCGTTTTTTTAACCGATGGTGTGTAGGCACGACGGACCATCAGTCAGCTTCATCGGTTAACCGATGAAAATGGTCCATCAGACTGTTCTCATCGGATGGACTGATCATGTGTACGCGGCTTTACAGACCACTTTGACCTACAGGTAAGCCTAGATTAAGGCTTACCTGTAGGTCCAAGAAATATCTCCTTAACCTACATGGTTAAGGAGATATTTCCAAGAAAGACAGCACCGATGTCTACGGCGCAAGTGCGGGCGCACTGAGCGTGTCGCTACTAACAGCATCATGTCAGAGGGATGCAACATAGATATTCTCTACAATCAGTAATTGAGCTTTAATGCAAACCCTCACTGACCTATGTAGCTGCAGGAACCTGGTTCACACCTATTCAGTTTGCTTTTGATCTGTTTCTGTTTCTTGCATTTAAAATAGATCCTGACCCTTTTCAAAAATGCAGAGGCTGAAAAAAACATATATGTGAATGTAGGAAACCATGTTAAATGGACTGTACTTTAGTGCATTTCTGCAAAAAGCAAAATGCACCAAAAAAAAACGCATACGTATGAACCAGGCCTTAGTTATAAGACATGTAGTATACCGAATTCAAAGTTTATCATCCTTGCCTTAGCTCAATAAAATACAGCAATAGATTCAACCCTTCCAACTACCTAGGCCTTATTAATGTAGGTCTGGCAACTTCAAGCTGCATATCAAAAGTTATTAAAGTGATTTCCTTATAAATTTGTCCATGGAGGGTAAAGCAACAGGTTTTCTTTAATGCTTGACCACTAAGCAACACCTTTCCTTCACTTACCGACAACTCTGTTAAGCCCCCAAAAACAAAGAATATATCTAGTACCTGCAAGTATAGAGGAGCAAGAAACTGACTCCACTTACTCTCATGTAACAGCATTTGTGCTTTGTGATTTTTTTAGGGAGTTCTGTATAAGCTCTAACTTGATTGACTTGAAGCTTCCACAAGACTTCCATTCTCCGATCACTGCAGTTGAAGGGAGCAGTAGTGGAACAGTAAACCAAAAATTAGCTTATGTTGCTGGAGAGGACCAAAAGCACAGGTTTGCACTAAATTTTAAGTAAAAGTAGGGAGGACTTTTCGTGAGTGTGTTCTGGGAAAAATATGAGGTGATCCTACCTAGAAGAGATTTCTGGCTTTCACCAATTTTTCCAAACCCTTCAGTTTTCTTTGGCTGGTTATTTCAAGGTAAAGTAGAAAATAAACCAAAGGAAGCAACATTTTAGGGCCAAATTTAAATAATAATAAAGCTACATACAATAAACAAACGTAATTATCCTATAAGTTATAAGTCCTCTGAATTATGTACAAAGCAGAACCATTTTATTTTGCATTAACCAATAACAGAACGGTATTCAGCTAAATAGCTTGATGTGTTGGAGACATTTGTATAATGATCAGTCACCTGGGACTTTATTCTCTTTTGTGCATTAAAGGCAGATCATCCATTACTACGTTAACCAGTTTTGGTGGTTAGTACCTCACAGGTACATCTCTATTTGCATTTCTTGGGTTGAACTAGTTGCTAGTCTCTGCTAATCTTGGCCTAATTGGAAGAATGCAAACCTGAACTCCTTGTAAACTCTAACTACCACTTTTCCAGTTTTTGGCTTTTACCACTGACAACAATATTGGGCACTAATTCTGACAAGGATGAGGATTATATTAAGGTTGCTTTGATTCGTAGTTCTTTTGTTACTGATTGAAATAAGAGGGTTAATTTGCTAAAGGCAAATAGGCTGTTCAATTTTCAAAAAAATTAACTTTGCAAAGAATACCCAATCATGTGCAAGCAAAAAAAAAAGAAAAAACAGCAGAGCTTTACCTAATTTCCCTTCCAAAGGCAAAACTCACTTGCAAATTGAACAGCCTAGCTTCCTTCATTAAATGACTCCCATGGAGTATGGACACTAATGCCGCGTACATACGATCGGAATTTTCAATGAAAAAAGTCAGATGGACTTTTTTTAATCGGAAATTCCGATCGTGTGTGGGCCCCATCGGACTTTTTTCCGTCGATGTTTAGAAATAGAACATGTTGTATTTTTTTCCGATGGAAAAGAAAACGATAGGAAATTCCTAGAGTCTGTGTGCAACTCCGACGGAGAAAAAACCCACACATGCTCAGAATCAAGTCGACGCATGCTCGGAAGCATTGAACTTAATTTTTCTTGTCTCGTCTTAGTGTTTTAAGTCACTGCGTTTTGGACGGTCGGAATTTGGTCTGACTGTGTGTATGCAAGACAGCTTGACAGCTTGAATGGAATTCCGACTAAAAATTCCATCAGTTTTTAGGCCATCGGAAATTCCGATCGTGTGTATTATGTGCTACATGAGCAGTACTATTATTCACCATAGCACCAACCGGAACATCATCCAAAAAAATGCACATGTACACTCACATTAGTGCCTTGTATGATTCAAACTTTGAGAAAGTTTACCTTTAAAGTGGTAGTAAACTGCACCTTTGTGTTGCTTTTTTTAAACCCTGCAAGACAATGGAATAATGTGCTAGCATGCATTGCATACTAGCACATTATGAAATACTTACCTTAGAGTGAAGCCCTCCAGTGGCATGCTGTCACCACTGACAGGGCTTCCATCTTCACCCATGCTTTCTTCTGGGCTTGTGTTCACCGGCTTTCTAATTGGCTGGCCCACAATGGCGTCACGGACCATGGCACAGAGCTCTGAAGGGACGTCACGGGTATGCATCCCTTCAGAGCGCATGGCCCGTGATATCACTGGCTGCATGCAGTGTGAATATCTCCTAAACAGTGCAAGTTTAAGAGATATTCACTGTACCTACAGGTTAGCTTTATTATAGGCTTACCTGTAGGTACCAGTTAAAGAAAAGAGTTTAAACTATACTTTAAATAATTTATTTTCATGCATTTTTCTCTCACTGCCCAATGTCTATAAGCTGTAAATTTTTATAGAGACCAGAGATGTAATGGTCATGTAATAGTCACCTCAAAAGACAGATGTTGTGTTTCCATAAAGTAGCTAATAGCAGACTACTGTAGTACCCAATGCTGTCAACTGAAATTATAACCTTCTTTTATGAAAACCATAAACATTTGCATACATCATTAAAAAGAAAATATCACAACCTTAAGCATTATTAGGACAATGTCATATCAGTTTAGCTTGCATTATGAAAAACTCACATTCTTAAACTAATTCCACAATAAAACCTGGTTTGCAGAACATCTACTTTGCTGTGTTTATGTATTTACTTCTCGACATGAGTGTATTCCTGCTAAGTTAAAGCTCTTCCTCCAAAGAAGCATATCTTTTAAGAGTACTTAATTATAGTTATTTTTCACAACAGAGGGTCTTTCCCGTGGCTCAATGAAAGGTCATTACCATGCCAATTAAAACGTAGCTTTAGGCACTTGAGGAAGTGGTACTTGTAAGATCTTCTCACCTTGGCTCCACTTTTGGAGATGAAAGTCTGTCTCACCAGTTACCACTTGCTACATGATGTGTATTTTTGTTTTAAGGACAGATGTGGCAAGTTACATAAAACTCCACATTTAGAATATTTATTGTCTAATTTGGACATTGGTAATCATTTCAGTGTATTCACTGTACATTTAAGTTTGAGGAAATGCTTGAACGGAAAATGTCTCCCAAGAGTGTTTTGAAGGACATTGAAGTTGATTCCATTTACTAACTGATTTCATATACATCTTATGCACCCCAGTGGAGCAGATTTCACATGCTCATTTATAAGTGGTTATTGGCTGTATAAACCTGTTGGGTTAGTTCTGAATATTTTTAATTTATAACTTTGCATAAGTATATGGCAATCAATCAATTTCCAGGTTTTGGGTAATATCCCTTTAAAAATATTTTTTATTAACATTTCACTCATATACCAGACACTCTTATGCCCCGTATACACGATCAGGCTTTTGCCCGGCCAAACTCACATTGGAATTCCGACGGAATTCCATCGGAGTAAAAAAGAACATGTTCTCTATCTAAACTCTGATGGAATTCCTTGGAATATCCGATGGAAAAACTCTGGGGCATAGACACGGTCGGAATTTCCGATGGAAAAAGTCAGTCTGACTTTTTCCATCTGAAATTTCGATTGTGTGTATGGGGCTTTACTCTCTACAAATTGGTGAAGGTATGAATAAGGTGAAAGTGTCATTAAAGTAAAGTTGCTCACATGAGATCTTAACAGTTTGCAATATACAGTGCCTGCTTTTCACTTTTTTCTTTCTAAATTGACTTCTGTGCTGATTTCTAAAGGGACAGCCCTCTTTATTTATATAGAGGACCCAACTTGACTCTGATGTTGGAGATTGAGTATACCCCTGTGTACCACTACAAGAGAAGTGACACACTGGATATTGTAACAGCTGAGATAAGTTGAAGCCTGTCTTGTACAGCCCAGTCTGGAGGATTCTGGGCCCCATAAAAACAATTAAGCAATGAAAAGCATATGTTGGTATTGCAAAGTGCCTGCAACTGGAGCTGGTGTTAGGTGACTTTATTTTGATAACAAGGTCACCATAACTATTTAAATGCGTGTTTATCAATTCTAACATTTAAACAACTCTAAATGTCAACTCTAATAGAAAACTGCACTAATTGTGTATCCATCTTTCTGTAATATCAGTACACTTCTAAATGCACACTGTATTACTAAATATCTTGATAATAATTCAAAGAGATTCTAAAATCAGAGCTTACATTTTAATTAACATTTTTCCATAAGTCTATATGTTCATTTAACATGTGTTATGCAAATGAATTACCTGTAAAAGTCTCTCTTGTGTAGACATGCAAAAGCCCAGAGACCACTGCTGGGTACCACCATATTGGATGTGATGTCAGCAACCCCTGCAGACTCAGAGCTGTGGTTCAAGTGATACGCTATAGTAATTCCCTGCACTCATCTCTTGACTGCTTTATAAAAGGTTATACAAGGAGGAGGGGCACAAGAGCTGGGCCAGCACAGAGATCAATTATACATTCCTAAAAGGAGGAGGGGGCTATGATACGCAAGGAAGGAGAGGGCCGTGCTTGGAAATTGATTCATGCCAGTGTCTTTACATTTTCTAGCAAGTTCAAAGTCACATTTCTAGTGAATAAAAATATAATTTAGAGAAAGGAAAAACACTGCAAGTTAGCCTTTTTATCTCTGCTTTTACGGCAATTTTGTAAGTTAGTGACAGGATCTCTTTAAATATCACATGTAATTTAGCAGTAAACAATAGACCAAGCTAGAGAATATGAAGAGAGACAAGAATATCAACTATCAGACCCATAAATCTCTATAGGAGATGAGAGATCTGTATGCAAATCACCAGGAACACAGAGAGAGGGGTCATGGGAAGAATGGGCGGGGCCTCCTCTCCACCACGCCTCCCCCAGTATATGAGTATATGAGTCCTGATTACTGACACGGAGGAGGAAAGTCCAGACCAGAGATTTAGAAGCTCGGTAGCAATGTTTCTGTCTGAAATAAAGTTTAAAAAACAATAGACTACAGTGGAAGTTGGCAAGGTAGACCCTGTGAAGTTTTCGTGTCATGTTAAAGGCCTAAACTAATATTTTACACCTCTATACTGTTTGTTTCTGTAACAGTGCTAGGAGATACGACATAGGGAAAGCTATTGTCTATGCACTATTGTCATTTATAGTTACAAAGTTAGTTGGGTTGAAACAAGACACAAGTCAATGTAGTATAACCAATAGAAAAAAAAATAAAAAAAAATAAAGAGAAAACCTACACATACAGAAAGCCTCAATATCCAAGGCATGTTTCCTCTTGATGTGTTTTTTGCTAGTCCGTTTTCAGTCAATTTCCTTCTTGCATCCTCTCATTTTGCAGGATTAGAAAATCAGAAGCATATTAATGTGCAGCGTTGTCAGGATTCTTCATCGAGTTTTATTAAAGCTTCATCAGTCCTTGAAAGAGCCCCTTGTACAGAATTTGGAAGAAGAGACAGCTCTTCATGTTGGGCAGATGACTGAACAATCGCCAACGCCGGACAGTGTAAAATAATCCTGAAAGAAGAAAAGCCTTTTAATGAAGGCACTGGATGTTGGACACAGATTACCAGAGATAAAATGAATCCCTGTTGGAGATGTCCTTTATATCCCTCATTTGCTCTAATACTGGTGACTTTAAGGTTTCTGAGCTCATCTTTTATCAAAGTAAATAATGGGATCACAGTGATGAAAGGACAAAGCGGCTACCTATCAGAAGAAGATCTACAATTCTCCATTCCCAAAGAGAAAGATGCCTGCAAAGTGGAAGTCGTTGTTAATGAACCCATAACACAAAGAGTTGGAAAGCTCTCTCCACAGGTATATTCTTGTTACATTATATAAGTTTAAAACTGTTGATTTGTAGATTTAATCCACCATGCTGCTTTTAGGGTATAGGATTCACTTTAAATATGAACTCCAGGTAAATATGATCATCACTTAATCCAGTATTATAGTCATCAAATATAATCAAATTTGTTTTTATATTCAACTTCTACCGGTAATTTATCTGCTTTTATTAGTGTTCTGTAATCTTCTGTACAGGGAGGAAGAATCAGTAAGTTTAGCCAGCCAGGCTCCTCTGCATTGCATGGTACTACCAATGCAATGCCAGGGGGTTAGATGACAGGAGGGAAAGAGCAAGTTGAGTAAAGTAATAACTTCATTGGTGCGCCGGTCAAGTTTTACTCTCTAGTTAGCAGCTTAAGGACAAGTCTGTGACCAAGTTGAATAACTTATCTGCAGTGGAGAAAAGTGACGTCACGACTTGGCTTTGCAGTCTGGCAATGGTGCTTAAATCACAGTACCAGCTGAATGCAATTAAACATATTTTTGACAAGCAAGACAGCTATTCATGTCAACAGTGTACAAGAATGTAAAAATTAAGTATATACTGTAACTGATGGTGTTCAAATTAACTTTTATTAGGTAGTTAAATAAAAACAATAACACAATGTATAAAAAAAAGAATACTGTAGTGAACAATAAATAGAAAAGAAGGAAATTAAAGGGACTGGCAGAGAAAAATCTATAGACTATGAAATATGCTGTATGTCACACATCACTACAGTTTTAATTTGGAAACAAGATCTTGAAACGTATGTATGTATATGTATGAAACACAAACCCATAGGTTGAACAATTTATTTAAATAGATTGGCAGTAAGAAATTATTAACAACAAATACTTTACATATTCTAAACAATAATATATTGAATAGCAATTACTGGGCAGGTTAGGTTGCGGTAAACTTAAAGGACTACTGAGTTATTTGGGGAAATGCTCAGGTTCTTATTGCCAAGTGCAATTGTTGTGTTGGGATTTTGGAATTGAAAATAATTGCAGATTTATGCTGGCCATACAGAAATCAGTTGTTCTTGATGACCCAATGGGCTTATCAGAAATACTGAATGGATTCCCCCATCCACACAACAGGTGGATGGGGCAATCCTCCCAACTTTTTTTTTTTGTATTTTGACAACAGGACTCATCTGCCATCAAAATACACTGATCAGCGCTGCATTTGGTTTTGATTTGGGTAATTTTTACAAACAGAAATTTGTAAAATACATTTTGGCCAAAATTTATGAAGAACAATTATTTATTTTATAATAGAAATGAAAAAAAAAAGTTTTTTTTTCAAAATTATTATTATTATTTAGCAAAACATTTAAAACCCATTGTTGATTAAAGACCACCAAAATAAAGCTTTAGTTGTGTGCACAAAATGATAAAAAGTTTGGGTAGTGTTGCATGACCACGCAATTGTCATTCAAAGTGTGACAGCGCTAAAAGCAGAAAATTGGCCCGGTCAGGAAGGGGGTAAAAGTGCCCGATATTAAAGCGCAACTTTCAATTGCAAGAATGATCAAAGCAATCTACCACCATCAGTTTTATAGGTTGTATTGATCAGTAGGGGATGAAAAGCAAGTTGGAAGTGGTTGAAATTAGACTTTTTTTTATGTCAGGGGCAATTGTTTTCTATTAGGATAAAAAAACATACAAAATTTCAGCGCTATAAAAAGTAACAAAAAGAGTGAATGTGAAAATATATATATATATATATATATATATATATATATATATATATATATATATAAAGTTCATGTATTGAAGAATAACTGGGAGAGATCTTTAACTTTTCAATCAGCTAAATTTCCCACTTACTGGAATTCTAGGCTGCTCAATTAAGTGCAACAACAAAGTCTGTGAATCACAAATCCTGGAAGCATCCTAAATCCCCTCTTGGCAAGTGCCAAACTCCAAGGAACTATTTACAACTATTGAAGGATTGAGTATATTGCCTTTATTGCTACTGTAGCAGCTATTACATGGGTGTATGGCACTGACTTTATTTTGTTTCTTCGAGGGGGGCTTTTGGCATTAATAATATATGTTGATTACATTTAGTGCTAGTTCACACTAGACGCAGTTTCATATAGTTCCTTGCGCTTTTTTTTTGTTGCACAAAATGCATGCACAGTGTTTTCCGTGTATTGCAATGGCTCTAGTTCACACCATGCAGTCAGTTTCTGCACTGGAAACTGACCGGAAACTGACTGCATGGTGTCAACTAGAGCCATTGGTATACATGGAAAACACTGTGCATGCATTTTTAGCGCAGAAAAAAAGCACACGGAACTGTACGCAACTACGTCTGGTGTGAACTGGCCCTTATGCAGCCATTGTTAGAGAAAATAGCTGCGCTGTAATATAAAAAACAACAAATATAATGTACACTAAGATGTGATACCTAGGATCACATATACTCCAATTGTGAAAAATAGCAAACGTAATGTGCACTAAGGACGTGATATCTAGGATCACATATACTCCAATTACCACGGTGTATGAATGGAGTGTATGTGATAGATGTGATGACCAATGTGAACAAACGAATAGAAATGACAGCTAACCTGTCCCTTCATAAAATAGTCAAACAAACTCAAGCACTATCATATGAAGTGGAACTGAAATCCACTTGCTAACACCAGGGCTGATGTGAAAAATATGTGATAAAAAAACAAAAAATATATAATAAAAAGTCCAAATGTTCTGAAAATCCAAGTGTTAGTTTCAATATGAGAGTCCTCTCCAAACGTGATATCTGTGACTTCAAACAGACAAAACACCCCAGGAAAAGTGATGGTCTCAGATAAAGAAAGGTTCCTCCACCAGTAAATATACTGCCGCTTACCAGATTTAATGATCTCGTTTGAAGGAGATCACAATCGCTTGTGGCTTACACCCCAGCCAAGGTCTCTATAGTTTCCAGCAAAGTCCCTCCACTTCCTGATTAGGTGTACCTCAATGAGATTCGCAACTCAGCAGCTCAGCAGTTCAACATAATAGGGCAAAAAATAAGCTCCCATAGCGTAATCAAGCTAATAACACTTTAATAAAACAAGTAAAACCAGTAGTACACTCACATTGTGTAGATAAAAGATATCATGTCAATTTTGTAAAGCCGGCTGGCTCCCACAGCACGTTTGTTCCCGGGACCTTGCGTTGTTTGTTGCGGTAACGTCAGCACGCCGCTCCTCCCTACGCGGTTTCATCACAGATGACGTCGTCCAGGGGCACCTTATGCAGCCATGTCTGCAATCTCTTACTCATCTCTAATGCCGCGTACACATGATCGGTCAAACCAATGAGAACGGTCTGATGGACTGTTTTCATCGGACCAAACCGATCGTGTGTGAACCCCATAGGTTATTTATCCATAGGTTAAAAAAAAGCAATCTTGTAAATTTAACCGATGGATACCTAACCGATAGAACAATCGTTTGTAGGCACGTCCATCGGTTAAAAATCCAGGCATGCTCAGAATCAAGTCGACACATGCTTGGAAGCATTGAACTTCATTTTTTTCAACACGTTGTTGTGTTTTACGTCACTGCGTTCTGACACAATCGTTTTTTTAACCAATGGTGTGTAGGCACGACTGACCATCAGTCAGCTTCATCGGTTAACCGATGAAAACAGTCCATCAGACCGTTCTCATCGGATGGACCGATCGTGTGTACGCGGCATAAGCCTTCACCTTTTCCTAGCTGTTAACCTTACCCTAAACTAAAATCTAATCTTTACCTTTTGACAGATATTTCAAACATTTAGTGCTAGTTCACACCAGGCGCAGTTCCGTGCGCTTTTTTTCTGCCCTAAAAATGCATGCACAGTGTTTTTCTTGTATTCCCATGGCTCTATTTCACACCATGCAGTCAGTTTTTGGTCAGTTTCCATTCAGTTTCCAGTGCAGAAAATGACTGGAAACTGCATGGTGTAACTAGAGCCATTGGAATACATGGAAAACACTGTGCATGCATTTTGTGCAGAAAAAAAGCACACAGAACTGAACGAAACTGCATCTGGTGTGAACTAGCACCTAAACCAACTTTTAATTGCAAAAATGGATCAAGGCAAACTATCACCCACAGTTTTAAAGGCTACATTGATCTTTATGGTAATTGTGGTAATTGTGATTAGAAAGCAAGTTTAAAGTGCTTGAAATTAATTTACCTGCAATTGTCATATGACTTGCAAGAATTGCATTCAAAGCAGAACTAAACCCATCAATGTAACAGTTTAAAAAAACTATTACATTCCCGGCACGTGCCGGAAATGTAACTGTCACAATTAGCTGTGCTCTCAACCAAATTGTCAAACTATCCAATGGCTGGTGTTATAACTGATCACATGTGCAGCATCATAACATTTGAAGATCAGAGGCTTCCTTGACTTGAAAATGATAGGAGGGTTTGGTTCTGCTTGAACCCTAGTTCGCAGATCAAAGTGTAAATGAATGGAACTACCCTAGTTCGCAGATCAAAGTGTAAATGAATGGAACTACCCTAGTTCGCAGATCAAAGTGTAAATGAATGGAACTACCCTAGGTCGCAGATCAAAGTGTAAACTGTGAATTAGGACAGGAATTGGGTCGCATGGGTGCACCCATGCAATCTGATTCTGGTGCAGACAAAAAAAGGGCCCTGCACGAATTTGGTCCGAATGCAATGCAAATTCAACCATACAGTTTGTATGGCTCAATTTACATCGCCCAGACATTGCATGTGATCTGCACAGCATGTGATGTTTGGCATTGCAACTGGCCCAAAAATGCAACCCTTAACCTCTAACACTAAACCCACAAGCTAGCCATACATTTTTAGCTTTCTCTTATTGGCACCACTCAACACATGGTTCAGCACACAGACTTGTATTGCTGAGGAAGAGATGTGTCTGACCAGCTCTGATACTAATTACCAATTATTGAGTGTGCAGGGTCTAACTATGGTGCCTAATGCCTATTGTCTTGCACAGTCATATTTGGACACTTCACAATTACTGTAAAATAGAGATAAGACTATGAAAATGGCAGTTGCAGCTGGTGCTATGTTTTTTTTGAGGGGGGTGGCAAACAAACCACCTGATCCTTCCTTTCATTTCATCGGTCAGTCAGTCGGTAAAATAGGGGTAACAATATACCCCTATATGCAATGTGCTCACATGTTATAAATGCAACCAGTAACAGGCAGTAGAGCAAGCTCTTCTTACCTAGGCATTAGCAGGCAGGCTCATGACTGTACAGGGGGGACATACATGCTCCAGCCGTCCTCCAGGTAAGTAGGTAGTAGAGTCGGGTCCTTGCAGAGTACCGGATGAGAACTTCTTTGCTGATCACACTGACCTTCCCCACATCCACTGTGCTGCTGCAGGTTAGGGAACAGAGAGAGGTGAGGCAGGAGCAGGCACTTTATTATTGTCATCTCTGTGCACCGCTGATGACAGGCAGCATTATTAGCTGGTAGTAGTACTCTGCGTCCCAAGTCCACCCTTTTGTGAAGCCTATTAGAGCCTCAGGCTCTAATCATGAGCTTAAAAAAAATACCCGCATTGGTATCCATGCGTCTGGTTCCCCGCATGTAGATTAGGGGGCTGTACGCATGGATGGGGGGGGGGGGCGCCCCTGCGCAATGCATTACGGGCCGCTACTGGAAAATGTAGTATGTTATAAAATCTATCTGACTGCAAATCTACAGAGTGACTTTATTTGGCACACCATTGCACTCCAACTGCAAATAGACTGTTCACTTTGCAAAGGGAAGTTGCACTTTTCAAAATAATATTCTCCAGAGCTTAGTGAATTAGATGAAGCACTGCTGACTTCCATCATCCAATCATGGGCAAGCAAAAATCCTTTTTTTTTTTTTATATGCACGTAATTGGATATTTTTTGCCATTAGACATTTCACCACATTCTTTTTTTCTGGGATAAATGACCTTGCAAAGTGAACAGCCTATTTGCTTTTAGTAAATCAAACCCTATATCTCTCTCTATGCCGCGACCTAATCAACTTACAGAATTACCCGCATCTTAAAAACTTTGGCCAGCATGGCAGGGGCTTAACTTTTACTTCCCCCTTTCCATGTGGACACCAGCATTAATACCTGATGTGCCAGGATGGAACCATTTGGAAAAAGGGGCATTATTCTAATAAAACCAATTTTTATTAAAAAAACAGGTGCAGCACTATAGGTATCTGTTCGTCATAGGAGATTATTGTATTTTCAATGCCTTGGTAATCACTGCATTGGGGATTCCTCAACACAGCCTGACATATGTGCAGTATATATATATATATATATATATATATATATATATATATATATACATACACACAGGGCTTTTTCTCTGAGAGAACTCACCATACCTCATCATCCCCAGCCAACTCTCCGCCCCCAACCCCGTTGTTTTGCAGGAAGAGAAGTAAAGCAGCGCCAAATCAGCGTATTGTTCAAGGCCCAAAAAGGCACTTAGTAGTGCATAACACAGAGCTCAGGCAAGTGTACTCTGCAGCGATGAGGTATATCACACAGGGCGCAAAAAAAATCAGCACAAGGGACAGAACTTACGTATCTCCCCCAATGTAACCATGTATTGCTCACCGCTGCACCCCCCATTCACATCTCACCTCTGCAACCCTTGTCCACAGCTCACCTATGCCCCCCATTCACAGTTCACATATTTTTTCCCCCAACCACAGCTCACCTCTTCCCCCCCGTCCACAGCTTACCACTTCTTTCCCCCATTCGCAGAGTACCACTTCTTTCCCCCATCTGCAGCACACCACTTATTTCCCCCGTATGCAGTACACCACTTTTTTCCATGGTCCGCAGCACACCCCTTCTTTACGTGGTCCGCAGCACACCCCTTCTTTACCCCATCCGCAGCACACCACTTCATTCCCCCGTCCGCAGCACACCACTTCTTTCCCCTGTACGCAGCACACCACTTCTTTCCCCCATGCGCAGCACACCACTTCTTTTCCGTGGTCCGCAGCATACCATTTCTTTCCCCCAAAAGCAGCACATCACTGCTTTCCGTGGTCCGCAGCACACTCCTTCTTTCCCCCATCTGCAGCACACCACTTCTTTCCCCCATCTGCAGCACACCACTTCTTTCCCCCATCTGCAGCACACCACTTCTCTTCCCCATCCGCAGCACATTACTTCTTTCCCAATCCGCAGCACACATCTGTACCTCTGCACAGAGCTCAATTCTGCACCCCTGTGCACAGTTCACCTTAGCACCCCCACAACTCACCTTTGTACCCCCTGTCAACAACTCATCTCTGGATCCCCCAACCTGCCCCCTCATTCACAGATTACACCCCAAGTCCACAACTACAGCTTGTCTCTACCCCCTTCCACATTTCGCTTCTGTACCCCAATCCACAGCTTTCATCTCTTCAACCCCCCAACTTTCACCTCTTCACCCCCTGCCACCTCTAAACAACCTGCCAACTCTTGCCACTGTACCACCTAAATACTTCCTCTACTGCCTTCTGTGTTCAGTGACAGGATTGAGAGGACAGGGCTGCCAGAGGTGGCGGAACGCTGGTCCACCACGTTCCCGCAGAAAAAAAGCCCTGTGTATATTTATAAATAAATAAATAAATATTTATAAATATGTAGATAGATAGATAGATAGATAGATAGATAGATAGATAGATAGATAGATAGATAGATAGATAGATAGATGGGGAGGGAGAGAGAGGGAGAGAGAGCAGGTTAAAAATTGGGTGAATATTGCAGTAAAAATAATTTTCCTTTTGAAGAACGGATGGTAATTTTAGGACAGTCTTTTGCCACTGTGGTCACTGCACATTTGTGCTCCACTTATTCCTCCCTGCTTGTGTTACTATCACCTCAGCCATTGCTCATGGCTGTGTTCACCCTCCTTGAGACTACATTTCCCATAATGCAACCACGGCTAATGTGCATACATTACTGCCTATGCATGTCAGGGCAAGCAGCTTCAAAGTGTCAGGGCTTGGATTCTCTCTCCTGGGGATGCACACACAAGGGTGGCTCCAGAGCGGCTCCGTTGGACCTGCAAGGAAAAAGAGCCATCCTAACTCCAAAAACCATGGCTCCTGTTGAACAGAGCCATATGATTCAACAGGAAAGAACATTTTATCATCCAAAACAATAAAGATTGTGAGTATTACAGTCAGCATTGAAAATAATAAAGAAAAATGTTGGCCTTAATATCACTTTAATTTAATGTATGTCATAACAATCATGCCACAGAAGCATCATGCAACTAATTGGAAAATGCACTGCTGCCCCCTGCTGGAAATAAAAGTAATCCCATAGCTCTAGTTTTAAAATCCCAAGTTTGAATGTGTGTAATTTTATGCATTATTCGCCTCATTTATAGAAAATCTGTCATGACAAGAAGAGCGTTGTTTGTAGGCATAATCACAATGCTAAAATGCACAAAAGAAGTACAATTTGACACCATTTTCAAATATTATTATTACTATCAGATAATAATTAGCATATTCATTTTCATAATTTGTATCATTATTATGAGGTAATATGCACTAATTCATATTTACAAGACAAGAAATGATTTACAAAAACATAGAAACAACTCTAAAAAGAAAATGCTTCGTCCTCCATAAACATATAGGTATCCACTTACCTTTCACTAAAAATGTGTCAGCTGTAAATTGGTTACTTTGGGTAACATCATGACTTTTTTTCTACAATAAAAAAATGTTTCCTAGTGCATGCAAGCATTATATATTATGTTGTACGAATTAGGTATGCTTTATATTATGCACATGCAAATAATACACATCCCTTTACACAGTTTGCAATGTAATATACCCATCATTTACATTAACATGTTTCCTAGGTATTTGACTGCCATTTTCTGTCTAAAGAAGTACAGTATGTTCACAATGGTTGCCCGATCTTACATGAAGATGATGTTATGCTCAGGCTTTACAGGTCAGTCCAGGCTGTATTCTTATGAACATTGATATACTGCTACAAAATTAAATGATGTATGTAAGAGACCTGCATAATTAATATTATGTGTACAATTTACTTGTAGTTCCTCAAAGTATAACTAAAGACAAAACTTTTGTTTCTAGTTTTTGATAAAGTGGAGAGGGATTTAAACTATTTGTCTATAGTTTGTCCTGTTTACCGTTATCATTAAAGTGAGAGTAAAAGAGAAAAGTACCGTAATAGAGGGAACATTTTCCAATGGGGACACTAGTTCTGATAACCTGGGAACCCCAAAAAGATTCCTTTAATTTGCAGGGATTTCCTCTCACTTCCTGTTTGGCCATGGGACATCTCCACAATGGGATACAGATTGCAAAAATAAACCTTACAGGGGTTATAACCCTTCCTTACTCTATCCAAAATGAAAAAAAAAAAAAAAAACTTTTGCCTATAGGCATGTGCACTGTTTTAAATAGAGAGGTACCATTGCTAAAAACTCTGTTTTAGTTGTATGTTTGCTGTAGTTTACTGCTGCTATCATTAAGGTGGTTCATTAATCTAGGAACACATTTTATTTTATTTTTTTATCAAAGGGAAAGGCATACAAAACAGAATACATATTCCATAAATTAAATAATAAAAAAAAAACACGTCCGAATATTACAGATGTACAAATATAACATATACCTTATTCTGTAAAATTTGATCGGACATTTAATCTATAGTTTATGTATCCCTCTCTCCCTTTTACTATATCTTCTTCAACCTAAAACCAACTCCCCCCCCCCCCCCCCAGAAAAGAAAAGAAAAAAAAAAAAAAGCTGACACATTTTCAACTGAAAAAATATGGAAAATTGTTATCATAGCTACTATAAAGCTGATCAAAGATGATTTGAACAAAATCCTCCATCCAAATAATTGAGAGCTGGCAGCCTCCTATTGCTTTCAACGGGCCCACTTGCAGCTAATTGCGGAAACCCCTCTGGGGATCCTGCAGCTGATCGCAGACAGTGTGTATTAAGTGTGATAAGTGTGAATGAACCCTTACTTTTTTAAAAATACACAGAACATAAAATTCATATTTCCAATAATCATATGTACTGATTAAATACAGACTACAGTAAAACCTTGATTTGCAAGCATAATTTGTTGCGGAAACATGCTTGTAATCCAAAGCACTTGTATATCAAAGCAAATTTCCCAATAAGAAATAATGGAAACTCAAATGATTTATTCCACAACTATTTATTCATAGGTCCAGTTTATAGTCCATATAAAAAGATTATAGCAATGTGACCAGGTTGTGTAACCATAACATTTCCATCCACATTAGGAGCAAAATCCATCAGGAGCTACAGAGTATAAAAGAGAAGAGAGACGCTTCTAAGTGTAGCAAAATGTTGCTAAATGTTGTACCTTCATTAAATGTAACCATATTACTACACTTAGGCCTTGTACACACGATAGGATCGCCAGAGGAGAACGGTCTGAAGGACTGTTTTCATCGGTCCAAACCGATCGTGTGTAGGCCCCATCGGTCAAAAAAATGAGAACTTGCTTTAAAATTGAACCAATGGACGCCTAACCGATAGGTCAAAACCGATCGTTAGTATGCAAAAGCATTGGTTAAAAATCCACGCATGCTCAGAATCAAGTCGACGCATTCTTGGAAGAATTGAACTTCGTTTTTTACAGCACGTCGTTGTGTTTTACGTCACCGCGTTCTGACACGATCGTTTTTTTAACCTATGGTGTGTAGGCAAATCAGACCATCAGTTAGCTTCATCGGTTAACCGATGACAACGGTCCTCCGGACCGTTCTCATCGGATGGACTGATCGTGTGTACGCGGCATTAGAGGCTCCTCTCTTCCTTTTTTATACACAGTTGTGACATGGCGCTACTCTTATATCAAGACATTGCTTGTTTATCAAGGCAACATTTCTTAAAAAATGTTGCTTGTCTTGCAAAACGCTCTCAAACCAAGTTACTCTCAAACCAAGGTTTTACTGTATTAGAAAACATCTGAAAGATTTAGGCCCAGATTCTCAAAGGGCTTACGACGACGCAACGCCATGTACGCCGTCGTAAGTCCTAATCTGGGCCGTCGTATCTATGCGACTGATTCTTAGAATCAGTTACGCATAGATATCCATTAGATCCGACAGGCGTAAGGCTCTTACGCTGTCGGATCTTAAATGCATTTTTTTTTTGCCGCTAGGTGTCGCCTCCGTCGTTTTCCCCGTCGAGTATGCAAATTAGCTAGATACGCGAATTCCCGAACATACGTGCGGTCAACGCAGTGAAGTTACAACGTTTACGTTAGCTTTGCGAGGCGTAAAGTTGCCTCTGCTATATGAGGGGCAATCAATGTTAAGTATGGCCGTCGTTCCCGCGTCGAAATTTAAAATTTTACGTCGTTTGCGTAAGTCGTCCGTGAATGGGGCTGGACGCCATTTACGTTCACGTCGAAACCAATGACGTCCTTGCGACGTCATTTGGAGCAATGCACCCTCTGATATTTTCCGGACGGCGCATGCGCAGTATGTTCGGCGCGGGAACGCGCTTAATTTAAATGCTCCACGCCCCCTACCCGGCTAATTTGAATTAGGCGGGCTTGCGCTGGGTGATTTACGCTACGCCGCCGCAACTTTACAGGCAAGTGCTTTGTGAATAAAGCACTTGCCTGTAAAACTTGCGGCGGCGTAACGTAAATGACATACGTTACGCCACCGCAGAGATACGCCGGATCTACGAGAATCTGGCCCAGAGTTTTCATTATCATTAGTGCATATTATAGACCAGTGGTCTTCAAACTGTGGACCAAGGGCCAGATGTGGCCTTTTTGCTTGCTTTTATTCAGCCCTTGGGGCACTATTTCATCCGCTGATACCAACAATGGGACATAATTCCTCACACTGACACCAATGAAGGGGCACTATTCCTCCCAATGACACCAACAATGGGGCACCATTTCTTTCAATTACACCAACAATGGGGCCCAATGACACCAATGATGGTGCACAATTCCTCCCAATGACACCGACAATGGGGCCCAATGACACTAGTGAGGGGTACAATTCCACTGACACCAATGATGAGGCCCAATTACTGCCACTGAAACAAACAAAGGGTTGTTATTTTTTTCCACTGAATTCTACTCCCAATGGCCACAGTCCATTCCCCCTAAAGTCTGAAGGACAGTGGCCCTATGCTTAGAAAGTTCGGAGATCCCTGTTATAGACAAAAGAAACACATTGCCAAATATTGAGAACTGTATGATTGTCCTATTATTTTTGTAAAAAAATCTAAACATAAATATGCTATTTTTTCAGGTTTACAGAAAATGAAACCATTACTGAAAACTTTATACTGAGGGTGAAGCTAGTTGAACCAGACTGTAACATCATAAACTTGGGACCCAAGAAACTGGAAGTAACAGAGTTTTATGGGCTGTCAAATGTTATTGATAAGAACATATTAACCTTGGACTATGAAAAAAGAATGAATCTGGAGTGCACTATTCGAGTGGCCACTATAGAATCTCATTTGCCAGCTCATGGACAATTGGTCACTGGAGATCCTGTGAAAGAGCAGCCACGAGGAGACCACCCACCCAGTTACTTCAGTAGCTCCCGTAAGGAAAACAAAATATTCAGGCACTTAGAGACAATGGATATTTTTTACAAAGTGAACTCAATAAGAATAGTGTTTTACAGCATTGATTTTAAAGCGGAGTTCCAGCCACAAACATTTTATTTTTAAAGTCAGCAGCTACAAACACTGTGGCTGCTGACTTTTAATACGGACACTTACCAGTCCAGGGAGCCCGCGATGTCGGCCCCCTAAGGCCAATCCGTCCATCGGATTGGGTGCAGGCGCCACCATTCTAACTAAGGGAAACCAGGAGTGGAGCCTTGAGGCTTCACTTTGGATTTCCTACTGCGCATGTGTGAGTCGCATGGTACTTTGTGAATGGCCAGCTTGTTTTCTGGGACACACACGTGCCAGAAAACAGCATGGGGGGCTCACCGCACAAGAGGACATGACGTCCTGCACTGTGGTCCGGCTGGAACGGAAGAACACTTAGTACTTCAGAAAACGTGAGTTAATAAAATATAAATAAAGAAATAGTTAGCCAAAAAAGTCTATGATCTGTCAGTTAGATGTACAACAGCTAGCTGTTCTCATAAGGAGATTCACATGTTTGTATATTCTTTAGAAGGTAAAAGTCAAATAGTCCACATTTATGTTGTATTGATGCACAATATCTGTATGTGGTCATATTTTAGTCCTCGGAGTCTAGAGGTAGAGTCATGTTAGAGGGAATTAGGGTGGTAGATAGCCCCTTAATTATGGAAAAGGGGATGGAGGTTCCAAAAGAAATGGAAAGGTCTGGTTTAATTTGATGTTTTGTGCCTTAGAAAAAATGTTGATGCTGGTATGGAATTAGGAGGGATCACATGCAGTTTTTTTTTTATTTAAGAGATTCTTACTAATATCCATACCAGATCTGGAGGGTTTGGTATGAATTTTGGGAGGAGACCCCTTTTAATTGATTTCGTTTTTTTATACTATCCCTCCCCCCTTCTTTTACATTCACCTGTCAAATAAAGATCTCTGGTAGATATATAGAAGATAGCAGAGCTGAAGATATTCTTTGGTGCAGCTCACAGGAAGTAACAAGGACACTGCATTATTGGCAAGATCAATAGGTATTTTCAGTAATTACTGAAAATGTTTTTAGCTTGGGAAAAAAGAAAATGAATGCAGACACCACATCTAAGACTGTATGCTGAAACATTTTTTTTCTTGGGTTTAGTTATCCTTTAAAGAAAATGTTCAAAGAATTTCAGGAGTACATGTTTAGCTCTGCATAAGAATGAAAAATGTCATTGTATTTTTTCAGACCAGAAGACGGGTCCATTGTGCAAGCGTGGGGACTGCATTCCAGGGCTGAATAAACTGACAAAGACCATAAAAACCAGTTGTGAGGACTTTCTTCTGATGGGTATCAGGTACCAGCACCTAGATCCGCCATCACCAAGCATTGATTATATTACCATCAGGTTGGATCTTATTGACACAAGAAGCAGATCCTTGTACAAGGTACTGTGTTACACAAAATAGATAGTTAATGTCTGAAAGTAAAAATTTTAATATAAGAGAAATGACGCTGCTCTACCCTCTGTAAAAAAGTGCTAATAGTGCTGTGCAATGTTATTCCCTGAAATCCCACAAGCTCTCCCACGAGATTGCACTCACTGGATACTGTTGACCACTTAGGAATACCCCTAGAATGGTAAAGTAGCACATATAATCTTATTCCGCTTCACATCCTCCTCTGGTCACAGTAGTCCCAATGTTCACCAGAATGGAGGAATCATAATAGATAATATAGTGCAGTATGCCTTTATGCCTTTAATTAAAATTGTGGCGAAATACATAAAATATATTGCACTCACATATAATGGTGCACCCCTAGCAGGCTGATGACTTGGCGATGGTGTTGTACAGGAGCGCTCGCTGCTCAGAACCAGTCAGAAGCCAGCGTGCATTCCAGTTGGTGGAAATTGCGTCACTGAAATTTCCTGTCCCTATGCGTTTTATCGTTTCCCGGACACAACCACCTGTTTGCACAGATTGTAACACATATGGTGAGTTTTACACCAGTGGTCAGTGGAGTATTAGTCCTTTACATCTGGGTGTTTGCCCATTATATTGACTGTTAGTGTAGTGCTTTCTTTTGTTGATGGTCATTTGTAGGAAAATAGATCAGTGGTATCAGTGATTATTTACCTGAGAGAGAGGATGCGCTGTTGCTCTCACCCCATTGGCTTAGACTATGCTGGGTGACATTGGTTTTAGAATTATGGCGTATTTTTAGCAGAAGACTACCTGAATGGTATTTGGGTGTCATTAGACTATGTTGCTATGAAGTGATGTTTGGAAGAAGACTGGATCGGGATAGCTGGTTATCTTATGTGAAGCAGACCAAAATGTAACTGAAAGGTGTTCCGTCTCCACTCTCTAGATTTGCTACATTAATACCTTTTAAAAACAGAAATGTACACATAATCAAATTAACGTAAATCCAAAAAAACACAGGGGTTGTCCTTATTCTAGGATGGTGGGCAGAGCCATGGAAATTGTGGGAATTACATTTTAATTCTTAAGTGCCATGAACTCTAAAACAATGTCTTCTATTTAGGTCCTAACTCTTTTCAAGGACTTATGTTTTATGTAACTATATCCAGCCACCCTGCTGCTGGTGGTACTCTTTTTCCAAGTTTTCGAAGCATAATTGGCTTTTTCAATTAATTTCTTCTTCTCATAATACGATTGATTTACTAAAGGCAAATATTTTGGTCCTTTTGCAATAGAAGTTGGACTTTACAAAGGAATTATCCCTAGAGCTTAGTGGATGTGGTGAACTTTCACTCCGCAAAGAATACCCAATCATATGCAAGGAAAAACATGATTGGATGATGAAAGTCAGCAGAGTTCCACTTTATTCATGAAACTGGAGAAAATTCCTTTGCGAGTTATTTTGGCTTCTAGTGAAATGTTGGGCTTAATTTGATGACTGCTAATTTTTACTGCTGCCCACATTATTCTTAGAATTATTTGTAGACGCCAACATTTCAAAGGAAGCAATTCTTTTCCTATCTTGCTTCTTTATTTTCAATCTTTCACATCTTCAATGAAAGACAACATTGCCATAACCTAGAAAAAAATGATAATTGCACTTTTAGATACATGAGTATATTTGAAGATCTCTGTAGATCTTTACCCTCTTTCAGTTGCCTGTCTGTGTTGTATTAGCAAATAGAAAAACGAAAACTGGATAGCCGCACTCCAAAATAACTTAAAGTTGTCTTTATTTTTCAACTGTACACACACAGTCACTGCAACCAACAGAAAACAGGATGGCCGACGCGTTTCGCACTTACAGTTAGTGCTTAGCCATGGCTCATGACTAAGCACTAACTGTAAGTGCAAAACGCGTCGGCCATCCTGTTTTCTGTTGGTTGCAGTGACTGTGTGTGTACAGTTGAAAAATAAAGACAACTTTTTTAAGTTATTTTGGAGTGCGGCTATCCAGTTTTCGTTTTTCTATTTGCTATCATCAGCATTGCCAGCACCTTGGTAGTTCAACAGCCCTTGATTGCTCACGGGGCTCACCTGGAGCGGTGAGAAATTTGTCGGTTTGTCTGTGTTGTATTACTTGACTGCTGGATTCTTTGTTGCTAAAAAAAATTATCCAAGGAGGCAGCTTTATTATTTTGATGGCTTCACCATCAACTCTTAATTTAGCATTTTTTTTCTATTGCCAAAACTTAAATTTTCATGATATTTACCTGACATCCCATCTTTTCACTCTGTTCTTTAACTTTCTCTATGAAGCTGTTGATATCCTCTATATTTTCAGCATTGAACATAAGGGGTTATTTACAAAAGGCAAATTCACTTTGCACTACAAATGCAAACTACCAGTGCAAAGTGCACTTGAAATTGCAGTCGCTGTAAATCTGAGGGGTAGATCTGAAATGATGGGGAAGCTCTGTTGATTTTATTATCCAATCATGTGCAAGCTAATATGCTGTTTTTTATTTTCCTTATATGTCCCCCTCGGATCTACAGCGACTGCATTTCCAAGTGCACTTTGGATTTGCCTTTAGTAAATAACCCCCATAGTGTCATCAAGACATCAAAGACTGTTGATGTTCTTTCGACAATCTTGAAATCTCTATCATCTTTCTCTCTTTTCTCTAGTTATGTTCAACATACAGGTGGAATAAGTATAGTGACAGTATGCAGCCTTTACCAATATTGAACCAATCTTTATTCCTGTTTTCTGTCATAAATGTGGCTTCTAGTTAACAGTTTCTACATAAAATGAATGCAACAGAGTTGAAGGCTTTGCTGTATTCAGTGAATCACATGATGATCTTCTTGTACTCCTTCTTTTTTTCAACGATCTACCATGGAAAAATTTGCAATAATGTCTCTAGTTCCTCTGCCTTTTCTAAATCCAGCTTGTACAACTCGTATTTTTTTTTAAATTTAGGATCCTTAAGCCTCGTACACACGATCAGTCCATCCGATGAAAACGGTCTGAAGGACACTTGTCCTAGGTTAACCTATGAAGCTGACTGATGGTCCGTTGTGCGTACACACCATAGGTTAAATAACCGATCGTGTCAGAACGCGGTGACGTAAAACACAACGACGTGCTGAAAAAAACCCGAAGTTCAATGCTTCCAAGCATGCGTCGACTTGATTCTGAGCATGCGCGGGTTTTTAACCGATGGTTTTGCATACTAACGATCGGTTTTGACCTATCGGTTACCATCCGTAAGTTTAATTTTTTAAAGCAAGTTGCCATTTTTTTTAACCTAAGGTTAAATAACCTATGGGGCCTACACAGGATCGGTTTGGACTGATGAAAACAGTCCTTCAGACCGTTTTCATCGGTTTAACCTATCGTGTGTACGAGGCTTTAGTCTACTTTGATGTGTGGTGCCAAGAAAAGTGTTAGTTTGAACAGACTTTCAGGTGTCCTTTTTTGTTGTTGGAATAGAAACTGATCTATTCCAATCTGTCATCCACTGAGTATTTTTACAAATTTGTTGGCATTTGTTCATCAGCACTTTGACCGATCCTCTTTCACAAGTTGCAGTATCCTATAGCCTTTTCTTTTTGGCATTGATCTCCGTGTCAGTATGGTGATATTTTCCATCAAAGAAGGGTCATCTATGTATCTGGCCTCAGAAAAAGTGTATTGGTTATTGATGTCTTTATTATAAAGGTCTTTTATATATTCTTCTATCTTTGCTTGTTCTTAAATCTCAGATTTTCTTTAAACATACATAATCAAGGCTGAAATTTTGTTTTGGTTTTAGGATCCTTGGGCCAAATCCTCAAAAGAGATACGACGGAGTAACTGCTGTTACTCCGTCGTATCCCTGGTCCTAACTATGGAACTGATCAGTTTCCCATAGTTAGGACGAAGATCCGACATGTGTAATTGAATTACACTGTCAGATCTTAGGATGCAGTACCGCATCCGCCGCTGGGGGCATTTTGCGTCGAAATGCCGCCTCAGGTATGCAAATTAGGACTTACGGAGATCCACAAAGCTTTTCAGCTTCGTTTTTTCTCCGTAAGTTTTATTTTGCAAACGCAAAATTAGGGCTGCTTTTACAAGGTGTAAACTGTTTACAACTTGTAAAAACAGACCTTTCTTGCTCGCGACGCGATTCTTTTTAAATTTCAATTTTTTTTTTTGGCGCCGTATCTTTTTTTTTACCCGACGCAACTTTATTGTCCCGTCGCAATCCACAAAGCCCGACGTAACGTAATTTCGCGCTATGCACGTCGGGAAAATGACGTCACGAGCATGCGCAGTACGGCCGGCGCGGGAGAGCGCCTCATTTAAATGGTAATCGCCCCCTGGAGAAGAGGAACGCCTTGCGCCCGGCCGGATTTAAGTTACACCGCTCAAAATTTCTAGGTAAGTGCTTTGTGGATCGGGCACTTAGTTAGAGATTTTGCGGCAGTGCAACTTAAATGGAAAAAGTTACGTTGCGCCAGGTTTTTGAGGATTAGGCCCCTTGTTTTTTCAGAATTATTCCTATCTTTATTGTCTTTACAAATGTTGCTGCAGTAAGGGTTTTTGCTCACCCCTTTCCTTTACTGGGCCTGGTCCTACTCAACATAATCTGATTGAGCTATCCTAATCAAGTCAGACACATTCAAATACCTCCAAGGTCAGATCAAGAAAATTAAATAAACTGGGGGATTCATTGAGACAGCATCCCATTTTATGTAACAGTGTTAGGAAAACGAACAGTTAGGGAAAATGAAAAAAGGGTGACAATTGTGTGTAATAAGAAATCTTTAAAAAAAATAAGAGAAAAAGTAGAGCGGATATAGGATTGGGAAATAGGAAAAAATAAATAAAAAAATGGGGGAGGATCATAGAGAAAAAAGGAATTATGAAAAAAAGGGGTGGAGGTTCAAAAAGAAATGGAAAGGTCTGGTTAAATTTGATGTTTTGTGCCTGAGAATTTTTTTTGATGTTGGTATGGAATTAGGGGGATCACATGCAGTTTTTTTTATTTAAGAGATTATTATTAATATCCATACCAGATCTGGATGGTCTAGTATGAATTTTGGGGGGAGACCCCACGTCATTGACTTTGTTTTTTAAACTATCCCTCCCCCCTTTGTATACATTTACCTGTCAAACTGAGATCTCTGGTAGATAGCTAGAAGATAGCAGAGCTGAAGATATTCTTTGATGCAGCTCACAGGAAGTAACAAGGACACTGCATTTTTGGCAAGAATGTTGGCAAAATTGTGTGTAATGAGAAATCTTTAAAAGAGATAAGAGAAAAAATAGAGGGGGTATAGGATTGGGAAATAGGGGGAAAAAAGAAACAAAAAGGGAGGAGCATGGAGAAAAAAGTAAAAGATTACCTGTATGGCAGTCCAGGAATTAAAAGGCTGAAATGGAGTATTTAGGACCTTGAAATAGATAACAGTCTAAGAATAATGGAATAAGCAATGGTAGCAGCTTAGTGGCATTTAAGAGATAGGACACCTTTGATCAGTATAATGGTGGATCAGGTAGCTTTAAAAAGGCTACAAATCTTTATATATTTTCTCAGCTGGGCAAATCATTTAAAATCATTTAAAAACTTTCTGTGGTTTATCAGTCAGTGGACACTAGTCATTCCAAAAGTATTATTATATCATGAAGTAAATCCAGCCATTTGACTAGATTAGAGACCTAGGATGAATTCCATTACCTATGTATTGCCTGACGAGCAGCAAAAATGAACATTTTTTTAAATAGACTTTTTGGATGCAAATAGAGTTTGTGGGCTCATGAAAATGAATGTCACGTTAGGAGAGTTTACTATATTTTCTTGGTAAACCTCATTATATAGATGAATAAATTTAGCCCAGAAACGTGGTTGACTCTCCCACCAAATGATTACTTTGGTCTGTATTAGGTAAGATTTATTACGGTAATGCATGAACATGTATGAACAGATTTGGGAAATAAAGCATATTGTTTAAATGATATTAAAGTGTTTGAAACATTGTAGCTAAAGTATTTATCATATTATGGTTGTTTATTTGTTTTCTAGTATTGCTTTACATCTGTCAGTAATCTATTCATCCAGATGGTGCTTTACTAAATATTTGTTATAATATAGAGAAATATGTGTATTTGATGACAATGAAATCCTTTTTTTTGTGAAGCACATAACAACATACTGTAGAATAATATATAGGATTTTAGGGCCAGATTCACAAACGAGATACGACGGCGTATCTACTGATACGCCGTCGTATCTCTGTTTCTAACTATGCGACTGATTCATAGAATCAGTTACGCATAGCTAGCCCTAAGATCCGACAGGTGTAATTGAATTACACTGTCGGATCTTAAGGATGCAATTCTAGGCCGGCCGCTAGGTGGCGAGGCCATTGCGGCTGGCGTAGAATATGCAAATGAAGACTTACGGCCATCCCCGAACGTCCCCGAACGGCCCGTCGATCTAAATCTACGTAGTTTCCGTCGAGTTACGCCACGTAACACTAGGGCTGAGCCCTAGTTCTCTTAAGCCATGGTAAGTATGGCCGTCGTTCCCGCGTCGAAATTTAAACATCAACGTCGTTTGCGTAAGACGTCCGTGAATGGTGCTGGATGCCATTTATGTTAACGTCTAAGCAAATGACGTCGGTGCAACGTCAGTTAGCGCAATGCACGTCGGGTAATTTACCCGACGGAGCATGCGCAGTACGTCCGGCGCGGGAGCGCGCCTAATTTAAATGGGACTCGCCCCATTTGATTGGGCCTGCCTTGCGCCGGACGGATTTAAGTTACACCGCTGCAAATTTCCAGGTAAGTGCTTTGTGGATCGGGCACTTAGGCAGAAAATTTGCGGCGGTGTAACTTAAATCGGAAAAGTTAAGTTGCGCCCGCTGGTTGTGAATCTGGCCCTTAGTGCCTTGAAAAAAGGATGCCCTGAGTAGGATTACGTAAGTTGGTAATATGTATTCAAAGTGTAAGGCTGATTTACAAAAATCTCAACAAAGATAACTGGGGCAAACCAAAGCAGATGACACCATCAACCAATTAACCACCTACAGCCCTTAGGATGTACCCTAGGTCCTCAGGTGAAAGTGGTTATACCAGGATGATATCATTCTTATCATGATATCATTTTTTTAAAGTAGGCTTTTCTATAAAAGTAATCTGGATGGCACTACAGCCACCCAATGGCTTTTACAGGGCACGGAAGGGCCTTCCTGCTGCCTTTCTTGGGCTCTTCTGTTCCACCGATATGACCTTTCGCATCGAA
This sequence comes from Rana temporaria, assembly GCF_905171775.1. Taxonomy (NCBI): domain Eukaryota; kingdom Metazoa; phylum Chordata; class Amphibia; order Anura; family Ranidae; genus Rana; species Rana temporaria. The sequence goes on along the minus strand of NC_053489.1, from coordinate 303,788,017 downwards.
AGGATACTGAGGAATGGGAGGAAGTTCCGTTCCTCCTACTCTGTGACATAAGAAACCAAAAGCAATGAGGATTTTTATCACTTTTAGTTTCAGCTGGTTGTTTACTAGCCATTGCCAGTTAGTAAAACACCCGATCAAACTGATCTCATTTTGATCAACTGATTTTGAGGGCATAAGAGAGATGAGGGGTCTAAAAGACCTCAGATCTTTTAGTAAAGGGTACCTTTCTCCACCCAGATATTCACAAGAGATTTTGTTCATTCTTTGTGATAGCAATACAATTGAAATAAAAAAAGAAACAAAGGAACAATGGTTTTTTTTTTTTAATAAAGTACATAAATGTAAAAATAAATTGTCCCATCTCCCGTGTGCATATGTAAACAGTGCACCACACGATAGTTCAGGATTCCATTTAGAACCTTGGGGGACAGGTTGATAATTGTGACATCAATCTTGACAGAGAAATCAGGGGAAGAGGCACATATTGGAAATATTGTGAGCTCAATTTTGGATAGATTGAGTTTGAGGAAGTGGTGTGAAATCCAGGCTGATATGTCTGTTGGTAAATTAGTGATACGTGAGGGGACTGAAGAAGTGATTTGAGGGGTAGCGAGATAAATTTGGGTGTCATCAGCATAAAGAGTAGGTGTAGATTGAGAATAGGAGAGGTCCAAGAACAGAACCTTGGGTGACCCTGACAGAGAAAGGAAAAGGAGAGGAGCAAGTGAAATTGTATGCAACGCTGAAGGTGCGATTGGATAAGTAGGAGGAGAAACAGCAAAGAGTACAGGAGCCCAAAATAGTGAAGAGTTTTGAGGAGGGGGGTAGTTTACTGTGTCAAAAGGCAGCAGAGAGATCCAGGAGTACAGAATAGTGTCCATTGGCAGAACGTTTGTGAGTTTTAGAAGAGTAGTTTCTGTGGAGTGTTAAAGGCTAAATCCAGACTGAAGGGGATCAGGAAGGTCAGTCTGAGGCCCCGTACACACGACCGAGTTTCTCGGCAGAATTCAGCCAGAAACTCGATCGGAGCTGGATTCTGCCGAGAAACTCGGTTGTCTGTACACTTTTGGCCGAGGAAGCCGACGAGGATCTCGGCGAGGAAATAGAGAACATGTTCTCTATTTCCTCGTTGTTCAATGGGAAATTTCGGCTCGCCGAGATCCTCGGTGGCTTCACAAGGAACTCGATGAGTAAAACGATGTGTTTTGCCCGTCGAGTTCCTCGGACGTGTGTACGGGGCCTCAGTGAGGTGGCCACTCAGTTGGTTGTAGACTAGTGCATGTTTTAAAAAGTTGTGGAAGATGCCAGAAGAGATTGAATATGAGAGTAAGAGAGTGAGGGATAAAGCCAGAGTGTGACTGCAGCATATGCGAGGTAACAGGGTCCAAGGGACAGGTGGTTTGGTGGATGTTAGAAAAAAGTTTAGCAAACTTGTATTTAGTGGTGGGGTTAAATGATTGTACTTGTGGACATGGAGTTTTATATGGGGTAGGTTTCTGCGCATTAGGGATCTTCTCATGAATTTTATGACATTTAACTGAAATATTTTTCTTGCAGTCAGAGCATGCCTGGATTCCTGTTCACATCCAAAATGCAGTTCCCAACCAGATCCCCAAAGCTGCCTTCATGTCAATGTATATTTTGGAAGTGGATCAGTTTATCCTTACTCCCCTGACTACAGCAACACTTGATGCAGAGGATGGAGAAACCCCAAAACCTTTACTGGTCTTCAACGTCACAGATCCTCCACGAGAAGGATACATTACCCATCTTAATGACCATACCAAACCTATTACCTCCTTTACATGGCAGGATCTCAATGATATGCTTATAGCATATCAGCCACCTAACAGTAGTCACACCGAAAGAAGAACTCTGGAGGTAAGAAACGACTGATAAGCTGTGGAAATATTTTGTTGTCTCTAAACAAAGGCAGAACTCCTTTATACCAATCAGATATAAAAGGCACACATTCATAGACTGGGAGCAGCAAAGCAGCACAAGTAGCCAGTCACTTGTGCTGCAGTGCTCATGTGCGAAAAGTGACAAAGAGATGAGCTAATCAGTCTGTTACTTCTTGTTTACTATCCAAAATCCTAGTTGCTATTCCTTAAAGGGTTTGTAAAGGTAAAAAATGTTTCTCCTAAATAGCTTCCTTTACCTTAGTGCAGTCCTCCTTCACTTACCTCATCCTTCCATTTTGCTTTTAAATGTCCTTATTTCTTCTGAGAAATACTCACTTCCTGTTCTTCTGTCTGTAACTACACACAGTAATGCAAGGCTTTCTTCCTGGTGTGGAGTGTTGTGCTCTACCCCTCAGGACGCCCACTAACACACAGCTCCTTTCTCTATCTGCAACGTAGAGAGCGTCCTGACTCTCCTGTAGTCCAAGGGAGGGGGCAAGCACGACACTCCACACCAGGGAGAAAGCCTTGCATTACTGTGTGGAGTTACAGACAGAAGAACAGGAAGTGAGTATTTCTCAAAAGAAATAAGGACATTTAAAGGAAAATCGAAAGATGAGGTAAGTGAAGGAGGACTGCACCAAGGTAAAGGAAGCTATTTAGGATTTTTTTTTTTACCTTTACAACCCCTTTAACCACTTTCTGCCAGTGGGATCCATCTCTTTATTGTGACCCTAATGCTGGGCGCTGGAAAAATGGGCTCCCACAGTGATCACTGTGATTGGCTCCCCATCCTCCACCAGCACCCTTTCTTTACTGTGTGATCATATGCATATATGTGACAGCAAGTCATAAAGCTTACCTCTATGCTGTGAAATATATGTGTGCAGCTGGTGGGAAGAAATTAACCGCAGTAGAGGAAAATCCGGCTATTTTGCCTTTGTCAGGGATGTACTATGTGGCAGTTTTGGGTAAATTTCAGGGTTGGATGGACAAAAATAATTAAGCCTACAATGTTTGCATTCTCACATGTTTCACTCATAGATGTTTTCATCAGATGGTGCAAGGTATAAACACCCTATAGTGACTAAAAGGCTTCACATATTTAATTCAGCATTTGGAATATTTGGCTTAAACATAACAAACATATTTTTGACTAAGGATAAATATGCTGTTGTTATCTGATGTTGGTGCTCCAGTATAACATAATATGTTTTAGCCCTGTCATTGCTGTACCTGAAAAAATGAAAAATAGAATATATTTAGCCATGCCCCATTGGCAACACGTGTGCTTCCCTACATTTTCATCTGGATCCCCTTGTACAGATATTTAGTGTAAGAAAAAGTGACAGTGTAGGGTAGTCAAAAGTTACTTTATCAACTATTTCCTAATTGTACATATATGTTCTCCACCTATGATTTATGCTAATGCATTGATTGCAGTTTAACCAATAATATTTGTTATAACCTTTATCATCTTGTAAAACCTGCTAATTAAACCTATGAAATTATCCTTCTGTAGGTGGAGGTTGAAGTTCATGATTTCTTTTTTGAAAGGAGTTTGCCTATCACGGTTCATATATCAGTTAGAACTGCTGAAACAAATGCCCCTCGAGTATCCTGGAATATGGGTGAGACTGATTTTCTCTGTATAGAACATGAAATGTTTTAACACAAGACTATTATAGAGGGCTAAATTAAACTTGTATCAGATCATAATAATAATTAAATGTAAGACCCCATCTTTTTTGCTGTCTTGTTCAATGGGGAAATTTCCCTTCACATCCTTTCCTGGGAACAAAGCAGGTAGTAAGAAGAGAGTGGATATACTCTCCTATGAACCACCATATACCCATATCCCACCCCATGATGTATCATATTTTAATCTGAGGGTTTTATGTTGCTGTAGGGTATAAGGGTACAGCCATTTGTATCAGGTTTTTGCTACTATTAGTAATTTTGTAATTTTGTAGTGTATGAACAGTTAAGCCCCCCCCCCCTCTTTTTTTGTATGATTTAAGCAGTCTTTTGAGGAACACCTGACGCTTCATATATTGTTACGCTCTTGAACTACTATTCTGATGACAGGGTGGCTTTTCTTTTCTCATTTTTCTGCTGACTAATTTTTGGGCTTTGCAGGCAGGAATTTCTACTTGAGCTATATACACTGCCCAAAAAAATTTAAGGAACACTTTGAAAACATATCAGATCTTAACGGGAAAAAATCTCATGCTGGATATCTATACTGATATGGACTGGGTAATGTGTTAGGAATGAAAGAATGGCACATCTTTTGATGAAAATGAAAATTATCCACCTACAGAGGGCTGAATTCAAAGACACCCCGAAAATCAAAGTGAAAAAATTATGCAGCAAGCTCATCCATTTAGCTGAAATTTCATTGCAACAACTCAAAAAGGTCCTCAGTAGTTTGTATGGCCCCCAAGTGCTTGTATGCATGCCTGACAACATCAGGGCATGCTGCTGATGAGACGATGGATTGTGTCCTGGGGTATTTCCTCCCTGATTTGGACCAGAGCATCACTGAGCTCCTGAACAGACTGAGGTACAACCTGGTGGACCGAAACATAATGTCCCAGAGGTGTTCTTTTGGATTTAGGTCAGGTGAGCGTGGGGGCCATTCAATGGTATCAATTTCTTTATCCTCCAGGAACTGGCTGCATGCTCTCGCCACATGAGGCCAGCGTTGTCGTGCACCAGGAGGAACCAAGGACCCACTGCACCAGTGTAGGGTCTGACAATGGGTCCAAGGATTTCATCCCGATACCTAATGGCAGTCAGGGTGCCATTGTGTAGCCTGTAGAGGTCTGTGCATCCCTCCATGGATATGCTTCCCCAGACCATCACTGACCCACCACCAAACCGGTCATGCTGAATGATGTTACAGGCAGCATAAAGTTCTCTGTGGCTTCTCCAGACCCTTTCACGTCTGTCACATATGCTCAGGGTGAACTTACTCTCACCTGTGAAAAGCATTGGGCACCAGTGACGGACCTGCCAATTCTGGTGTTCAATGGAAAATGCCAATCGAGCTCCACAGTGTCCGGCAGTAAACACAGAGCACACTAGAGGACGTCGGGACCTCAGGCCACCCCCATGAAGTCTGTTTCTGATTGTTTGGTCAGAGACATTCACACCAGTGGCCTGCTGGAGGTCATTTTGTAGGGTTCTGGCAGTGCTCATCCTGTTCCTCGTTGCAAAAAGGTCCTGCTGATGGGTTAAGGACCTTCTACGGCTCTGTCCAGCTCTCCTAGAGTAACTGCCTGTCTCCTGGAATCTCCTCCATGCTCTTGAGACTGTGCTGGGAGACACGGCAAACTTTCTGGCAATGACACGTATTGATGTGTCATCCTGGAGGAGTTGGACTGCCTGTGCAACCTTTATAGGGTCCAAGTATCGCCTCTTGCTACCAGTAGTGACATTGACCCTAGCCAAATGCACAACTAGTGAAAAACTGTCAGAAAAGATGAGTAGGGAAAAAAAATGTCAGACACCTCCACCTGAAAAACCATTCCTGTTTTGGAGGTCGTCTCATTGTTGCCCATCTAGTGCACCTGTTGTTCATTTCAATTATCGGCAAAGCAGCTGAAACTGATTAACAACCCCCTCTGTATACACCCCTCCCCCTCTGCTACTTAACTGACCAGATCAATATCCCAGGAGTTCTGATTTAAAAGTGTTCCTTTAATTTTTGAGCAGTGTATATTAAAATAAAAAGTTAGCGATAGGATCTATCCCTTCCCTACTTTATTCAAAGCTAATAAAAAAAGTGGGGATGTAGGGGATTTACATTCACTTTAATAAGCCTGAGGAATTTATATAATTCTGTCAACTAATGTCCACATAATATTTGGGAGTGTGTTAAATTTGTTAAAATGTTTCTGAACTGCTATTAGCTTAAACTTTTTCCATAATGTATTATACTGTAATTCACGTGCTCAGTATTTTTAGGGGATTAAACAGAACTTTTTGTAAAATATTATATTTGAGCAACACAAGTAATACAAACAAGTGTTAATAAGAGCCGGTTCACATTCCCGCGGCACGACTTTGGGGGCGACTCTGCAAGTCGTCCTGAGGACGACTTCAGAGGCGAACAGCAAAACGACTTCTGTATAGAAGTCAATGCAGTTTGCCCCTAACCGCCCCTAAAGTCGTGCAGGAACCATTTTCTAAGTCGGAGCGACTTGCGTCGCTCCTATTAGAATGGTTCCATTGCATTGAATGTGTGAACCGGCTCTTAGAAGTTATATTAATAACTAAAAATTATAAATATTATGGTTTTATTATATTAGTAATATAAACAATTTATAGAAATAGGTCAAATACATATTATTTTCAAAATAAGTGGCCCAGTCCAGAGGTTATTTCCCTAGTTTTAGCTTAATTTTCTGCACCCAGTGGTCTGCCTGCCTGTGCAATAATTACAAATGGTCATTTGTGGATTCCATTGTGCTCAGATTTGAAGAAGAATCAGCAATCTTTGTTTTTAATGCACACTTTAACCTTTGGGTGATTTAATTTACAAAAAAAAAAACACAAGATAAAATAAACACAACTGGAAAGACAGGACCAGCTTTACTTAAGGTGTTTCTAACCCCATAACAGAAAAATCATTCTATATATACAGTAACGTATGATTGTTATACTCACTGTGGAACCCTAGGAGTTAATCCTCTGCATTGTGTAAAAAGGCTGTTTGATCCTGTCTCCTCTGATCCTCGCCTCTTTCCAATGTCCCCAATATATTTCCTGATAAAACAGAGGCAGGGGACAGACTACACATGTTCAGTTTTGTGTGTGTTTTTTTTCTTGGGGGTGTGCATGTGATCAGCACAGGGCCAATCAGCACTGTCCAGATAGAGGATTAGGGGTCCTGCATCCTGATAGGACAGTCAATACACAATGAAAACTCCTCCTACAAGCTGTAACCAGACACTGATAGAAGTCACAAGACTGCTATATACTACTGATAAGAAAAGGTATTTAACAGTTTATATTTACTAAATTAATTGCATTTCCATGTTCTGTGTACTGTGGGAGACCATATATAGTGAACGCAGGGTCTTGGGTTTAGTAAAACTTTAATATAAGGCACTGATTTTAAGTTCACACACATATACCATGCCAGTATTATAAGAATGATTGTGTAAAACGAATTGCAATGCAACACAAACAAAAAACAATGGCCCAGATTCACGTAGATGGGTGCAAAATTGTGCGGGCGTGTCAGGACAAGTCTGATCATTGGAGGGCAGCAGGCTGAGTTCCCAGCACAGCTAGAGAACTGACCACAGTGTATTCTCCTGCTTAGTGTGGTCAATTTTTAATAGGAAAGCAAGGGGTCCTCTAGGAACAACAATGAGTTGACATAAAGGAAGCAATACAAAGAGAACAGGACAATTTATCATATGCCGCGTACACACGACCGTTTTTCATGATGAGAAAACTGCCATTTTTTAGATTGGTCATGAAAAACAGTCGTGTGAAGGCTCCATAGCAGTTTTCTTGACGAGAAAACTGGCCGCAAACGAATTAGAACCTGCTCTATTTTTTCTCATAGTTTTTCCCGTCGTTCTTTTTCTCTTTGCGAAAACCGCTCGTGTGTATGCTTTTCCGAGGGAAAAAAACGTGCATGCTCATAAATTAGCAAAAGCGTCCCAAAGGGTGGCGCCATTCGAATGGAACTTCCCCTTTATAGTGTCGTCGTACGTGTTGTACGTCACCGCGCTTTTCTTGAGCGTTTTTTTTCATGAACGTGTTTATGCAAGGCAGGCTTGAGAGGAATCACGACGAATCACGTTGAGAAAAACGTTGTTTTTTTGCATGACAAGAAAAATGGTCGTGTGTACGCGGCAATACATGTACATAGTACAGCAGGCACAACTTGAACCTTAAAAGATCATAAGTCTAAAGCGTGATGTTGTGTGAAATGCTTAGCGACATTAGTGTTTTTGTGGGTATTAATATTTGATAAACAATCAAAAATTCTATCGCACAGGCGTCACACAGTTTGCATGCTACACAAAGTACCAGTTATAACATAGACTATATATCTGGTCTGGCAATTGTCTGATCTGAAATGAACTGTCATTTGAACATGAGGTTACAGAATAGGAATCCTCCAGATAGCTGCAACCTGAACACCTGGCGGCACCACATTTGCAAACTTCTGTGGTAGCGTGCATTTTTCAGATGAAAGTAAACTTGGTGAAAGCATATTTTCTAGGGTACAAGCTCTTCTAGCAATGAATTTAGCGCCCCTAGACAAGGTGTTATAATCAGGGTCCCTTGGGGACATTTTGTCTGATATCCAGAAATTGTGAGCTAAATCTCTTTGAAAAAATTATGTATTTAAAGTGATTGCAAAGGCTGAAGTTTTTTTTATTCTAATGCATTCTATGCATTAAGATAAAAAACCTTCTGTGTTTAGCAACCCTCCTCGGCCCCCCTAATACTTACCTGAGGTCCCTCTGTATCCAGCGATGCGCAATCAAAAGAGTTAATCAAAAGAGTTTCCTTTTAGGTATCCTTTCATTTTATATATGCCCTCCTCACTTTCGATTTTCTGTAACAGTGTTCAGAAAACGTGATTCCATTAGACTACCACGTCAAACTCCTTCAGGGTGGAACAATTTTTTCTTACTCTGGTAAACTGACCTTTAGAAATGGCTCTCAAAATGTGAGGATAACAGCTTGCCACATTTAATAAAGAACTGTTGGAGCCCAGTTTAGAAAACTAGAGGTGCAGCTCCAGCCTCCCTTGTCCCAATTTGGAGGCTCGCACTGTGGGTGCTGGCTGGGAAGAGCTTGTCCCGGCTCTAGATGCTAAATCCAGCAGAGAAAGTATCCCAAGCTCAGCACAACATGCCTCAACAGTCACTTGAATGAAAGCAGCCTCAGCACAGCTCCATCCATGCCATGCTCCTGATGTGTTTCACCCCACCCCCAGGGGTTAATCATGGAGGTTCATGATTAAGCCCTGTGTGTTGGGGGCATGGCCTGGATGGAGCTGGGCTAAAGCTGATTTTATTCTAAAGATTCTAGATTTGAAGTGATTGTTGGGCATGTTGATGTGTGGCGTTCGAGATACTTTCTTTTCAGCGTAACATTTTTTTGGAAGTAGGTTACCTATAGGAACATATCATAACAGCATGATTATAATTTGAGCCCGCTAGCGTAAGATTCAAATAATTTATTTTAGATACATGTTTTTCTCCCTTGAAGCTTAAATTGAGAGAGTAATTGTTTAGATAAAAAAAATCCATCAATAGGTAATCCCTTATTGACAGCAAAAATAAAGGTCATCAATATAACAATAGAAAAAAACTATTTGATCTCTATAGGGGTTGTTAATTCTGTATACAGATTGCGAAGTGGCATGTATGGGAGCACATTTTTATCCCATTGAGGCCCCTTGTTTCTGTATGCATTATTTGTTGTCAAACAAAAAATAATTGTGTTCAAGTAAAAAGGACACGCCTTCCAAAATGAACCATTTAAGATTGCTAGATAACTCTGTATAAAGATCCATATAATATTGAAATGCTTGTAAGCCTAGATCATGGGGTATCCAGGAATATAAAGATCTTACACCACAGGTAAGCCATTTATAGCTACTATTCCATGTAAACCCCATCAAGCTTCCATATAGTTTGTTTCATGTCACTTAGAAGTTGTAGCGAAGTGTCAATAAGGTCACCTAAAGGCTCTCCTAGACAGTCTATACTGGCAACTATAGGTCTGCCTTGAATAGAGACTGTTGACTTATGAACTTTGGGAAGGTGGTTGAAAATTGGGACAACTGGATGAGTTGGTATAAGTTTCTCAGCTTCCCAATCAGTTACAACTCCTAAACCAGCCTCTTTTATACTGTGTTTCAAAATTCCTTTGGACTTCAAAATGGGGTCTGAATATAATCAACCATATGTTTCAGTTTCAGAGAGTTGTGTGAGGGCTTTGTCTAAATAGTCATGAGTTGTTATGATGACTATGGCTCCTCCTTATCTGTCTTAATGATCGTGATGGTAGAATTCTCTTTTAGAAATTTTTGGCTAAGCCTCTCTTGTTTGCTAAGATTTGAAGGAATTGTGACGTGTGACTATAAGGACTTTGGATTAATCCATAAGACTGTGTACTAAACGTTGCACTGGGTACAAACAATTGTGTATTGGTGCAGGGTAACCAGAGACCCAACACTACCCTCTGGTCTTCAACTGCAGAGCCATGAACTGTTCTCAACCAACACCACTACTGTTAGGAAAGACTGTCCTCTAAACACGCCTTCTAATGCCACATACACACGATCAGGCTTTTGCCCGGCCAAATCAAATCGGAATTCTGACGGAATTCCATCGGAAAAAATAGAACATGTTCTATATCTAAACTCCGATGGAATTCATCAGAATTTCCGATGAAAAAACTCTGATGGGGCTACACACGATCAGAAAATCCCATGGAAAAAGTCCATCTGACTTTTTCCATCGGAAATTCCGATCGTGTGTACGGGGCATGAGTGTTTTGAAGTATCCCATGATAAGTTCATCTCACTGCCCTCTGTAGTTCTGGAAGCAATAAACGTTAAAACGACATCCCCTAGACTGTTTAATAGAACCTGTGTACATGGACTCTTGCTGTGGTGGACGGGCAGCCTCTGTACTTTCAGGTAAATAACCAGTAAAATTAGCAGCTCTTTAGGGGGTAGCGCTACACTAATAAAGTTTATCTTTCAATGGTCATTAGGTTCCATTAAGCAGTTTTATTTCTGGTTTTCTTCTTGTTTTTATTTTTCTCAGCTGGTTATGGATTTTTTGTTTTAATATATCTAATATTTATTTTTGGGGTATTTTACCATGTATAACATGTCCCATTGTAATACATTTTTCACAATAAACTTTTCACAACAACCATTCTTATAATACTGGAATGACATGTGTATGTGAACAAAAAAGCAGTGCTTTATGTTAAGTAATATTGTTTCAGTCTTTCCAGCTGAATTTAATTTACCTTGTGTTTACTGGGTTGATGATTCTATAACCAAGAGGCATACCTCCACTCCCACCTCTGCAAATAAGCCCAGGAGTGTCATTAGAGGGGTGTGGTCTGGGAGGAGGAAAAACTGAAGCCTGTTTACAGTCTTAGAATCGGGCAGTTTTGGTGTTCACTCCTATTATCTGATTGCTGTCTATTCATTTGGGAGATGGGCCCCTTTGACTCTGTACACATCAGCATGTGTGGAATCACAGGAGTGAAAATATTGGCTCTTTGAGTGGCACTCTTATCTTTGTATTGCATTCAATGTCCTGCCCAATCAAAATGTAGGGTAGAACTGTATGAAATGTGATTGACTGTTTTGTTCATCTACTTTATTTAGGTCTTGATCTCTTGGAAGGTCAATCTCGACCAATCACATGGAAACAACTTCAAGTGGTTGATAATGATAATATCAATGCTGTCCGCCTGATCATTGTAGATGGCCTAGAGCATGGACGCATTACTGTAAGAGGTAAGTAGGTTTTTGCTTTGCATCTGAAATATGTAAATTACACTACTGTATAATATACAGTACATATTCACCTTTAAAAGAAAATATATCTTTACTAGTCTGAGGAACATTGTTCAAAGTCCAAGTGCTGATTTGGATACACTTAATAATAAGCTCATCAAATAAATAAGTTTAAAAGAAAATGTGTAAGTGAATTGCTAATTGCTAATTGTTAATTGATGAATTGTTGACTCTTTGGGACCCAGTCAAGTTCCCACTGCTGCATTATTTACCCCTTAAAAGTTAATTTTCAACAAACAATAAATTAAAGGGTTAAGGGTCTAATCCAGTGGTCTCAAAGTACTGGCCCGCGGACCAGTTATAAATGGCCCGCAGGCAGGGCGGAAGTGGGGGGAGCAAAGAGGAAAAAAAAAAAATTGTGAGCTGGCGCCATCTGGTGGTGAGCCATTGGTATTACAAGTTATTACCACCAGATGTGAGCTGGCGCCATCTGGTGGTGGCCGTTGGTATTACAAGTTAAGCATTACAAGTTAAACAGCAATTCTAATGTAATTTTACACTATTTTCACTGCCATCTTCTTCCCTCTAATTAGAACCCCCAAACATTATATATATTTTTTATCCCAACACCCTAGAGAATCAAATGGCGATCGTTGCAATACTTTCTGTTACGCCGTATTTGCGCAGCGGTCTTACAAGCACACTTTTTTGGGAAAAAATTACACTTTTTTAAATAAAAAAATAAGACAACAGTAAAGTTATCCCCATTTTTTTTAATATTATGAAAGATAATGTTACGCCGAGTAAATTCATACCCAACATGTCACGCTTCAAAATTGCGTCCGCTTGTGGAATGCCGACAAACTTTTTTACCTTTTAAAATCTTCATAGGCGACGTTTAAAAAAATCTACAGGTTGCATGTTTTAAGTTACAGAGGAGGTCTAGTGCTAGAATTATTGCTCTCGCTCTACCAATCGCGGTGATACCTCACATGTGTGGTTTGAACACCGTTTACATATGCGGGCGCTGCTCGCGTATGTGTTCGCTTCTGCGCGCAATCTCGTCGGGACGGGGTGCGTTTTCTGGCTCCTAACTTTTTTAGCTGGCTCCTAGATTCCAAGCAAATTTGTCAAACCCTGACTTACACCAGTGCTGGTGGTAATAATGCGCTCGCTGACACCAGTGATGGGGATTAATAATGTGTTCGCTGACACCAGTACTGTTGTTTTTGAAGTTTGAAAGTTTGCATGCGGCCCCCCATGGCATATGAAAACTTGTCTTGTGGCCCTCAGGTAATTTGAGTTTGAGACCCCTGGTCTAATCTTTACAGCCTTTTAAGCCCAGCATTTAAACATTTTGCAGAATGTATTGCAAGCCTTTATTGATATAAAAGTGGTATTATGTCATCAGGGTCAGTTCACATCATAGAAATGCAGTCCATATGTGCTCCAAAAGCTTTTCTGCATGCGCATTTTTTATGTGTTTTTTGATGCGTTTCAGTGCGTTTTTGCTGTGTTTTTGAAGCGTTTTTGATGCAGTCCAGTGCATTTTCGTAAAAAAAATTGCAATAAGCGTTTATTGATTGGTTTGTGCAAATGTTATAGCATTTACAAAATAGGGGGTATTTTTATGGCATTTTTATTAATATATTTTTTTACTAGTAATGGCGGCGATCAGTGTTTTTTTTCGGTACTGCGACATTATGGCGGACACTTCGGACACTTTTGACACATTTTTGGGACCATTGGCATTTTTATAGCGATCGGTGCTATAAAAATGCATTGGATTACTAGAAAAATGCCACTGGCAGTGAAGGGGTTAACACTAGGGGGCGGGGAAGGGGTTAAGTATGTTCCCTGGGTGTGTTCTAACTGTAGGGGGAGCAAGCGGGGGCGTGTGCGGGAGCCGACTTGCCGCCGTAATATGACGGTGGGCAGTCGGCAAGCAGTTAAACAAAGTATGATTAGCAAGTATACATGTAAAATTTCAGTACGAGCCTTGTTAACTACTATTGCAGGGAAGCTGGTCAGAGTTGATTGGAAGATGGATAGAGCCAAATACAGGGCGATATTAAAAGAAAACCTGTTAGAGTCTGCAAAAGACTTGAGACTGGGGAGGAGGTTCACCTTCCAGCAGGACAACAACCCTAAACATACAGCCAGAGCTACAAAGGAATGTTTTAGATCAAAGCATATTCATGTGTTAGAATGGCCCAGTCAAATTTCAGATCTAAATCCAATTGAGGATCTGTGGCAGGACTTGAAAATTGCTGTTCACAGACGCTCTCTATCCAATCTGACAGAGCTTGAGGTACTTTGCAAAGAAGAATGGGCAAAAATTTCACTCTCTAGATGTGCAAAGCTGGCAGAGACATCCCCAAAAAGATTTGCAGCTCTAATTGCAGCAAAAGGTGGTTCTTCAAATTATTGACTCAAAGGGGGCTGAATACAAATGCACGCTACACTTTTCGGATATTTATTAGTAACAAATGTTGAAAACCATTTATCCTTTTCCTTCCACTTCACAATTATGTGCCACTTTGTGTTGGTCTATCACAAAAAATCCCAATAAAATACATTTACAATTTGGTTGCAACATGACAAAATGTGGAAAATTTCAAGGGGTATAAATACTTTTTCAAGCCACGTATCTGAAGGCAGCCCATACAAGTGAATACGAGTGGATTGGCTGCCCAAAGCACCCGCATATCTGAGTTTGACAAGTACAGGCAGTTGCCGGGTTACGAACACAATAGGGACTGTAGGTTTGTTCTTAAGTGGAATTTGTGTGTAAGGCCCTGTACACACGACCAAACATGTCCGGTAAAACTGGTCCGCGGACCAGTTTCCGCGGACATGTCCGACCGTGTGTACGGCCTAGCGACAGGTTTCCTGGCCTAGCGGACAGGTTTCCAGCGGACAAAAGTTTCTTAGCATGCTTAGAACCTTGTCCACTGGAAACCTGTCTGTCGGACACGTCCGATGGTTAGTACGACTCATCGAACATGTCCGCTGGTTATGACGTATGACCAGCGGCCCGAAATCCCGCGCATGTGTCAAATTGATTCGACGCATGCGTGGAAGCATTGAACTTCCGTGTTAGAGAACGTCAGTGTCTTCTACGTCACCGCGTTCTCTGTCCGCGGGGATTTTGGTCTGATGGTGTGTACACACATCAGACCAAAAGCTCCCAGCAGACATGTCCGATGAAAACGGTCCGTGGACCGTTTTCATCGGACATGTCTCCTCATGTGTACAAGGCCTAAGTCGGAACAGTGCATTTTTAAGTGTAAGTTCAGCCTGTGCAGGGATGTTCCAGGCGCTTCTGGGCATGCAGTTATGTTATCTGGGGCTCTTCTGACCATGCAGTATATGTGGTACTGCAGTGTGGGGTGTGTCCGGTGCTGCAAGATAGCTGCTCAGAGGTATCCAGGACCAGCATGGAGCACAAGTGGCCATCATTGAGGCCCGTTCATAAGTAGGAGTCGTTCATAACTCGGGTATTTCTTAAAGGGGTTGTAAAGGTTTGATTTTAATTTTCTAAATATGTTCCTTTAAGCTAGTGCATTGTTGGTTCACTTACCTTTTCCTTCGATTTCCCTTCTAAATTTTTTTTTTCTTTGTCTGAATTTCTCACTTCCTGTTCCTCCTCAGTAAGGTGTTCAGTAAGCTGTTCTGACTGACTTTTCACCACTCGGATGGTGGTGTGAAGTTTACTGAGGAGAAACAGGAAGTGAGAAATTCAGACAAAGAAAAAAAACATTTTGAAGGGAAATGGAAGGAAAAGGTAAGTGAACCAACAATGCACTAGCTTAAAGGAACCTGTTTAGAAAAATAAAAAACAAACCTTTACAACCCCTTTAACTCGGGGACTGCCTGTATACAGGGACAAGTGCACCTATCTGGATGCATAGACATGGTTCCAGTTCTGATGTTTTCTCCCAGATCTGACATATAATTTTGTGCATGTCTTAGAACAGAAAAAGAAGAAAAAATGTCTTAGTGGTCAGAATTCGAAGGCACTTCATTTTCTGTTGCTGGCCAGTTTATAGTGTTGCTTCTTGGTGATAAAGAGCTCTAATCAAAACAGAAAGGCTGAAAATGTTTAATCATATGAAAACTATTAGCCTTCAGTTGTGTGATAAAATTCTCCATAAACTCAATATCCTACAGGCTTCGAATGTACAAGTGTGCTAGAAGCTAGCAGCAGTAAGTAACCCTATCTTAGTGCACACCTGCTTTTGCTCTTTGACTGTGACGAGGCCCTACTGCAAAGTACTTCTCTTCTAAAATGTTAAATATTTAATTCTACTAAGTCACTCATTATCTGCTAAATTCCACGCTGAGAATATGACACTCTTGCTGTCTTTTCAGTTGAAGTACAGGGCTGCAATGTGTTTTAAGCCCCTTGATCACTGGAGAGGTTAGAAGTCATCCTGTTTAATTCTGCTAAACCCGCAAATAGCAGACTTGTAAATCCACCTAGATGTCAGATTGAAGTTGATAGCCTGTAATCCTCTGACTATTAAATATTCAGAATAAATTGAATTTCCACAGCCCTGGAACAAATCGTTCAACTGAAAAATTGAGAGATTAGAGAAAATCTTGTCATTTATGTGGTTCAGCTTTTACACAAATAAGTTACACAAATTGGTATGGAACTTTGACAAATGGCAGTGGACATTTACAAATCTGGAGGCAGTGATGTGTGATCTTATATTAGTCAGCAGCTTGTGTATAAACTATTCATATGATGTAGTAATGTCCTCTAAAATCTTCTATAGGTTTAGACTTGGTATTTCAGTATTTCTGATGATATACTCTCAAATCATTGATTACGTACATATGATGCATATTGTACCTACTGTATGTATGAAAATATATATATATATATTTTTAATTCTTTATTTAAAGATGTGTCAGATACAATAAAGCGGTAACTTCACAGAACGATTAATGCAAACTTGCGAGGTATTATCAATACTCCGCATTGATACAGAAAACAACAAAGAAAGTACAGAAATACAAGACATCCCCAACCCCCCGGGGAGAAACCCCCCAGGCATATCCGGCCCGGAGCTAGCCCACCTCGGGGGGGACACCCCCTAATCGCCAGGGGGGTCCAACACATCATAAAGGGAAGATTAAAATTGGGTAAAAAGTGCTATCCTGAACACACCAAATTTTCAGTTATTTATTAAGGAAAGGTTAAAAGGGAAACAGAAGAAGAGAGAAAGGAAAAAGAGAAAGGGAAGGGAGAAAAAATAAAAGGGGGGGAGTGAAGGGGTCACCAACCAGAGGGGCGCACCCACAGCACCAGTCAGGCAGCAGAAGCCACCAAAAAGTAATTTCAACTAGGTATACTGGAGGAACTCATCTGAGAAGCGGAAGATGTCCCAGTGCATCCATCTAGACTTGTGTTCCTCAGACTTATCCTGCAACTCCACTGTCAACTCCTCCATCTGTCCTATGTCTTTCACTCTTGCGAATCACTGGGCCACCATTGGGGCAGTCTGCTGTTTCCACAAAGGCGGGATGCAAGCCTGTGCAGCATTAAGGAGATGCTTGAGAAGGGATTTATGGTATAGTTTCCTTGACAATGGGGTGAGGTTGAGCAGGACTGCCGCTGGGTCATCCTGCAGTGAAATGTCAGTGAGCTTATGAATGAGTTTAAGCACCGGTTGCCAGAAAGTGGCAAGTGTAGGACACTCCCAGAAAATATGGAGGATTGTACCTGAGTGGAGGCCACAACGCCAGCAACGGTCCGTCTGAGGCCCCATACACACCATAGAATCTATCCGCAGATAAATCCCATCAAATGGGTTTCTGCGGATAGATTCTATGGTGTGTACACTCCGTCGGATATTTATCCGCTGATAAATCTCCCCTGGGATGGATTTCCAGCAGATGGATATTTGCTGACATGCTCAACAAATCCATCTGCTGGAATCCATCCCAACGGATGGATCCGCTCGTCTGTACAGACTCACCGGATCCATCCGTCCAAAGGGATTCCCCGCACGCGTCGTAATGATTTGACGCATGCGTGGAATTCCTTATATGACAGCGTCGCGCCCGTCGCCGCGTCATAATCGCGGCGACGGCGCGACGCGTCATCGCCAGAGGATTTCCGCGCGGATTTCAATGCGATGGTGTGTACACGCCATCGCATAGAAATCTGCTGAAATCCTCGAGAGGATTTATCCGCGGATACGGTCCGCTGGACCGTATCCGCGGATAAATCCTCTCGTGTGTATGGGGCCTGAGGGGGAAATATTTTCGCTAAAGAAAATATTGTTTTTATAAATTGACAACATACTATTTAAAATTCTGAATATAAGCCAAGTGAATTATGTAATTTAGCTGTAACTAGTAATTATACTAAAGCTGTCACTAGTATAACAGAAAGTAAACTTTAAATATACTTCATTGGGGTAGTTTCATAAAAATAATAGAGACTGTTCACCTTGCAGAGTGAATGTTCTCTTAGCTAGCTGAATAGGATGAAACTGTGTTCACTTTAATTAACCAATTGTTCGAAAGCAATAATCCACTTTGTATGTCAAAGTGTTCATATACTTAAAAAAAAAATCAAAAATTAAGTGGTTCTAAAGGTTTTTACCTTCATGAATTCTACGCATGAACATAAAAAATCTTCAGCTCCCCCCCATCCCCTAATACCTGATCCCCATCTCAATCCAGTACTGTCCTGGGTCTCTCCCTCCTCATAGACTGAGACACAGCAGCAGGAGCCATTGGCCATTTTGTTTTATTCGATATTTATTCAATGTTGTTCACTTTGCACACAATAAATCTCTTATCTGTCACTTTTGCAATTTAGGGGGCAAAGGATTTATGTTCACAGTAAAAGACCTTCAGGCTGGAGTTGTCTGCTATCATCATGATGACAGTGATACAACCAAAGACTTTGTCACTTTCCGAATCTTTGATGGACGCCACAGTATTAGACACAAGTTCCCAATTAACATACTCCCTAAAGATGATAGCCCACCTTTCCTAATTACAAACACTGTCATTGAGCTTGCAGAAGGTCAGACTGTTCTCATACAAGGCTCAATGCTCTGTGCCTCCGATATGGACTCAAGTGATGATTACATACGTTACAATATAACCAAGAAATCAGCAGCTGGGAGCATTATGAAGAAACCAGGACAAAAGGCATTAGGTATGAGAATATTATTATTCATGACATTTATGCATATGATTAATCATATTATTTATGCAGAATTTAAAGCATAACTCAACTTTTGTTTCGAAAAAAATATTCCCCTCTGAGTGATCTATGTACATTGCAAGGATTATAACAAACTTTGTTGCAGATTCCTACCTTTTGTTATTCTGAAGAAATCCATGTGTGTTTGTCTGTGCCTCTGTTCTGAGTGGGTCTAATGGGAGTGGTTTCATAATTAACTGTCAGGTGTGCAGCTGCAGGGCACTAATGAGGAAATCTGCTAGGCCTGCATCCCTTTAGATGTGTTCCTATTGAAAGTATCTCTCAAAAACTGAAATTTTTGTTACAAGGGATGCCTGAAATCTGGCTTGTATCTTAGGTTGATTTCTGTGAAAATTGGTGAGCCAATCACACAAGCAGGAAATTCTTAGGTAGATTCAGAAAGAGTTAGGCCGGCTTATCAGTAGATAAGCCGACCTAACTCTGAATCTACGCCGGCGTTTGTTTAAGCGTATGCTCAAACAGAGATACGCTTAAACAAAGCTAAGATAGGCCGGCTTGCGCCGTTCTATCTTAGCTTGCAATGTTTCTGATGGCTGATAGATGGTGCTTCCATTGCGGCCGGCGTAGATTATGTAAATGAGGGGATACACCGATTCACGAATGTACGCCAGGCAGACGCCGTCGAATTACGTTGTTTCCGTAAGGGATAGGCCGCCTAAAGTTAGAGCTGTGCTCTAGTGGACTAGTAATGTTAAAGTATGGCCGCCGTTCCCGCCGCGAGGTTCGAATTTTTTACGTCGTTTGCGCAAGTCGTCCGCGAATCGGGAGTTACGTCGTTTACATCCACGTCGAAATCATTAGGCCCGTACGGCGTACTTAGCCGCAATGCGCACTGGGAAATGTAGTCGCCCGGCGCATGCGCAGTGTCAAAAAACGTCAAAAAACTTGAGGTCAAGCCTCATTTCCATACAACACGCCCCCCTCCAACCAATTTGAATTAGGCGCCCTTACGCCCGCTCGTTTGAGGCTACACCGCCGTAAATTAGCAGGTAAGTAGATTGTGAATCACTACTAGCCTAGTTAATTTACGGCGGTGTAGCCTAAACAGGCTAGGCTAGGCCGCCCTAAAGTTAGTCTCATCTCTTTGAATCTACCTATATGTTTCTGGGTAGCCATATTGCAATGTATTTTCAGAAAATTACATTGTCTGCAGTTTTAAAAGGAAAGGTGAAAGAAAAGGAATGATTAGTGTTGCAATTATATGCGCTATTATTTTTTCTTTATTTGCTATTTTTTTTCCCCCACAAAAGTGGAATTACTCTTTAAAGATAATGACCTAGTTTTATAACTTCTATACACTAAAGGGAAATATACAGAAATAAAACAGAAGTTTTAACTTTTTTTTATCACAAAAATGTCTGCAGTAAAGTCTTAAATGCACACTTCAATTTTTCTATTATATGAAATATAGAAATGTTTACATTAACCACTAGAGGGAGTTCTGTGCTCAACCTTAGACAACCTTTAACCTCCCTGCTTAACATCTATCGAAATAAGATTTAATACACACATGGAGTGCATTAATTGCAATCAGTTGACAGAATGATAGATTTGCAGTATTAAAAAGGAGCAGTAAAGCACACAATCACTGTGTACTACTGCAAATCAGAAAGCTGAACATGAAAATGGAATTAGCATATAAAGTCATTACCATGGGCAGACATAGAAAAATGTTTTTTTTTTTCAAATAACGATTTTTTTTATTTTCGTAAAAGGTCAATACAAAATATAGCAGCATTTCAAGTGCAAGATAGAGGAGGTAATACAAAAATTCCAGCTGAATGTACTTACACAGCGGCTTCATTCTTGGTTATACATTCAGTAACTTATAAAACAACTAGGTAACAAAGAGGAGAGGGGGAGAAGTGAGAGGGTGGAGTAGGAGAAGGAGATGGGGGGAAAGAAAGAGAGAGAAAAAAAAAGAAAAAGGGGGGAGGTGAGAGAGAAAAAGAAAGAGAGGGGGGGAGGCAGGGAGAAGGGGGGGAGCAGGCAGAAGTGTTGGGTGAGGTGATGTACCTTGGTGGTCTGTTGTCGGCTCACGGCGGGTCCTCCACCAAATGCCACCTCTCCCAGACCAGGTCATGGTCCTCCAGCCTATCCCGAATCCTAGCTGTCATTTTTTCCATAAGCTCTACATCCTTGACCCTAGCATAAAGGGCTTCTTGGGGTGGGGGCATTGGTTTCTTCCAATAGAGTGCTATCAGGCACCTCGCAGCTGTGATTATGTGTCTCAGGAGTTTCTTATAGGGTTTAGCTATGCGGGGTTGGGATAGGCCCAGTAGGAACAGCTTCGGGGAGAGGGGTATGGGTGCCTCCACGAGGCGGGTCAGGAGCTCTTGCACCCGGGTCCAAAACGGGACTATCAAGGGGCAGGTCCAGTAAATGTGGAATAATGTGCCCCTGGCCTGGTTGCACCGCCAGCATCGGTCAGAGGTGGAGGGATAAATCCTGTGGAGGACGTCCGGGGTCAGGTACCAAAAGAACAGCACTTTATACGTGTTTTCCTTATAGAGGGTGCATATCGAGCTCTTGGCCGCCTGCCTCCAGACCGCCCTCCACTCATCCTCTTCAAGCTCCCCTCCCAGCTCCCTCTCCCAACGGAGCATGTAGGTGTGTTTGCCTTTAGTTTGTAAGGGGTATTCATTTAGTATTTGATAGATGTCTGATATGAGGCCCCTTCGGGCTGTGCCCTCTAGTATGATACGCTCAAATGGGGTCGGTTTTGAGAAAAGAAGCCGGGGGGCTATCGTGTGGGCGTAGTGGCGGATCTGTAGGTAGCTGAAAAAAGCCTGTCGTGGGATGTCATGTTTGGCTTGGAGCTCAGTGAAGGAGTGCAGGGTGCGGGATCTGGGGTCTACTAGGTGACCAAAGTGAAACAGGTTACGCGAAGCCCAGGGCCATGACATCTGGTGGGTGAGACTCGTCGGTAGTTTTACAGTTATAAAGGAAGGAGGTCAGTAGGGAGCTATCAGACTTGAGTCGACAGTCTTGGGCTAGCTTCCTCCAGATACTTAGCAGCTGGCGCATGGAACCCAGCAATCGTCCGGGCTCCACCGTCGCGTTCGCGTTCCATAAGAGATTATTGGGGTGTATTGGGGCCAGCCAAATCTTTTCCACCTCCGTCCACCTGTTGTAGGACTTCTGGGGAAACCATGATGCCACCGCTCGGAGTTGTGAGGCCTGGTAATATTTGACCAGGTCTGGGAAGGCCAGACCTCCCTCGGTACGCGCGGCCGTCATGACCGAGCGTGGGATCCTGTGGCGCTTGTAGTTCCACACATACCGGAGGAGGTCCGCTTGTAGGGCGCGCAGATGGGCGCATGGGACCGGGACTGGCAGGGTCTGGAAAAGGTACAGCAGTTTTGGCAGGATCACCATCTTTATGGCTGCTATCCGGCCCAAAAGGGATATCTGGTGAGACTTCCATTTATGGATCAGCGCCCTTATTGAGCTGTATAGGGGGGGGGAAATTGGCCTGGTACAAGGATGCAAAGTTCGGGGTCAGATGGACACCCAGGTATTTCAGGGAGGTTCGCTCCCAGTGGTACGGGAAGACGGACTGTAAGTGCAAGGCCTCGGGTCCGGGCATGTTAATTGGCATGGCCATAGACTTGGACGTATTGGTTTTATAACCCGATAGGGCCCCGTAGCGTTCTAGTTCCCTTTGTAAGTTGGGTAAGGAGATGCGGGGACGCGTCAGTGTCAGAATGATGTCGTCGGCGAAGAGGGAAATTTTAAATTCCCTTCCCCTTACTGGGATACCCCGAATATCCGGGTTGCCGCGTATCGTTGCTGCTAGAGGTTCTATGCAAAGGGCGAAGAGGAGGGGGGACAGAGGGCACCCCTGGCGAGTGCCATTAGTAACGGGGAAGGTGGATGAGGTGGCAAAGGGAGTTTTCACCTGCGAGATCGGATTAGTATAGAGGTGTCGGACCGCCTGAAGGAAAGGTCCCCCAAAACCCATATGTCTTAACGTGGCGAGCATGAAGGGCCAGCCAAGGCGGTCAAACGCCTTTTCTGCATCTAGGCTCAGGAGTAAGGACTCCGAGCCCTCCCTGCCCGCCACGTCAATGAGGTCAATCACCTTTCTCGTGTTGTCTCCCGCTTGGCGGAGGGGGACAAAGCCCACCTGGTCTTTATGGACCAAGGAGGGTAAGACTGCGTTTAAGCGGAGGGAGAGGACCTTCGTGAAGATCTTAAGATCTGAGTTCAGCAGGGCTATTGGCCTGTAGCTGGCGCATACTGCGGGGTCCTTGTCTGGTTTAGGGATAAGGGTGATAAATGATCGCTGCATATCTTGTGGGATAGGGGTTCGGTGTAGAAAGGCGTTGAAGAGCTTCGTCATATGGGGGAGGAGTGTGGGGAGGAAGGTCTTGTAATATTCGTATGGGAACCCGTCTGGGCCCGGGGATTTGCGAGCGGGTAGGGCCTTAATGGCCACGGTCAGTTCCTCTCCTGTGATGGGAGCGTTTAGGGAGGCCAGGTCCTCATGCTTTAGCCGAGGGATGCCCGCCTGTGTCAGGTATCGTGTCATCCTATCTAACAGGTCGGGGGAGGGCGGGTTGTGGGGGATTTCTGGCTTGTTGTACAAGTCCGCGTAGAATGCTGCAAATGCGTCCGCAATACTTTGAGGGTGTGATACAATATTACCCGATCTGTCCTGGACCTGGTGCGGGGTGGAGGCGAGTGTGCGGTCTGTCAGTTTCCTCGCCAATAAGGCTTGCGCCTTGTTGCCCTTGTCATAATATACCTGTCGTAGGCGAACTAGGGCTTTCTCGACTCGACCCAGCGCCAGGTCCCGGAGTGTCGACCGTACCAGGGTGATACGTTTAAGGAGCATTAGGGAGGGTGAGGCCTGCAGGCGGGTTTCTAGGGTTCGGAGCTGCGTTTCCGCCTGCTCTTTAGCCGACTCAGCGTTCCGTTTTAGGGCCGAGGAGATGGCCATGCAGCGTCCTCTGATTACCGCTTTATGTGCGGCCCACAGAGTGGCAGTGGAGATGTCCTGTGTGTCATTTTCGCTAAAGTAGAGTTGGAGGGCAGAGTCTATTTCCATTTTAGAGGGGGCGTGCTTCAGGAGGAAATCGTTTAGACGCCAGTTATAGGGCCTACGGGTGGGGGCGTTCAGGTCAAGGGTCAAGGTAATGGGGGCGTGGTCGGACCAGGAGATGGGCAGGATCCGTGCTGTATCAGTAACGCGTAACGTGGTGTTGTTTAGTAGGAAATAGTCTATGCGCGAGTGCGTGTGGTGGGGGGATGAGTAAAATGTAAACTGGCGGTCCCCTGGGTGAAGCGCCCTCCATGCGTCAAACAGAGCATGTTTCCTCGTTAGCTGGCGGAAGAGCCTAGAGTCCCGCAAGGCCCTTGCCTGCGAGGCCCGAGGATCCACCACCAAGCGATCCCAGGTTGCCGAATGGGGTAGATTGAAGTCCCCTCCCACTACCAGTAGGTCGTGGGGGGATCTGGCCAGGCCTGCAAAAACCCGACCCAGAAATCTGTGCTGATGTGCGTTGGGGGCGTACAGAGTGCATAGAGTTACGTCCCGTGAGTGCCATGTTCCCCGCAGGATAATGAAGTGGCCTAGGGGGTCTATGTAGGAGTCTGTGCAGGTGAAGGGGGTGCCCTTTTTTACCAAAATTGCTACCCCTGCCCGTTTCCGTGAACTAAAGGCCTGATATATTAAGGGGAAGTATCTGGACGTGAACGCAAAGGAGTCGCCCTTAGAGAAGTGCGACTCCTGTACCATTACGATCTCCGCCCCTGACTGCCTAAATTCCCTAAGTGCCAGATGACGTTTCCTGTTGGAGTTAAGCCCGTGAACGTTCAGGGATAGTAACTTAGCCATACTGTGGGTGGAGTGACCGTGGTTTATACTTAACTGGAGTCAGGTGCGTTGCATTCGGTTCTGGGAGGGCGAGTGGAGGAGCCGCCGGGCCGACAGCCACCTGGACGCGCCGTCGGGTCCTGCCTGCGGGGGAGGGGAGAGAGAGGTTTCTGAAAAGAAAGAGAAAGATGAGAGCAAAAGACCAAAAAAAACACACATCAACATTCAACAACGGGGGCCCGAGTGGCCTAGGGGCCCTCGGGTCCCAACAGTTCCTTAAGGACCTTCCGACCAAAATGTCCAAAAATGTGGGTCGGGGGGGCAGGGGGGTGACGTGGAGAGATTCCACTAGGGGGATTGGGAAGGAAGGAACTCTCAGGCTATCAGCCATGGGGGGGGTCCGTAATCAGAAGGGCAGCCTCTACGGTGTCTCGTCCAAGACAGGCCCGATATATAGCGTTGAAGTAGGGCTGGGGCAACCGGGGGGTAAAGTAACAAAATAACAACAAAAATGAATCAAGAGGGCTTCATGTAGCTTTCTGGGCGGCTCTTGTGGCCAGGGCGGCTGTCTCAAGTGGGGCTGTGCCTGGGGGATTTTCGAGCAGGGTCTCGTCCCCTGGGGCGTCTGGGTGGGGGGACCTTCTGCCAGACCACTGGCGGGGGGGGTGGCGTGGCCACAAGGTCCCAGTCCGGCAACTGGGGGACGGGAATGTCCAGGGTTCTGCAGAAGGCGTCTAGGTCCTCCGGGTAACGTAATGTGGCAGAGGTCCCCTGATGGGTAGCGGACAGGCTAAAGGGGAAGCCCCATCGGTAGACGATGTCTCTGTCCTGTAAGGTACGGAGCAGGGGTTGTAGAAGCCGTCGTTTCTGCAGGGTGATCCAGGAGAGGTCCGGATAGAGCTGTAATGGGTTGTTGTGAAAGATTAGGTTGCGAATGGGACGCGCTTTACGCATTATAGCTTCCTTCATCGGGTAGGAGTTTACACGGCATATAACATCCCGCGGTTTGGAGGCAGGACCCTTTGGCTTAAGGGCTCGGTGGGCTCTATCCATCTCAATGGGCTTGTCAGCTGGTGCGCCCAGTATGTCGTTGAATAAATTCTGGAGGGTCAGCTGGAGGTCCTCCGCCCCGTCCACTTCGGGGAGAACGCGTATGCGAATGTTGTTGCGGCGCCCCCTATTGTCCAGGTCTTCCATGTGCCGCTGCATATCTCTGAGCATAAGGTGATGATCTGACGCCTGAGTTTGGGTGCGGTGAACCGCCAGTTTAGTCTCTTGTATCTCCTCCTCCGCCATCTCCACTCTGTCAGCTAAGTGTTTGAGGCCTGTGTGTAGGGCCTGTATTTCAGTGCGGCACGTCGCCTTAACATCTTCAATCAATTGTTTAAAATCCTCTTTCGTGGGGAAGGCCTGCATATAGGACTGCCATGGCGGGGGAGGATATTGGGGAGCTCCTCTGGCGGCAGTCGGGTTATAAAGTGGATCGGTGGGGGGCGGTCGGTGGCTGGAGACCGGTTCTGCATGCCCTCTGGCCTCTAGGGGGGGGGGGTTGATGGGATGAGTCCCATGGTGCGGACCAGGCCTCAGCCTGATCCCCCAGTGAGGTGGGGGCCCTTCCATGCCACGGGGTGCTATTGCTGGCCATGGATGCGTATGAGGGGGGAGAGATCCCTCTCCGATCTCCGGCCTCGGGATGGATAGCCTGATGGATCTGTCCCCTGGCTGCAGGGGAGGCATGCTGGGGCCTAGCACTGGCTGAGACACTGCCCTGCTCTGGGGAGCTCATGGAGGCCTGGGAGTTGGTGGGGGCTTGGAGAGCCGGAAAGTCCTCCCCGGTGAACGTGGGAGAGGGGGAAAACTGGGCCCCGTTTTGAGAGACCTGATCCGGGGCGGTGCGGAGCAGACGGGGGAAGGCCCCTGTACATTGAGTGTCCCGGTCTCGGGGGTCGGGGGTGGTTGCGGCCTGTGCCGCATGGTCCGCGGCAGGGGGGTAGGGGTGCGGGGATCCACTCACCCGTAGCTGGGAGCCATCCGGGCTCTCGGAGAAGGCCGAGGTCCGCGATCGGGTCGGGGATGGCTCTGGATGGCAGGTCTGAGGCGAGCGAGGGGGAGATGTCCCTGTGCTGAGCGGGGCCGCGTCCGGCGCCATCTTGTCCCCTTCACCCGGCGGCATGTCGGGTGGCTTAAAGTATCGCTCGAAGGTCGTGGAGGAGCCTGGCGGGGGTTGGGATGATCCCCGTGCCTTTGTGGATCTGGTGGTCCGCGATCCGCCCATGGATGGCTGCAAAATCCCCTGGTTTTTTGCCTAATTGCTGCGGGCTGGAGAGGAGCTCTCAAGGGATGCTTCCTTCCAGGCTGGCTTCCGGTCACGCCCCAGAAAAATGTTTTTAAAGCAATGATAACAATTTTTGCAGCAACCTGATGATTTTTTAGAGAGCTACTTGCATTGTAAAACAGTCCTGGCATTGTTAATGTTCAGGTATAAAGTAGGAAATGTATGTTTAAGCTTATGGCAGTCTTTGTCTGAGATTAATGATGAACTGTTGTAGCACTTTAACTTTTATTCTATATTTCCTCCTGTTAAAGCGTATCCTGTTACAACTTTCCTGCAAAGAGACTTGTTTAATGGTTTCATATATTACAAGCATCACGGAGAGGAAATCTTTGAAGATTCTTTTGACTTTATTATGTGTGACAGCCATACGCCCCCTAACCTCTCTGGTCCTCAGGTATGGAAGGAATGCTCCATCAAGTGTTCAGCAAATGCAGCTAACTGATAAATATCTGTCCTCTCTCAAAGCTCTTATTCTACTGAAAATGTAACATCTTGTGAAAGTCTTATTATTCTTCAAGCTGATCTTGTCTTGAATACTTTCTAACAGTAATTTTAACATGTTTCTATAGGAATTCACTATCAGGATTTCTCTGCATTTTAATTGAAACCATTATACCCAGGAGGGGTTTATAAATTAGACCGTCCCCTAGTAATGGTAAAATGTATGCCTATTTAAAAGCATAACAGCTTAAGGTATTTCTTTCAAATATATAGATTTTTGGTCAGACGTTGATTTTCTATGGAGCAACTGACTATTTTATTTTTTTATTTTTACACTTTTGGGGTAGATTTACTAAAGGCAAATTGGCTTACTTTGCAAGGGAAGTTGCACTTTGCAAGGAAGTTTTCTTCAGAGCTGATGCCGCGTACACACGATCATTTTTTGGCATGAAAAAAACGTCGCTTTTCAAAAACGTCATTTAAAATGATCGTGTGTGGGGTTCACATCATTTTTCAGGTTCTGAAAAACGAAAAAAAAAAAATTGGGGTTGTAAAAAATGATCGTGTGTGGGCTAAAACGACGTAAAAAACCTGTGCATGCTCAGAAGCAAGTTATGAGAGGGGAGCGCTCGTTCTGGTAAAACTACCGTTCATAATGGAGTAAGCACATTCATCACGCTGTAACAGACAAAAAAGCGCGAATCGTCTTTTACTAACACAAAATCAGCTAAAGCAGCCCAAAGGCGAATGGAACTTTCCCTTTATAGTGCCGTCTTACGTGTTGTACATCACCGCGCTTTGCTAGATAATTTTTTAAAAACGATGGTGTGTGGGCAACGTCGTTTTAATGATGAAGTTGGAAAAACTTCGTTTTTTAAACATGCTAAAAAACAACGTTTTTTTTTTCATGCTGAAAAATGATCGTGTGTACACGGCATTAGTCAACCAGTTTCTGCCCGCCCACCGTCAAATGACATAGGGACAGCTCTCGTTCTGGGTGGACCACAAGGGTCGCTCTCGCTTGCCCGCGGGGGCACGCAGCTAGGACACAGAGCCATTCTGATCTCTGCAAAGAGCTACTTCTGTGGCTCTTTGACCATGTGATCAGCTGTGTCCAATCACAGCTGGTTACATGTAAATGCGGAAGTGCCATAAATTGGCTCTCCTCCCCTCACACTGACAGAGTGTTTGGCGAGGAGAGCTGATCAGCGGCATCTCCTCGCAGGGGAGGACAGGGAAGGTAATCAGGGCCCTGATTACAGTAAAGCTGCAGCAGTGCCACCAGTCAGTGCCCATGAGTGCCATCAATCAGTGCCCATGATTCTCCTCAATCAGTGCCCATGAGTGCCACCAATCAGTGCCATGCGTGCCCATCAGTGACACAAATCAGTGCCCATCAGTGATACAAATCAATGCCCATTACTGGTGCCAATCAGTGACAAAGTGAAATTTCACCACTTTTACTAAGCTCTGGGGAAAATCCCATTGCAGAGTGAACAGCCTATTTGCTTTTAGTAAACCAGTCTTGAACTAGGCAAGCACCTCAAAAGGGGATGTTGGCAATTGTTCACCATCTGAGTGTTCAAGGTGTTGCGGCACAGAAGATTTTTCGTGTCTTGGAGCAGATTGGAGCACTGTATTCTCTCAAAGGCATTTTGTAGTTAAAGCGGATGTGCCACTAAAAAAATATATTAAAAGCCAGCAGCTACAAATACTGCAGCTGCTGACTTTTAATATAAGGACACTTACCTGTCCTGGAGTCCAGCGCCGATCGCAGCAGATGACGAGCGATCGCTCGTCACCCTGCTGCTCCCCCCTCCATCCACGGTGAGGGAACCAGGAAGTGAAGCGCTCCGGCTTCACTGCCCGGTTCCCTACGGCGCATGCGCGAGTCGCGCTGCGCCCGCCGATTGGCTCCCGCTGTGTGCTGGGAGCCGAGTGTTCCCAGCATACAACGGGGGACGGACGGGAAGCAAGGGAAAAACCCGTCTTTTGCCCGTATCGTAGGGCCGGAAGTGGGTGCAGATACCTGTCTGTAGACAGGTATCTGCACCCCCCTCCCCCCTGAAAGGTGTCAAATGTGACACCGGAGGGGGGGGAGGGTGCCGATCAGCGCGACTCCACTTTAGAGTGGAGATCCGCTTTAAGTCTGGTTTTTCTTCCATTGTGCCCCATTGCATAGGTTTCATAACTTCTTATTCCACTGACACAAAAGGACGTAAGTGAAAATCGTTTTAAAGTTAGGGGAAATCCTATCTTGACAGATGTATTTATTAAATTATTTTCCTTCTATTCTTGTTTCAGTGGGAACTGTCAAACAAATATGACTTAATAAAATAATGGCTTGCTCAGATTATATTGCAACCCAAAGCCTGTTTGTTTTTTGTAGGCAAGCTATTTGCAAACCACGAACAATACTTTGACAAATGTAGTGATCATAATGAGTGATTTGTTAAGAAAAATTGAAATCACTTTGTTACTTTTTCTGATTGTAGACTGTGATTATACATATAATACCGGTGGATGACCAACTTCCCAAGGAAGTTCCGAAAACAGTTCGCAATTTGCTTCTTAAAGAAACAGAAATTGCTTACATTACAAAGAAACAGCTACATTTCATAGACACTGAGTCTCCAGAAAGAGAACTTATTTACACCGTGACTACTCCACCATGCCGATCATCAGCATCCAGGTAACAATTGTGCTTTCCTAAATTCCAATTTTCTCATACATTCCACCAATGTACAGAGCAAGGCTGAAACCACTACATTATAAGCCCCCAGACTTGTTTACCTGATTTATGGAGAAATGCATTTAAATTGCCTTGCAACAGGGGACAACTTGCATGGCCTACAAAAAAAAAACATTAAAGTGGAAGCATCCAATTTGAGATTGCTCAACAATACGTCAAATAGGACTCAATAGACTGGTAATGCTTTATGAGTTCCAGAATGCCAGGTCAAGATGTGTTTCCTTATCATTTGCAGTTTCCGCAGTTAGCAGATTTTTCTGTGCAGTAGTAACAATCACTAGCTTTAGAGGGGATCTATTATACCTGAGATGCCTCTTATGGGATTTGCTAGTTTGTAACCCTTGTTTTGTTGTATACTGCTGTCAGGGAAGAGAACACAGTTATACTTTATTTAAATCTATATCTGAAAAAAAAAAGGGGGACGGAAGCATCTGTCCTCTATAAATTGAGACCTATTGAGTAAGCTATTCTGAAGGTGGACAACACAGTTGGAGCATATTTCATGTGAAGTTCAGAACATATGCAGTATTGTAGATAATTTACCTGTTTAAACATATTGGATTCATTTCTAATGACATATTTGTGTTTTACCACTGGTTGTGTATGTGGTTGTAATATTATTACTTTTTTTTTTTAAATGGTGTTGATTTATTGGCTAGCATGTTTGTAGAGGATATATTATATTATATATGGTATATATGGTTTGCTGATACCAAACATTTTCTGCTCTAATTTCTATGCACAGTGGTCTAGAAGCTGGAAAGATTATTTTAGTGGAAACAGTTCCCATGTTTGTAAAGGATCACACTGCTAGCATGGTACTGACATTTACCCAGGTAAGAACTGAAGTTATACAACCCTAGGTTGATGTGGATTATCATATCAACAATAAACCAAAAATTTGTAATGCCTTTATTTATTTATCCATTTGCAGAATTATAGGATACAATTGAATTATACAGGTTGAAAAAACATTTTTGATAAACATCTTGCTTAGTATCATTCATTAATTTATGTTTTTATTGACACCTTTATATTTTTTCATTACATAAAGTTTTAAAACATTACTGACATCAAGAAAAAAAAATCACCACTTTTGCTTCAGGATAATCTCCAACCTATCCTTTTGCCTGTGTGACATCTGTTGTCACTAAATAAACATCATAGGACACAGTTTAAGTTTCATGCCTCGTACACATGACCGGTTTTCTCGGCAGGAAAAAAAACAATGCTCTCAAGCCTGCCTTGCATGCACACGTTCAGGCCAAATACCGCCTGTCCAAAGCACGATGAGGTACACCACGTACGACGGGACTATAAAGGGGAAGTTCCATTCAGATGGTGCCTCCCTTTGGGCTGTTTTTTGCTGATCCTCGTGTTAGTAAAAGTTTGGTGAGACACGATTCACGCTTTTCAGTCTTTGTGCTTTTCAGTCTGTTACAGCGTGACGAATGTGCTATCTCCATTCCGAAAGCTAGTTTTTCCAGAATGAGCGCTCCCGTCTCATAACTTGCTTCTGAGCATGCACGTTTTTTTCCCCTCGGAAGAGCATACACATGGCCGCGGTTTACGGCCAAAAGCTCTCATGGCAGTTTTCCTGTCAGGAAAACCGGTCGCGTGTACGAGGCATCAAAGTTTAATCATTTCCCCCTACCAACTGTGTTCTTTAACATTAATAATGCCCCCTTTATAAAAGCCAGTCCTTATCTCCCATATTTCATGTATACGTTTATTGTAGCAGTATTGATGTTCAAGTAATCCTTTGTGATTTTATATGTAAAAAAAGCTAATTTTATAGTTGTATAAGGCATGACGAGCTTTATACTAAAATTATGAATTTGCTTCAGTTAGCTGAACTACCCCATTATACTTTTAGTATACACCGTGGTTTACATATAACTGGTGGAGAATACATGCCCTACAGTAACACTTTAGACTCCTACATCCTACTGTAGAACCAACCTTAGGAGGCCCTGTCCCCAACAACTTCAAACCTGCAATGACTACTACAACAACTTTAGCTCCTCACTCTTACTATCCTTCAAATCATCTCAAAAGCAGCCCCCAAACAACTGTTTAGAGCACACACACAAATACAAATTTTTCACACCTCTCTCTTCAAAGTTCAACTCCTTCCAAGACAACTCCTAATTTTTCCCATATTCGGTAACCATACACAGTGTCACTCTCTGTCGCCAAGTTATACTTACTGTATGTAGCCCTCTTTTTTTAGGGGGAGGGGCTATGTGAAATGGCCCTCCCTATAGAGGATATTGTGCTAAATCTGTAGGTAAATAGGAGAACTAGAACCTTTTCTAAGCGGAAAAGTGGGTTTGATGATGAAGTTGGCAGTGCCTCCACCCAGGACAGGGCCTCTGTGAACAGAGGGTATTCCCTTCCTGTGAAATCAATCAGTAATCTAAGCAGGAGCAGAGAAACCACTGTAACATTAACTATAACTATATAGATGCACACGGGTATGGAAATAGTACAAGCTTTATATAAGAAAAGATTAATAACAGTATATACATCCAATGTACAAACAGGCATTATTAACAAAGGACCTGATAGGTGGCCTGGTGGAATTGTGCACATATACCCGTGTACTGTTGTATATAATGGGCCAGATTCACAAAGAGATACGACGGTGTATCCACAGATACACCATCGTATCTCAGACGTAAACTGGTCCTATCTATGCGCCTGATTCATAGAATCAGATACGCATAGATAGGGCTAGATCCGACAGTGTTACACTGTGTTACACTGTCGGATCTTTTTTTAAATTTAAAAATGGCGCCGGGGGCGTTCCCGCTGATTTACGATAAATAATATGTAAATGAGCGAGATACGCAAATTCACGAACGTACGCGGACCCGTCGCAGTGTTCTTACGTCGTTTCCGTAGCGTTTTTCCGTCGTATACTTACCCCTTCTTTTATCAGGCGCAGCCAATGTTAAGTATAGCCGGCGTTCCCGCATCGAATTTGAAATTTCCTACGTCGTTTGCGTACGCCGATTCACGAACACGCGCGTCGCAAGTCCCGCTCACGTCGCAACCACTGACGTCCTAGTGACGTCAGTGGGAGCAATGCACGCCGGGAAATTCCCCGGACGACGAATGCGCATTTAAATCGGCGCGGGAACGCGCCTGATTTAAATATGACACTCCCCTAGCCGCGGAATTTGAATTCCGCTGGGGGATTTA
Organism: Rana temporaria; assembly: GCF_905171775.1. Classification (NCBI taxonomy): domain Eukaryota; kingdom Metazoa; phylum Chordata; class Amphibia; order Anura; family Ranidae; genus Rana; species Rana temporaria. Next base: position 303,754,776 of record NC_053489.1, on the reverse strand, counting down.
GGATCCGCCGTCGCAAGTTTGGAGGTAAGTGGTTTGTGAATTAGCCACTTGCCTCCTAAACTTGCGGGAGCGGATCTTAATTCACGTAGATCGAGCGGATCTATAGATCCGCTGAGCTACGTGAATCTGGCCCAAGGTTATTATTAAAGATACCCCCAGATGAATGTTGCAGCAAACATCAGTTGCAGGGACCCCTGAGAATGATCGCAATGTTGTATCCATCTTTTTGTCAAAAACCTGAAGACAAGATCAGTGGTAATGGGAAGATTCTCCAAAGGTTGTCCAACCAGCTTGTAACACAACTTCTCCCATGCAGAAACTGTGGTGTGGCACTCAGGCCCGGATTTCCCACAAGGCCACTGAGGCCAGGCCTTGGGGCGGCAGGGCGCCAAGGGGCGGCAGTGGCATGGATTCCCCTGACGCCCATAACGCATTGCGGAACCTGGCCTTGGGGTGGCAGGGAGAGCAAATCCGGCCCTGGTGGCACTGGAAGTCAGAGTCAGCTTATCTACTCAGTCTCGTAGTCCCTAGCAGTCATGCAACCGCACCTCTGATTACGGGAAGTGTCTGTCAGATACCTAACCTGGCTCTAGCCTATGCTGGTTATTGAGCCCTAAGTTAAAACTAGCTGTAAAATCCCAGACCAGAAGGGACAGGGCTAACTAAAATAACAAGAGCTGCAAAAAAACTCTATTGCAATAAATAGGTTTGCCTACTAATATACCGGAAGGTGACCACTACCCACACATACAGTAGCACAGACCTAACTATCTGGCACTGTGCATGTGTGTTAATAACAAGGACAAAGATACATCCATCACAAGGATTTGGATCAGGGCTGGCTTAATGCATGGGCACACCTGGGCACTGCCCAGGGGCCCTAGGTGTATGGGGCCCCCAGGATAACATTGCATTACATCATACTTGCCAACTGTCCCGGATTTGCTGGGACAGTCACGATTTTTACTAAGCTGTCCCGGGATGGCTGGGATTTTATTATATGTTTAATTCTATCACTTTGCCCAGGTGCCCATGATGCTAATAAGACAGTCCTGATTTAGATACACATTTAACCTGCCTAGCGGTATTCCCGAGTGTGGCTCTGTGAGATTTTTGTGCTACTATCGGTAACCCCGAGCCACACTCGGGATTGCCTCGCTGGATGCTGGAAAAGGTTACTTACCTTTTCCCTGGGATCCAGCGATGTATTTCCGCAGTGCATGGCGGCCCGATGTTCCGCCCAATGCACTGTGTTCCTCTGATTCCCTTCCCTGCGACGTTACGACGCACGGGGGCGGACAACGGCGCCAAATTCAAAAAAGTACATAAACACAATACATACAGTATACTGTATTCTTACAGATTACAGTACTGTATGTAAAAAAATACACACCCCCTTTGTCCCTAGTGGTCAGCCCAGTGTCCTGCATGTACTTTTGTATAATAAAAACGGTTCTTTCTGCCTGAAAACTGTAGATTGTCCATAGCAACCAAAAACTGTCCCTTTATGTCAAAAGTGGTTTTAGACCAGCTAGAAAACAGCGATAATAAATTATAATCATTTGCAGAATTGAGTGATAGCGATTTGTGGAGAAATTCGTCATAAAAAAATAAAAGTAATGACAGCGACAATTCTGCAACTGAGCAAATTTCAGTGTTTTTGATTTGATTACATTATTGAATAATTTTTATTATAATTATATTATTATTTTGTATAATTATTTATAGTTATTTATTATATTATAATTTATGATTTTGTTTTTCAAACTTTATCATACCCGAGATGTCTACTAGACTCTTGTTTGGACAAATTTAAGTGAGTTATTCCTAAGAATTACAGGCCTACAATGAAAAACGCCAAATTTCCTTGCAAAATAATGGTACCGCTTTCAGCACCTAAAATCTGAACTAATCATACCGCCAGGGAGGTTAAGAAGCTTTGGGCAACTGTAATTAATCTATTAGAACATAGGAATACTTGCCTAATAATCTCTGCTTCTGATCTGGGTGAAATACAAAAGCACCTGTTTGTATAAGGTCATGTGGCTCGGTTCTCTTTGTCTACTTCCTGGAAACTCCCCTTTTTATAGCATCACAGTCCTCCAATCAGAGTTTCTGACCTAACAGGGAAAGAAAGTACCTGACTGTAACCAACTAACTCTGTGTTAATTATTAAGAACATTTTATTTCCATAACACACAGTAGAGTGCAGCAGATTCCTACACATCAGCTAGGCTGTGTGTGTATTTGTTTACCTCATAACCTTAAAATTCACTTCACACAGGACTGCACACGTTAGAGTTAACAGTGATAGTGAACTATTCCTAAATACATGTTTTTGTGTACCTAGTAAGTTAACTAATATCAAACAAGGTGTTAGATGTATAGCAGCAGCACCTAAGGTTTTCTTACCCAATTGATATCATGCAGTTTACTTTTGGGTAAGAAAAGATGTAATTCCTTTTGGTAAGAAAAACAAAAGTTCCTCATCCTTATCTTTATTTAGGCAAGGAAAGAAAGAAAAAGGTACGTGGCCTAGTGCATTATCCTTGGTAAAAAGTTTTATTAAAAAGCAGAAGTAAGTGGAATACTCACATTTGGTATCTGGAATCATTCACATCACATCATTCCTCTAAAAGGTCATAAAACAGTACCCATATCTCATGGTATAGTAACTTGGAGTAATCGGCTGACATGTTTTGAGGATTTTTCCTCTTCCTCAGAGCCTTATGGAACCGAGTCTGGTCTGCATATTTATATGTAGTGGACTGGATGGATGGTATAGCCTTGAGGGATAGTCCTCCTTCGCTGATGGAATAGTCTTCACTACAATAACTACACACAAATTAAACTTGTTCAGAGATGTCTGTTGTTAGTTATGTGAATATTGGTTAAGCTTAAATTTATTTATGATTATTTTCATTTAACCTGTATTTGCAGCATGCAGTGAGTCACATGAAAGTTGCATACATGCCACCAATTGAGGATATAGGTCCTAATGCTGTACATATCCAGTTTGTATTATCAGTCAGTAACCATCACGGGACAGTGCATGGCATCTGCTTCAATATTACCATACTTCCAGTAGACAACCAGCCTCCTCAGGTAATTGCTATAGTGTTGCTTTGTAATAATAATAAGGTTCCATGCACACTGGAAGCTAAAAAAAAGCTTTAAAAAACGCTAGTAGCTTTGCAGGGAGCCTTTCAACGTTTTTAGCGTTTTTGCAATAGCGTTTATTAGCGTTTCTTCAGCTTTTTTTTTTTCAATGGATAAAAAAAGCTAAAAACTGCCGGCGAGCTGCATTTTTGAGCATTTATTAGCGTTTATCTGCATTTTGCGTTCTTTTGAGTTTTTTCCCACCGAAAAACATCACTTTAAACGCAAATTTCTGGCGTTCAGAAAAAAGCCCATAAACTCCACTGCTCATAACAAACGTCCATGTGTGCATGGATACATAGGCTAACATAGAGTGCAGTTTATGGGCTTTTAAAAAAAAGCCAAAATGCCAATAAACTGCAGTTTATCAGCTTCAGTGTGCATGGAGCCTTAGGCCCCATACACACGAGAGAATTTATCCGCAGATACGGTCCAGCGGACCGTATCCGCGGATAAATCCTCTCGAGGATTTCAGCAGATTTCTATGCGATGGCGTGTACACACCATCGCATTGAAATCCGCGCTGAAATCCTCTGGCGATGACGTGTCGCGCCGTCGCCGCTATTATGACGCGGCGACGGGCGCGACGCTGTCATATAAGGAATTCCACGCATGCGTCAAATCATTACGACGCGTGCGGAGAATCCCTTTGGACGGATGGATCCGGTGAGTCTGTACAGACGAGCGGATCCATCCGTGGGATCCGATTCCAGCAGATAGATATTCTGTGCATGTCGACAAATATTTATCTGCTGGAATTCGGAAATATCCGCGGATAAATATCCGCCGGAGTGTACACACCATAGAATCTATCCGCAGAAACCCATTCGATGGGATCTATCTGCGGATAGATTCTATCGTGTGTACGGGGCCTTACTGTTATTCTCAATCATTACCACATGTTGTTTTTTCTTTTTATTGTATTGCTTCTCTGTGGTCTAATGTCTTCGAGGTGAAACATTTCCTCGATATAGATAGTAACAATGGTTTAGATGCAAGATCTCCGGGATCTATATCATGTCGTCTTACAGGATCATTACACTTCAGAATGTAAAATACACTCAAATTTGTTTTATTGCCACTTAAAGGGAGGATTCAAAGGAAAGCCACATTTTGTAGCTAGTGCAAGGATAAAAGTATTTTAGCCCATGGGTTTGCAACTAATATGAATTTAGGAATGTTACAACTGTACAAGCTAGAATTCAATTAATTCTCTTGAGTGTTGCACTTCTTGTAGTATTTCTCAAATTACTGAGTGAAATGTTCAATATATACAGATATACTGTGTGTGTGTGTGTATATATATATATATATATATATATATATATATATATATATATATATATATGGGTTGATTTACTAAAGGCAAATCCGCTTTTCACTACAAGTGCACTGCAACTTTTCAAAGGGGCACATAGAAAGCTACACGCGAGCAGGAGTGCCAGTTTAAAGATTTTAAAGTAGATGTGTCCCTAACGGAATGGCATTTAGTTTGCTAAAGCAATTGTTTTCTCCTTTTTTTGGGACAGGAAGTGATGGGAAATCTCCCTACATGAACGCAGGCAACAAAAAATAAACTGACTGACTGATTTAACACTTTCATACTCTATTGAAAGCCCCAAAAAATAATCTAGTTATACCGAAAATTCAGTTTAACTGCTTGCCGACCAGCCGCGAGAGCACGTAGCTATACGTCGGCTCTCGCGCAGGCCACTAGGGTCGCCCCCGCTCGCCCCGACTCCCGTGCGAGTGCCCAGCGGGCGCGATCGCAATGTATGAACAGAAGATAAGTCATTTCCCCTAGTGAGGCCACCCCCCTACAGTTAGAACACACCCAGGGAACATACTTAACCCCTTCCCCGCACCTAGTGTTAACCCCTTCACTGCCAGTGGCATTTTTATAGTAGTCCAATGCATTTTTATAGCACTGATCTGCTATAAAAATGCCAATGGTCCCAAAAATGTGTCAAAAGTAACGCTGATCGCCGCCATTACTAGTAAAAAAAAAATATTAATAAAAATGCCATAAAAATACCCCCTATTTTGTAAACGCTATAACTTTTGCCCAAACCAATCAATAAACGCTTATTGCGATTTTTTTTACGAAAAATATGTAGAAGAATACGTATCGGCCTAAACTGAGGAAAAAAAAAGTTTTTTTTTATATATTTTTGGGGGATATTTATTATAACAAAAAGTAAAAAATATTATTTTTTTTCAAAATTGTCGCTCTATTTTTGTTTATAGCGCAAAAAATAAAAACCGCAGAGGTGATCAAATACCACCAAAAGAAAGCTCTATTTGTGGGGAAAGGACACCAATTTTGTTTGGGAGCCACGCTGCACGACCGCGAAGCAGAACCAAAACCCAAAGTACACTAATCCATAAGACATGAAACTAATAACCCATAACCCTTGAACCTACCCCACCAGCTCCTGACCGTAAAGTTTGACTGTGAGCTCTCATTGGAGTAGTGGACACTGTGCCTGGAGCAATAAATGAGCACAAAGAAGGCACACCAGCTGTACTCATACATGTGTCAGCTTTGCGTTAAAGGCTACCTAGTGCTGACACATTTATGCATATGGTTGGTATTAGGGGTTACATTTATAGACATGAAAGCTTAGACAAATACTACACAAACTACTGGAATATTTAAAACATTTTAACTTTTCTAAATATACCCTTTATTATTTATCCACTTTAAATATTATGTATTTTCTGCTAAAACATTATAATCAAGAACATTTATTGCTTAGGTATTTACATTTGACATGAGTGTGGAGGAAGGTGGCTCTCAGCAGCTGACAATGGATTATATCCGCATGATTGACAAGGACACAGCACAGGATCATCTTGGTGTTATTCTGCAGAAAGCACCTTTACATGGCATGGTTCAGCTGGATGGAAGAGCTGTGAATGAAGGAGAACAATTCAGCTACCAAGACCTGAGCATGCTAAAAGTTAGGTTAGAATTGCTAAACTATATGTGTTTTTTTTTTTTTGGATAATATTTAAAAATATTTTTTAGCTACACAAAACCTTCATGAATAAAGCAATGTAAAACAATTTACCAGTAGTGTAGCAACATCTGTAGCAGAACTAACAATTGTTGGTGACACCATGGTCCTGGCGGGCTCAGCTCAATATAAAAAATGAAGAGTTGCTATGTTATAAAGAACATTTAGGAATGCAAATTATGCCTAAGCATTAGCCTGAACATGTATCTTTTGCCAAGAATTCCTCCCGAAAAATAGAAGTGTATGTCTTGGTATGTGAGGGTGCCTAGGCACTCTTGCACATGCAGGCTCATAGCTGTATATCTTTCCAGTGTGAGATTAAGACACGGATTCCTCTCATTGTTGGTTTCAGATTGGGAGTAATACATTGTGATGGCATTACTGTACTGTCAATCATTCTCCTTAATAGAGGTTATGGTATAAAGATTCCAGGTAGTAAATTGTATAAGATACAGTATGTGTATGTCAGGTAGATGTTACTACCAAGGGGAAGGTGTCATTGATCCCTCATGTACATGATGGACCTGAGTAGTTTAACTATGACTTCTTGGTTTTCTAAAAATGATTTTAACTGTAGGAATGCTGAGCACTTGGGGATAGCTACTTTATTAGACAAAATTACTTCAGAAAGCACTGAGTTATCTAGTATCTGATTTTCTCTACTTTTGAGCAACTATTTTTGGTCTAATCATGTCTAAGCAATGCTGATTAAACAGGATTTTACTCAAGCATAGTAATACGTATAGGAAAACATTAGTAATTTCGTAAATCCTTATATTTTTTTATATATTACAAATATATTTATTTGTATAAAATCTTTAGATAAACAGGCATTGTAAGTGCCGGTTCACAATACAGCGACTTTGGATCCGACTTGTGTAGCCCCAAGTGGCGCGACATGAGAAATTCCATTGAAGTGAATGTGAGCCGTCTTAATGTACACTACTGAAGTCGCTCTGACTTCAGAAAAGGTTCCTGTACTACTTCAAAGCTAGGGATGAGCCGAACACCCCCCCCCCCGTTCGGTTCGCACCAGAACCTGCAAACAGACCAAAAGTTTGTGTGAACTTTTGAAACCCGTTAAAGTCTATGGGACTCGAACGTTTGAAATCTAAAGTGCTAATTTTAAAGGATAATATGCAAGTTATTGTCTTAAAAAGTGTATGGGGACCCGGGTCCTGCCCCAGGGGACATGTATCAATGCAAAAAAGTTTTAAACTGCAGTTTTTTTTGGGAGTAGTGATTTAAAGTGAAACAATAAAATTAAAATATTCCTTTAAATTTCGTACCTGGGGGGTGTATAGTATGCCTGTAAAGTAGTACTCATTTCCTGCGCTTAGAACTGTCCCTGCATAAAATGTAATTTCTGAAGGTAAAAAGTCATTTAATATCACTCGTGGCTAAAATAAATACAGAGAAAAGTCATTCATTAAAAAAAATGTGTGGGGGTCCCCCCAAATTCAATTGCCAGGCCCTTCAGGTCTGGTATGGATATTAAGGGGAACCCCACGTCAACTAAAAAAAAAATGATGTGGGGTTCCCCCCAAATATCCATTCCAGACTCCTCAGGTCTGGTATGGATTTTAAGGGGAACTCCACCCCAAATGTAAAAAAAAATGGCGTGGAGTTCCCCCCAAAAATCCACACCAGACCCTTTATCCGAGCACGCAACCTGGCAGGCCGCAGGGAAAGAGGGGGGATGAGAGAGCGCCCCCACTCCTGAACTGTACCAGGCCACATGCCCTTAACATTGGGAGGATGCTTTGGGGGTCTGTGGCCCCCTCAAAGCACCATGTCCCCATGTTGATGGGGACAAGGGCCTCATCCCCACAACCCTTGCCTGGTGGTTGTGGGGGTCTGCGGGCGGGGGCATTATCGGAATTTGTAAGACCCCTTTAACAAAGGGGACCCCCAGATCCCGCCCCCCTATGTGAATTGGTAATGGGGTACATTGTACCTCTACCATTTAGCAAAGAAAGTGTAACAATTGTAAAAAAAAAACACAGACACCGTTGGGAAAGTCCTTTATTAAAAATAAAAAAAATAAAAATAAAAAAACAAGATTCCAGAGGTGGTAATCCACTCTCGGTCTCCGCTCCAACGCTGTCGGTATCCTGCGATGGGTGATCTCCTCTCCGGGGTCCAGCGATAAGAAGATCTTCTCTTCACCCAGGTCCAGGATCCAGCGATGAGATGTCCATCTAGCGCAGCGCATCACCTGTCTCCACCAGAGACAGCCCAGGGATAACGTGGCTTCAGCCAGTGACAGCTCTTATGTACCTGCGTTACATCAGAGTGGGGCGGGGTCACTCGCACATCACTGGGAAAGCCTGGGCTTTCCCTTGCATCAGAGGGGGACGGGGTCACGTGACGGGTGTCCCCGCCCTCACCTACAAACGAGCTGTCACTGGCTGAAGCTGTGTCATTTCCGGGCTGTCTCCGGTGGAGACAGGTGATGCGTGTGCTGGATGGACATCTCATCGATGGATCCTGGACCTGGATGAAGAGGAGATCTTCTCATCTCTGGACCCCAGGGAGGAGATCACCCATCACAGGATATCGACAGTGTTGGAGCGGAGACCGAGAGTGGATTACCACCGCTGGAATATTTTTTTTTTTTTTAATAAAAGACTTTCCCAATGGTGTCTGTGTTTTTTTTTACAATTGTTACACTTTCTTTGTGAAATGGTAGAGGTATAATGTACCCCATTACCAATTCTCATAGGGGGGCTGGGATCTGGGGGTCCCCTTTGTTAAAGGGGTCTTCCAGATTCCGATAAGCCCCCTGCCCGCAGACCCCCATAACTACCGGGCAAGGGTTGTGGGGATAAGGCCCTTGTTCCCATGAACATGGGTACATGGTGCTTTGAGGGGTCACAGACCCCCAAAGCATCCTCCCAATGTTGAGAGCATGTGGCCTGGTACGGTTCAGGAGAGGGGGCACTCTCTCGTCCCCCTCTATTTTCTTGCGGCCTGCCAGGTTGCGTGCATGGATAAAGGGTCTGGTGTGGATTTTTGGGTCTGGTAATTGAATTTGGGGGAACCCCCACACATTTTTTTTTAAAAAAAAATTTTCCTTCAGAAATGACACTTCTAAGCACGGGAAACAAGCGCTACTTTACAGGCATACTATAGACACCCACAAAGGAATATTTCACTTTTATTGTTTCACTTTAAGCATTATTAAAATCACTGCTCCGAAAAAACTGCAGTTTTTA